>NC_052631.1:39591886-39896262 GCF_016161935.1 Mauremys reevesii | reverse complement strand
ACCCCAGAAATGTTGCATCTTCATTGAACATTAACCTTTTAAGCGTTCCCTACGTGTATAAATTAAGCCAAGCAGCACCAGCTTGTGACGTGGTAGCATGTCTCCACATTCCATTGAAATAAATGATGTAACAAAACCATGCCTTGCCTGACTCTACTGCACTGTACATCCCAAATGTCACTGCACTGTATGTCCCAAATTTCATATGGTAAGTATCCAGAGATGTCATTTATTTAGCCCTTGGGCAGAGGTGAAAGTAACGTAAAGGACTTATCGGTACGCCGGAGTCCTGAGGGGGCGTGGCCTCAACTGGAAGAGGCTCTGAGAAGAGGCCTGGCCCTCTGTGGCTGGCTCTGGGAGTCCCAGGCCTTTAAATCACCCAGAGCTACCCAGCTGCAGAGGTGGCTGCAGGGGTGGGGGCAGGGGGGAGGCCTGGGGCGGGGGGGCCCGGCCCTGGGGGAGCCCCCCTTTAAAGGCCGCCAGAGCCAGAGCCTGCCAGAGCCCAGTGGGATTTAGCGCCCGGGGGGCCCTCCCATTGGAGCCCTGGGCTCTTAAATCATCACCGCTGGCTGGTCCAGTCTGGCAGCTGGTGCCTAGCAGCTCTTGTATGGCATGCAGTACTTACCATACCACCTTACCTTTCACCTGCCCTTCTTTCTTCTTTCTCATCATGCAGCACATCATCAATCAGATTTAGGCAATTTTTTAGTAAGGATGTTGAGCTGTTCACAGTTGTTCGGTTTGTAACTCTGTCTGGGTGTACTGGTTTTTTTATTTGTTCTAACATGCTATTGGTTTTCAGTGTATACAAAAATTAAATAATACAATACAGATTCAAACAATCAAGTTTGGGGCCAGGGGCAGTCACAAGGAAGGGGGCTGGGTGAGAGAGAGAGAAGACAAAAACCTTCTTCTCTGGCCATGCAGCTCCCCAACCTGAGAGGCTGCAAGGGGCCCTGTTGCCCAGGGGACAGCCCTTCCACAGGGGAGATTGGAGAAATTCACCAGATAGCTCTACCCCACCACACCCTTGCACATAGCTCCCACCGCCTTTTCCACATAGGCACAGAAGCAATCTCAGTGGAAGCTGAGTTCTGTGTGTCTTCCCCAGCACAGGAGGAACTGTACTGGTTAGTGTGCCAGGGCTCCCTCTCTAACCACAAAGGTGGAGGCAGAATTTGCCTTTTTTAGCAGATAGAGTAAATAGAAATTAGAAATATATTGTATTACAGTTATATACCAAAGGGAAAGACAAACTAGATAATACTCCTATAAAGGTCAAGGTATGCGCCCCATATTTTATTTTAAACATTTACATTACCCATCACTTAAAAGGAAAAATCATTCCATCCTTGTGCATGGGGATCATTATTATTTATTTTTAAAGACTGGCTAGTTATTGAAATTTGATCTGAACAGGATTGCACTGGGTTAGTTTGAGGTACTCAAGAGTTTGGATCTAGGCTCAAATTTTAGTTGCATAGTCCATGGAACCTCACAGCCAAATATATGCCATGGTGATGTTTAGGTGTGAGGCCTGTCCAGGACTACCTGCCAGTGCTTTATAGCACAAGTGGCAGAATAGGGCCAGCTGAATGAGGAGGTGCAGACAGTGGCTTCCTTCTCTGGAACTGGGCAGACTTATTCTCACCCAGACTCTTTTCCGTGGCTGGCATGGGTTTGCCGAGTGTGTGGTGCTCTGAGTTACCTTGCAAATATATTGTCACGGATTAGAGTTTACCAAAAGAGAACCCAGGAGATTTGGATTTAGCTTATTGGATACCAAGCCATCCATTTCAGATGGGTTCAGATATCTTAATTGTTTATTCAGCCTTAGAAATTAGTTGCATTTTGTCTATCCCAATTTAAAATCTCTGTCCTGCAATTCAAAAGCTTCCCTGGGTTCAAATTATGTAAGTGATCCCCTCTTTCCCCATGACCTCCTGCAGTAACTATTCCATGGAACTGTGACCCTGCCAACCAGGCCTATTGAGGACAAGGGATGGGATTTTTACAGGACCTGGACCTAGTCAATGAAGCTTTCTTCTGCAAGAGATCAGAACAAGTATGCATCTTGCCCCATTCAGAATGAAATGCAATACTCATCTCTCCAACTTAGCTTTCTTCCAGTCACCTCTTCACACAGATACTTCACTCATTCTCTCACACTTTCACAACTTCTATGTACTTTTGAAGTTGCCTCTTATTGGGGGGTAGGGTAAGAGTGTTAACTTCAATTTTAACACCTCTGCGGTATAGAAATACCATAGGAATGAGGACTATGTAAACAACCTGATCTATTTTTAACATAGCCGTCACCTTAGAGACTGGGTACTCAGGATTACATTGCACTCCATTGCTGCCCCTTTCTTGCCCCAGAATACCACCTACCCTGAGGGAGAATGCTATGCTGACCTTAATAAGTCGGCATTAAATCCCTTTTGTGTCAGCAGAGGCAGTGCAGTTGGGACTTAAGCAGGACTGAGATTCTGGCCCCAGTGTCACACATGTTGATGAAAATACTAGCAGCAATACATACTGTGATGCAAATGCTAGATAAACAGCATGAAAAAGCAGTGATTGAATTCTAGCTGAGATTTTACAGTGGAGCTTGGATAAATATGAATAGCTAAAACTATGAGGGTTTTATAGTTCTAGTCATAAGTGATCTAGCTTGCCAAGTGGAAAAGTAACAGGAATAAATGAAGCTGCACTTCTTTAAATTCCAAGGGACAGTGAGGTGACAATTAAAAACAAAACAAAACAGAAGAAAAGAAAAGAAGCCCTCCATTATTCTACAATAAGAGTATTGACATTTTTAATGGCCTATTTTATAAGCAACACCTCACACATGTTTAAAGATTGTGGATTTGCAGACAGATGTGTCAGCCTTAATGGTTCAGTCACATTTCACACATCCAGTAATGAATATTTTGCATGAGTGCCAATTAATCTAAGATAGCTAAGAAACCAAAAAGTGGCCAAAATCAGAGAAGTGCAGAACTAGTCTGAAATGTTTTAAATAGTTTGAAACTCACACTGTTTGATGATTTGTGGGTGTGGGAATAGTCTGTAAATAACTAGAGAATGTGAAAATAGAAGGATCCATAATTCATCTGTCCTCATGGCACATACATAACAGCAAATGTTCATATTTTTGAAGTGAAATGTTAGGAAGTAAATTACATTATTTTCTAAGCAGTGTGAGAGTGTAAACCTGAAGTATTTTGGAAAGAGTAGAGAATGCAAATCTGTTGATATACTGATATACAATTGACAGTGTCTTAAGGCATTCTAGGGAATTAGTTATCTGTTAGCGAAGGGAGTTGCAGGCAAATGTAGTTATTTTAAATATCCTATAGAATAGCTATAGTGAGTAAGTCATGATTGCCTTCTAATAATTTTGAATAGTGACCAACACATCCTAAAAGCGTGTGTTGCTGTAGGTGTGGAACGTCATGTGAAACCTTCATTTTCCCACAGTCATAGCTTCAGGCAGTTAATAACAAAGCATTAAATGATTAATCTCTTTCTCTGGCAAGAAAACAAGTATTTGAAAGAAAATTGGATAGACTAAGCCAAATTTTCGAAAGTGGCCAGTGATTTTTGGGTGCCCAATTTGAGACGCCTTAAAAGGGTTAGCATTTCAGAGGGTGAATGCTCAGAAAATCAGTCTCTTTTAAGGTGTCTCAAATTGGGCATCTCAAATCAGCAGTAGCAAGAGGCTCTCTGGAAAGTACATAGTGGAGAGCAGTTCTAGGCTCAGTTCTTCTTTACTCACCCTCTGGAAACAATTGCAGTGAGACCTGATGCCAAAGCCTTGTCTTGGTACAACCTATTTACAGTAGAGTAAAACCTCAGCATGAGCAGAGTGAAGATTCACTATAAAGCAAGTGGAAGTCTATTTAATTACTGAATTGGAGACTTTTGTCTCCACCACCTGATCAAGAGAACTTCCTTGGATGGTACGTTCCCTTTAATCAGGTTTGATTGAATGTTCAGACTTAATGAGTTTATTCTACTAGCAAAGACCCACTTTTATTGTGGCTAAAAATACTTCAGAGAAGCTGGAGCTATGCACATTACAAGATTGCTCTGTCTAAAAAATCTTCCAAATACCCAGATGTGCAGCTTAGGCAGACACAGATTAAGCAGGCCCTTGATTTTAAAAGAGTTAACTATTTAATATCAACATTAATGTGGCATCTTTGCTTTGTTTTGTAATAAATTATGTCCCTAAAAAAATGTACTTGGCTAAAATGTAAATTGGAAATATAGCTAAAACACACTCATTATTCTTGATTTTAATACAGCATTGTTTTGGTGGGATCAGTAAATCAGAACTCACTAATCCCTAAAACAGTTTGAAAACACCATATTTATTCACATTTAGAAACTAAACATTCCAGGTGAAAAGGTCAGTGGTACATACAGCATGTGCTGTAAGATTGGTAACTGCTCAAATCTTCTCAGTTGTGAGACAGCTGGATAAACAAAGCATGGATTAGCCAGGTCTGGCTGTAAGCCTGCAGAGCACCTTCATCTGTAGCTTTCTGTCATTAGTAGTTCACAGAACTAAGGCCTGGTCTACACTACGAATTTAGGTTGAATTTAGCAGCACTAAATCGAATTAACCCTGCACCCATCTACACAACAAAGCCATTTACTTTGACATAAAGGGCTCTTAAAATCAATTTCTGTACTCCTCCCCGATGAGGGGAGTAGCGCTGAAATCGACATTGCCGGGTCGAATTAGGGTTAGTGTGGACGCATTTCGACGGTATTGGCCTCTGGGCGCTATCCCACAGTGCACCATTGTGACCACTCTGGACAGCAATCTGAACTCGGATGCACTGGCCAGGTAGACAGGAAAAGCCCCGGGAACTTTTGAATTTCATTTCCTGTTTGCCAAGCGTGGAGAGCTGATCAGCACAGGTGACCATGCAGAGCTCATCAGCACAGGTAACCATGAAGTCCAAGAATCGAAAAAGAGCTGCAGCTTGGACCGTACGGGAGGTACTGGATCTGATCGCTGTATGGGGAGAGGATTCCATTCTAGCAGAACTACGTTCCAGAAGACGGAATGCCAAAACATTTTAAAAAGTCTCCAGAGGCATGATGGAGAGAGGACACAATAGGGACTCACTACAGTGTCGCGTGAAAGTTAAGGAGCTCAGACAAGCCTACCAGAAAACCAAAGAAGCAAACGGACAGTCTGGTGCAGAGCTGCAGACATGCTGCTTCTACGCTGAGCTGCATACAATTCTAGGGGGCGCTGCCACCACTACCCCATCCTTGACCGTGGATTCTGAGGAGGGGGTACTCTCAGCCATGCCTGAAGATTTTGCGGACGGGGAAGATGATGATGAGGAGGAGGACGAGCTTGCAGAGAGCACACAGCACACCATTCTCCCCAACAGCCAGGATTTTTTTCTCAGCCTGACTGAAGTAGCCTCCCAACCCTCCCAAGGCGGTATCCCATACCATGAAGCCATAGAAGGGACCTCTGGTGAGTGTACCTTTGTAAATATAAAACATGGTTTAAAAGCAACTGTTTTTTAATAATTAATTTGCCCTGAGGACTTGGGATGCATTCGCAGCCAGTACAGCCACTGGAAAAATCTGTTAACGTGTCTGGGGATGGAGCGGAAATCCTCCAGGGACATCTCCATGAAGCTCTCCTGGAGGTACTCCAAAAGCCTTTGAAGAAGGTTTCTGGGCAGGGCAGCCTTATTCCGTCCTCCATGGTAGGACACTTTACCACGCCATGCTAGTAGCAAGTAATCTGGTATTATTGCATGACAAAGCATGGCAGCATATGGTCCCGGTGTTTGCTGGCATTCAAGCAACATCTGTTCTTTATCTTGCTGTGTTATCCTCAGGAGAATATCGTTCATGGTAACCTGGTTGAAATACGGGGATTTAATTAAGGGGACAGAGGTGGCTGTTCCTACTTGGCTGTTTGCCTGTGGCTGAAAAGAAATCCTTCCCTGCAGTTAGCCAAGCGGTGGGGGGGGAGCATTGGCTCTGAGCTGTTCGTGTTTGGCTAGCAGGGATCTTCCCTGATACC
This sequence comes from Mauremys reevesii, assembly GCF_016161935.1. Taxonomy (NCBI): domain Eukaryota; kingdom Metazoa; phylum Chordata; order Testudines; family Geoemydidae; genus Mauremys; species Mauremys reevesii. The sequence goes on along the minus strand of NC_052631.1, from coordinate 39,890,192 downwards.
AGCCACACATTTGGGGGAGGGGTAAAGTGATCATCCCAGAGAATTGGATGGGGAGGGGGGGTTAGTTTGGTTTCTGCTGCTGCATGTTAACACGAAAACCGCAGCACTCAACGGGCTTTGCTTGGTATGTGGGAAAGGAAGGTGCTGCTTTTATGAAGGTCGCAGAAGCCGAAAGACAACGGCTTACAATGGCCTTATACAAGCCAAATTCTGTTGCCCGGCCCTGTGTCTGTGATCTCTAACACCAAAGCCGCAGGCACTCAATATTAAGATGCAAAATGCGACCTTGTACCAAAATCACATGTGCTGTGTAATGTTGTTCACCGTGAAAGAGTATACTCATTGTTCTGTAAAATGTATATTTTAAAATATTTCTCTCCCTTTTTTCCCTCCTGCAGCTGCAAATGTTTCAAGCCTCCCTCCTCCGTCCCTACGGCTATCTCAGATAAGGCGGCAAAAAAAACGCACACGAGATGAAATGTTCTGAGATCATGCAGTCGACCCACAGTGAAAGAGCTCATTTGAATGAGTGGAAGGACACAGTATCACAGTACAGGAAAGCGGCCAACAAACGTGAGGACAGGAGGGACGAACGTGAGGACAAGAGGGATGCTCGAGATGAGAGGTGGCGGCAGGAAGATCAGAGGAGGCAGGATGCAATGCTGGAGCTACTGTAGGATCAAATGGACATGCTCCAGCGTCTGGTGAAGCTTCAGGAATGGCAGCAGGATCACAGAGTGCTGCTGCAGCCCCTATATAACCACCCTACCCCCTCCCCATGTTCCATAGCCTCCTCACCCAGATGCCCAAGAACGTGCGCGGGCGGGGGGAAGGCTCCGTGCACCCTGCCACTCCACCCCAGTGGACAGCCCAAGCAAAAGGCTGTCATTCAACAAGTGGCCTTTTCCTTCCTTCCCTCCTCCCCACCCGGGCTACCGTGTCAGTTCTCTCCCTATTTTTATAATCAATAAAGAATACATGGTTTTTCAATGATAGTGACATTATTTCCTCTGAAAGCAAGCTGTGATCGAAAGGGGGAGAGTGGGTGGCTTACAGGGAATGAGTCAATCAAGGGGTCAGGTTTTTATCAAGGAGAAACAAACAGAACTCTCACACCGTAGGCTGGCCAGTCATGAAACTGGTTTTCAAAGCTTCTCTGATGTGCAGCGCTTCCTGGTGTGCTCTTCTAATCGCCCTGGTGTCTGGCTGCGCTTAATTAGTGGCCAGGCGATTTGCCTCAACCTCCCACCCTGCCATAAATGTCTCCCCCTTACTCTCACAGAGATTGTGGAGCACACAGCAAGCAGCAATAACAATAAGAATATTGGTTTGGCTGAGGTCTAAGCGAGTCAGTAACGTGCGCCAGCGACCCTTTAAACATCCAAATGCACATTCTACCACCGTTCTGCACTTGCTCAGCCTATAGTTGAACAGCTCCTGATTGCTGTCCAGGCTGCCTGTGTATGGCTTCATGAGCCATGGCATTAAGGGGTAGGCTGGGTCCCCAAGGATAACTATAGGCATTTCAACTTCCCCTATGGTTATTTTCTGGTCTGGGAAGTAAATCCCTTGCTGTAGCCATTTAAACAGATTAGTGTTCCTGAAGACGCGAGCGTCATGAACCCTTCCCGGCCATCCCATGTTGATGTTGGTGAAACGGCCCTTGTGATCCACCAGTGTTTGCTGCACCATTGAAAAGTACCCCTTGCGGTTTATGTACTGGGTGCCCTGGTGCTCCGGTGCCAAGATAGGGATATGGGGTCCATCTATCGCCCCACCACAGTTAGGGAATCCTATTGCAGCAAAGCCATCTACTATGACCTGCACATGTCCCAGAGTCACTACCTTTGGTAGCAGCAGCTCAGTGATTGCTTTGGCTACTTGCATCACAGCAGCTCCCACAGTAGATTTGCCCACTCCAAATTGATTCCCAACTGACCGGTAGCTGTCTGGTGTTGCAAGCTTCCAGAGGGCTATCGCCACTCGCTTGTGAACTGTGAGGGCTACTCTCATCTTGGTATTCTTGCGGTTCAGGGCAGGGGTAAGCAAGTCACAAAGTTCCATGAAAGTGGCCCTACGCATACGAAAGTTTCGCAGTCATGGGAATCGTCCCACACCTGCAACACTATGCGGTTCCACCAGTCTGTGCTTGTTTCCCGGGCCCAGAATCGGCGTTCCACAGCATGAACCTGCCCCATTAACACCATGATCTCCAAAGCGCCGAGGTCCGCGGTTTGAGAGAATTCTGTGTCCATGTCCTCATCACTCTTGTTGCCGCACTGCCACCTCCTCCTCACCTGGTTTTGCAGGTTCTGGTTCAGCATAAACTGCACGATAATGCGCGAGGTGTTTACAATGTTCATGACTGCTGCGTTGGGCTGAGCGGGCTCCATGCTTGCCGTGGTATGGCGTCTGCACTGATAACCCAAGAAAAAAGGTGCAAAACGGTTGTCTGCCGTTGCTTTCATGGAGGGAGGGAGAGGGGGGACTGACGACATGTACTCAGAACCACCTGCAACAATGTTTTTTGCCACATCAGGCATTGGGAGCTCAACCCAGAATTCCAATGGACGGGAGAGACTGCGGGAATTATGGGATGGCTATGGGATAGCTACCCACAGTGCAACACTCCGGAAGTTGTGCTTAGTGTGGCCGCATGCACTCGACTTTATACAATCTGTTTCCAAAAATCGAATTCTGTAAAATCGGAGTAATCCCATAGTGTAGACATACCCTAAGACAACATTTGGAAAGAGAGAGAGGTAGTGCTGTGGATGGGTACGCTGGTCTTTCACATCTGCAGACTAGAATTGAAAAACTTTTAATCATGAGTCAAATGAGGTTGGTGGTCATATCCTAGTCCTTAGTGTACATTTGCTCATATCACAGAACTTCATAATCTGTCATAATTTGGTATGATTGACAATCTAATTCCAAGGAATATGATATAAACAATGCCATTGCAGATCAGGACTGAGATGTATTAACAATTCTTGTCAGGAGACTTATATAATGCTTGCCTGGCACTAGCCAGTGATGTTATTACTTCACTTCACTGTGCACTATATACTTTTACAAATAGAGTAACATTTAAAAAAAATAGGGCAATTAACTCATTGATGCCTGGGTTCAAACTTTATGGCCTCTTTCCCAGCAATGAACTTATTCAACTGGTGGGGCAAAGCAGTGGCATTTTACACATCAATAAGAATGCAGTCTTAGAAGCCCATCAAGCTTAGAACATAAGAACATAAGAAAGGCCGTACCGGGTCAGACCAAAGGTCCATCTAGCCCAGTATCTGTCTACCGACAGTGGCCAATGCCAGGTGCCCCTGAGGGAGTGAACCTAACAGGCAATGATCAAGTGATCTCTCTCCTGCCATCCATCTCCATCCTCTGACGAACAGAGGCTAGGGACACCATTCTTACCCATCCTGGCTAATAGCTATTTATGGACTTAGCCACCATGAATTTATCCAGTCCCCTTTTAAACATTGTTATAGTCCTAGCCTTCACAACCTCCTCAGGTAAGGAGTTCCACAAGTTGACTGTGCGCTGCGTGAAGAAGAACTTCCTTTTATTTGTTTTAAACCTGCTGCCTATTAATTTCATTTGGTGACCACTAGTTCTTGTATTATGGGAATAAGTAAATAACTTTTCCTTATCCACTTTCTCAACAAAAGTACCTGGTCAATACTAGAAAATGTGGCTTATTTTAAATGTGCACATCACACTATTCATTCGTTGTCGATTCGGGTCTCTAGTTAGGTCCCTGTGACGTGGTTCAGCATAACTCAACTAAAACACAACTCTGTGTTAAGCAAACAAATCTGAAGTTCTTTTCTCTTGAGCTGCCAACCCTGCCATAAAACAGCTCTTCCTGGATTTCCACAACACAATCTGGTGCATTTATTTTCTGCTAAAACAAGTATCTTAAACACAAAATTGTCTCCATAGCACCTGAGCTCAGTGTTTGGTCTAATCATCATGTCTCCAACACTGCTCTCCAACTGCCTTTCCTCTCTATTCTGTCTGCTCTTACCCAGTGCTATTCAGGAAATTCTTCCAATGTTCATCACCATAGTCCTCTTTTTTTAATTATTTTGTACTGTGTATTTATTTTTATTTTTCAGACTGGAACAAGCGTATTGAGTATAAACCTGGCTCTGGCAGCATACCTTTGTTTCCCAGCATTCATCTGGAAACCTGTGATGGACCTGTTTCCTCAATCCAGACCACTATTGAACTGCAAACCAATTACATTGGAAAGGGCTGTGACCGAGAGACATACTCTGAGAAATCACTGCAAAAATTATGTGGTATGTGCTTGGTTTTCAGTTTACTTATTAATTCTTTCTGTCCAGATAAAGCAGTTTTTCCATAAACACACAGACCAAGTCGCTACTGTATATGTGGTTTTACATATGCACAATGGCCATTATAGCTAACTGGCTGGTACCCATAGGAATTAATCATGATGTGACATCAGAGGTAGTTCTTGCTTTTCTCTTTCTTCTCTTTCTTCATTACTTTCTTACTTTCAGTTTTCCTCTCCTTCCTCTCTTCTCCTCTTTATCTTCTTTCCTTCTTCTCATCCTTCTCCCGTCCCTTCATTTATGATGTGGATGATTTATTATTTCTATTGTGGTGTTACCTAGGGTTCTGATCCATGTTTATCATACCAGGAGCTGTATAAACAAATAACAGATTATTATGAAGACCTTAGCATTTCACCCACATGAAACTGTAGCTCCTATTCCAATGACCCTTTCTAATTTCATTGCACCAAACAAATCCACTTAAGAAATGTCATGCAGTCCTTTGCCAGAGTTTAAATTAAAAAAAAAGGAAAGTTTGGGATACTATGGACAAAAGGTATTTCAGAGATGGATAGTTTCTACAAAAGATATTCTGACTCAAGAGTTTCCAAATGTGTTTTGCCCCTTTATTCAGTAGTTCAATATAGGCTTGAACTAGATGCTCCAAATTTGTTTTGCTGTGCAGGTATCACCAACAGGAAAAGTGTCTTCTTATTCTTGGAAGGCAAGAGGACTATTTAGTTAGCTATTAGTTAGTTAAGAAAAAAAGTACACCTATGACCTGAAATTTTTATTTCTATTTGTGGTCTCTGGTATAGTTTCTGAGCATTGTAGTGACCAGCACTCCAGCTTAAGGCTTGTGTAAGTTTTGCACTTCAGGATGTCCACAGACTAAGCCACACTTTAGAGCTATGTACACTTTACCTTATGATATCTGCAACCCCAGGGTGTGTCATTCTTAAGGCTTGTGTCTGAACTGCTGTCAATGTGCAGTTAGGCAGTCTACAGCCTCAGAGTGCATCTTTCCTAAGACCCATGTCTAAGCTTCTACAACATGTGTTCTCGGATGCCCACAATCCATACAACTTTTCCATTTTAATTCATAACTTTTCTGTTCTGCTTTATTAATTGGCTTAAATTTGCTTTGATAGCACCATTGCAATATTGCACAGATGTACGGATCAATAAACTAACTTTTTAGAAAATAATTTTGGGCCTGAAAATGTCTCAGGCAACTTTACCAAACATTTTTTAAAAATCTGAAGCATTTCCCAGGCCAAAAAACTTTAACTTGGAGTTAAGATTATAAATATTGTGACGGGGCAAGGCCAGATGGCTATAGAAAAGTAGTGGGAGATAGATATATTAGCCCCAGGTTAAGCAAATCCCTGGTACCAGGATAAGTAAATGGCAGCTACTCCAGGTCAGTTAAGACACCTGGGGCCAATTAAGAGCTTTCCAGATGGCAGGGAGCATGCTATGTTGATTGGGACACCTGAAGCCAATCAGGGGCTGGCTGAAACTAGTTAAAAACCTCCCAGTTAGTCAGGTGGGCGTGCATGTCAGGAGCAGTGAGAAGTTGTGCTGTTGGAGAGGCTGAGCTGTACACACCATACTAGGTACAAGGAAGGAGGCCCTGATGTAAGGGTGAAGGGGAGCTTGAGAAAGTGGGGGCTGCTGTGGGGAAGTAGCCCAGGGAATTGTACGTGTCCTGTTTCTAAAAGGTCAGCTACCATAGCTGATACTATTAGTGTCCCTGGGCTGGAGCCAGGAGTAGAGGGAGGGCCTGGGCTCTGCCCTTTGCCCCCCTGATTAATCACAGAGATTGGGAGACAACAGAGACTGTGCATGGGAGGATAGCTTCTCCTCACCTCCCTCGCTGGCTTATGATGAAAATAGCTCGGTAGACTGTGACCTTTGTCTCTAGAGAAAGAAGGGTTAAGTGGAGGGTCACAGTGAGCCTCTGAGGCTAGTGAAATCCATCAGGAAATGCAGGACCCACGGAGACAAGGACAGAGTTTTGTCACTATCTATCAGTTACTTGGGGGAGTAAACAAGAAGTAAAAGAATATTATTGTCCTCATAAAATCTGTTAGCCTGGAAATTGCACAGGTAAGGTAACACAAACAACCATAATTTTACTCCTGTATCATAATCCAACTAACAGAGATACCACAAAAGCAGGAGAAAATCTGTCTACAAGCAGCACTCATCTTCATCAATCAGTGATATTAAAACTGAGACATTGATCTAACTGGGCAACTTTACTCTTGTTGATCAGTGGTTTTCAACCTGTAGTCTACAGGCCCCTGAGGGTCTGCAGACTATGTCTCAGGGGTCTGTGAAAGGTTGTCATTAACATAGAACAGTAGTTTTCAACATGTGGTCTGTGGACACCATGCCTGAAATTTCCAAAGGGGTCCGCACTTCCATTCAAAATTTTTTAGGGTTTTGCAAATGAAAAAGGTTGAAAACCACATTGATAGACGATTGTGTACAACTTTAGCTTTTAAATAAAATAAACGTGTCTTCACATTGCAGCAAAATATTCTTGCCTTTTTCAAGACCCTATGCAGGCATCAGAAAAACATAGGTTTTTATGTCTCCAACAAAAATTGACTTCATTTGGGTAATCGTTCAGGATAATTTCACCAAAATACACATGGTTTCAGATGAAGAAGGGTTACTCTGTAAGATTTAGAAAAGATATGTAGCAACCACATCTGGGGATATGAATCTGTTAAGGGCAGGACCCAAACTAGGTAAGTTATATGCCAGGAATGTGGGATGACAGGGATCATACATACATGTAGTATCACAGATACATGTATACAGCAACAGAGATTATCAGCTCAACACTCTGAGGAAACTACTTTGGCAAGGCAGACTTTAGACTTAAAATTCTTATCAAAACCTAGTTTATCAGAATGTTACTCAAGGTACAGCAAGGATGCAAGGTGTAAGGTTGGGAGGTGCAAGGGGTAGAGTTAAGGTTACATGTGAGTTTCTAGGCTTTCTAGTTCAGGTGACACTTTGGAAAAAAAAATCCAATCTTTCTAATGTTTGCTTTTTGAGTAAACTATGTTTTTAAAGGGCTCTTTTTTTTCCTCTTTGAGTAACTGATAAGTATTTACAATCTTAATTCTGGGTTAACTTATTTCCTAGGAAGAATATCTGCAGGCTAAAATTGATAGAGAGAGGCATGATCATAAACACTTCAGCAGGTCTTAGTGTATCTAGGAGTGGAAAGTGTTTGGCAAGACGGACAGACAAAATGACTAACAATATTATATTATTGCTTAGGTGAGAGCTGTTCCCAGCACATCTATAAAGGAATAGAATCTTTAAATCCAGAAGAGAGAATAGATGGAATACGAAATATTGTAAAATGGGAAAAATTCAAATGGACTCAAGGATAGTCTCCTGTGTCTGGAATTCTTATGTTCATAGAGAAGAGTAGGTGTGAGAGACAGACAGATACTGATGACAGTTTCCTTGAAAGGGTTATAAAAGAAAATGAGTTTTGCATCAAAATTGCATCTGGAGTGGTTTACATGCCTGTATTTAGTACTTATTGCCAATCCCTACTTCAGAGAGAGCTCATAGGAAAGCAGGTTAATTTTGTTTAGAAAACTGTTTTCTCCCAGAAATGACCTGATCGTGTGTAATGGTTTGAGGAATAAATTCTTTGAAAGGAACAACCTGCGTATCTTGATGTCAGTGAAGCACCGTGTGATTGCAGGGAGAGTGCAGTGTTGAGTGATTACAGAGAAATGATCACTTGTGCCACATAGAGCACAAGACTCTCTCAAGCCTTTCTAATTAAGGCCCCAACTGATAAATGTTTTCACTGCTTAACTTATCTGGTGGACATCCAGTGAATTCAACTGCTGAAGAAGGACAAGACATTAAAATGCAGTCATTTGTCTTTCTGTTCATTTATACTTGCCATTCAACATGCCAGTGATTCACTCCCACTTTGACTATCAAGGTATGCAATGTAATTTCCAGAAAAGATCGGTGTAACAGGAGCTTTAAAAAAAAAAAAAGCAAAATCTCAGCTCAGATGATGAAATTATGCTTCTTGACTCATTTTAAAATATAGGGAATTTGAAAAAAAATATCTATAGTTTTCTTCAAAAGTTAAGTGCCCCTTCCCATCCGTCTACCCCCACTAAAATAACATTTAGACTAAACAAATCAATTAAGGCTGAACAACAGGGGATTAATGATCAGGCTGCTGTTTCCCTTCTCCCCAATATATTTGTATAAAAATAAAATCATAGGGAACTGCTAACAGCCCCATTTGACAGATCGGGAGCTGAGGCACAGTGTTTTGCCTAAGACCACCCAAAAATCTGTGGTAGAGCAGGGAGTTGTACCCAGGCCTTTCAAGTCCCAGTTAGTGCCCTAAGCACTAGGACATCCTTTATATGCTAAAGGTCAGTGTTGGCACAAGAACAAATTGATATAAACTGGTTGTGAACAAATTCAGGTTGGAAATTAGAAGAAGGTTTCTAACCATCAAAGGGGTGAGTTACTGGAACAACCCCCCTATAGGAGTTGTGAGGGGAAACAACTTAATTCGTTTTAAGAAAGAGCTGGACAAATGTCTGAGTATGACGAGGTTGCTTGTGATGCTAAGAGGCAAGGCCCAACAGCCCTGGGGCTCCCTTCTGGTTTATATTTTAAGTTCCTAAAAGCCCATGCTTCAGGATTTCAGCTGGTCACCTGCAGGAGTTAGGAAGGGACTCCCCACTGCCACACATATACCCCAAATATATTCTGTTTTTGTTTGTTTTAATCTCCTTCCTCTGAAGCATAAGGAATGGCCACAGCTGAAGATAAGACTTTGAACAGGGCACTGAGCATTCTCTGACCCAAATGCCTGGCTGGTTGGGAAAGGAGTTTTCCCCAGGTCAGATTCGCAAGTGGCCTTGGTTTTTTTTTCACCATCCTCTGCTGTGTGTGAGTGACTTGCCCATATTAGCTGGATGTTTCTCACTTAATCATTTCCCTGCCAGGCCCTGGTGTACGTTGGCCCCTCCTATTCTCTGTCTGTGGCACATAATAGTCTAATGTCCTGTGGGCTGTAACACTATGGTTTAATTTCAGTTATTGGGCTTAATGTGTGGATGCTGTGGGAGGCCTGAGATGCAGGAGGTCAGACTTAATGATCTGCTGTCCTTTCTGGCCTTAAACTCTGTGGCTCTTGTGCAGCACCCACTAAAGTCAACGAGATCTATGGATACCAGAGGAGGGAATTAGGTCTCTAAGACAGCATTAATAAAGGGAGGAATGACATCTCTTGACATTTGCATAGTGTGAAACCATCTACATCTATTTTTAATCAATGAAATACCGCTGTCTCCCCCCACAGAGAAACAGCAAAAAATATTTAAAAGGTTCATATTAAATCTTGCAAAACCCTAGGCAGCAGTGCATTGTGGGCTCTCTGAGGTAAATCTGATACAAAAGATACCCTGAGCAGAATGTTGAGGTGCTTCAGTGCAGGGCCGCCTGGGGGCGGGGGGGCAAGTGGGTCTATTTGCCCCAGGCCCCGGGCCCCGCAGGGGCCCCCACGAGAATATAGTATTCTATAATATTGCAACTTCTTTTATGGAAGGGGCCCCCGAAATTGCTTTGCCCCATGCCCCCTGATCTGCCCCTGGTCTGGGCAGCCCTGCTTCAGTGAGCAGTTGTCTGCTGCTGTTGCCTTGTGAAACAAAGTGCTTCATGATTTTTGGAAGCTGCTAGCTCTTGCAATAGATGATAACATACTTTATGCTGTTTTGGGGGAGCTAAGCCCCTTTCCCCCCCGCCACCTCACACACTGTAGTTATGGTGAGCATCCTGTTGCTGTAGCAGAGAGCAGTTACTAATGCTCTCAAAAGCAATGTGACAGGATTGCAGCTGTGTCCCTTCAGCAGGTATATTCTTGCCTGCATGTTGACTTTGTCTCCTTATTTGACTCTCTATCCCTGACATGGTTGCATAAGCACAGACAGGATTTACTCCCTAATAGTTAGTTTTATGACTTTGACTGGTTTTTCTCTAATACAGAAACAAATATTAAACACACAAAAAGGGAGCACTTCAAATGGTAATTACATATGAATTTGCATATAAAGTCATAGTACCAGTCATATTTTATATTCTCTAGGGTTACAGTAAAATCAGGTGATTTCAGGCTACTGACAAAGTCATTGTTGAGAATTAAATATCTCATACTGAAGAAGGGAACAGGAATGTGGGTCCAACAGTAACTTAGCAGGGGCCCTGTATAAACTGTGCCAAAACTCCATGAGATGCTGCATATTGAACATCCAAATCCAACATGGTTTTTGAAGTAAATTTCCACACAATTATGTGGGGATTGAGTAGGAACCTGTCAGTTTCGGGCCTGATTCACCAAGGTACTTAAGCAGGAGTCTGACTTTAAGCATTGGCGGAGCTACAGTGCTATCAGACACTTAAAGTTAGGCTCCAGTTTAAGTACCTTGCTGAACTGGAGCCTTAGTAAGCTATTTAGGAAGTGTATTTGTTCATTTGGGAGCTTTCTCACAGTTTCACTCTAACTGAAAAATTAGAACTTAGCATGATTACCCTACTAAATGAATGTTTATTGCTGCCTCTGACCATGGTGCAGGATTAATAAAGAGACAGAAATGTTTCTCCATGATCCCATAAATTATTTAGTACAAATCTGTTTTAGGTTAACAACCTATTTTTCTTTAATACACAGTTTTTGCAAATTACTTCTATGCCCTTTAAGTTTAAAAAGAATGCATAAAACAAAGGCTGATTCCTTTAGAAAAAGACAGTGTTACTTGTGCTGTGTGCAAGTAAAATATTTTTTAAGTAGCTTGAGCAATAAAAAAACAAATTTACAAAGTTTATTATAGATTGTGCCATCTGGATAAATTGAATTTGATGTTTTCCAATAGATAACATCTGTGTATTAGGCAATGCAACCTGGTGTGTTATCCACAATTAGTGCGTATAAAACAAACACAGTTTGTCCTTGTGCACAGCTTCCATATATATATTTTTAGGTTTGATGATGCTGCCACTTGGAAATGACTTTTACATGAGATTTTTTTTAAAAAAAGAAAACCTGTTAGAAATAACATAAGGGTGGGGGAAATATCCAAGAACTTCAGAGTTATTAAATGTGACAAATGCCATCACAAAGCTGCGTGTTGATTATTACAGTATGGTAATTAGATAACAAAAATATTGGTTAGGATACAGTCCCCACATACAGCTAAACACCGAATGCAACACTAGAGGTTAGGGTGTTTCTCTTCTAGGTGTCAGAGTCAGACTGAAAGGTGTCATACTGAAAGGTGAACTGTCAGGCTGGAGGGAGGTTACTAGTGGAGTTCCTCAGGGATCAGTTTTGGGACCAATCTTATTTAATCTTTGTATTACTGACCTTGGCACAAAAAGTGGGAATGTGCTAATAAAGTTTGTGGACAACACAAAGCTGGGAGGTATTGCTAATAAAGAGAAGGACCGGGATATCATACAAGAAGATCTGGATGTCCTTGTAAACTGGAGTAATAGGCACCAAGGGTCGGTGCTGGGGCCGGTTTTGTTCAATATCTTCATTAACGATCTGGAGGATGGTGTGGACTGCACCCTTAGCAAGTTTGCAGATGACACTAAACTGGGAGGAGTGGTTGATACGCTGGAGGGTAGGGATAGGGTACAGAGGGACCTAGACAAATTAGAGGATTGGGCCAAAAGAAATGTGATGAGGTTCAACAAGGACAAGTGCAGAGTCCTGCACTTAGGACGGAAGAATCCCATGTACTGCTACAGACTAGGGACCGAATGGCTGGGCAGCAGTTCTGCAGAAAAGGACCTACGGGTTACGGTGGACGAAATGCTGAATATGAGTCAACAGTGCGCCCTTGTTGCCAAGAAGGCTAATGGCATTTTGGGTTGTATAAGTAGGGGCATTTCCAGCAGATCGAGGGATGTGATCATTCCCCTCTATTCAGCACTGGTGAGGCCTCATTTGGAGTACTGTGTCCAGTTTTGGGCCCCACACTACAAGAAGGATGTGGATAAATTGGAGACAGTCCAGCGGAGGGCAACAAAAATGATTAGGGGGCTGGAGCACATGACTTATGAGGAGAGGCTGAGGGAACTGGGATTGTTTAGTCTGCAGAAGAGAAGAATGAGGGGGGATTTGATAGCTGCTTTCAACTACCTGAAAGGGGGTTCCAAAGAGGATGGATCTAGACTGTTCTCAGTGGTAGAAGATGACAGAACAAGGAGTAATGGTCTCAAGTTGCAGAGGGGGAGGTTTAGGTTGAACATTAGGAAAACCTTTTTCACTAGTAGGGTGGTGAAGAACTGGAATGGGTTACCTAGGGAGGTGGTGGAATCTCCTTCCTTAGAGGTTTTTAAGGTCAGGCTTGACAAAGCCCTGGCTGGGATGATTTAGTTGGGTTTGGTCCTGCTTTGAGCGGGGGGTTGGACTAGATGACCTCCTGAGGTCCCTTCCAACCCTGAGATTCTATGATTCTATGAATAGGATGAAATTTAATAGTAAAAAGTGCAAGGTCATGCATTTAGGGATTAATAACAAGAATTTTGGTTATAAATTTGGGACACATCCGTTGGAAGTAACAGAGGAGGAAAAGGACCTTGGAGTATTGGTTGATCACATGATGACTATGAGCCACCAATGTGATATGGCCGTTAAAAAAGCTAATGCGGTTTTAGGATGCATCAGGCGAGGTATTTCCTGTAAAGATAAGGCGGTGTTAGTACCGTTATACAAGGCACTGGTGAGACCTCATCTGGAATACTGTGTGCAGTTCTGGTGTCCCATGTTTAAGAAGGATACATTCAAACTGGAACAGGTTCAGAGAAGGGCTACTAGGATGATCTGTGGAATGGAAAACCTGTCTTATGAAAGGAGACTGAAAGAGCTTGGCTTGTTTAGCCTAACCAAAAGAAGGCTGAGGGGAGATATAATCGCTCTTTATAAATATATCAGAGGGATAAATATCAGGGAGGGAGAGGAATTATTTAAGCTTAGTACCAATGTGGACAAAAGAACAAATGGATATAAACTGGATACTAGGAAGTTTAGACTTGAAATTAGATGAAGGTTTCTAACCATTAGAGGAGTGAAGTTCTGGAACAGCCTTCCAAGGGGAGTAGTGGGGGAAAAAGACATATCTGGCTTCAAGACTAAGCTTGATAAGTTTATGGAGGGGATGGTATGATGGGATAGCCTAATTTTGACAATTAATTGATCTTTGATTATTAGCAGGTAAATAGGCCCAATGGTCTGTGATGGGATGTTAGATGGGGTGGGATCTGAATTACTACAGAGAATTCTTTCCTGGGTGTCTGTCTGGTGAGTCTTGCCCACATGCTCAGGGTTTAACTGATCGCCATATTTGGGGTCGGGAAGGAATTTTCCTCCAGGGAAGATTGGCAGAGGCCCTGGAGGTTTTTCGCCTTCCTTTGCAGCATGGGGCACAGGCCACTTGCAGAGGATTCTCTGCACCTTGAGGTCTTTAAACCATGATTTGAGGACTTCAGTAACTCAGACATAGATCAGGGGTTTGTTACAGGAGTGGGTGGGTGAGATTCTGTGGCCTGCATTGTGCAGGAGATCAGACTAGATGACCATAATGGTCCCTTCTGGTCTTAAGTCTATGAGAGTAGCAGCCATGTTAGTCTGTATCAGCAAAAAGAACAGGCGTACTTGTGGCACCTTAGGGCTTGGCTACACTTACAAATTTGCAGCGCTGCAGCAGGGTGTGAAAACACACCCTCTCCAGCGCTGCAAATTGCGCCAGTGTGGTCAAAGCCCCAGCACTGGGAGCGCGGCTCCCAGCGCTGTACGTTATTCCCCACAGGGAGGTGGAGTACGGACAGCGCTGGGAGAGCTTTGACTACACTTAGCGCTTCAAAGCGCTGCCGTGGCAGCGCTGCCGTGGCAGCGCTTTGAAGTGCAAGTGTAGCCAAAGCCTGAGACTAACAAATTTATTTGAGCAATAGCTTTCGTGGGCTACAGCCCACTTCATCAGATGCATAGAATGGAACATACAGTAAGAAGATATTTATACATACAGAGAACATGAAAAGGTGGAAGTACCCATACCAACTGTAAGAAGCTAATTAATTAAGAGAAGTTATTATCAGCAGGGGAGAAAAACTTTAGAAGTGGTAATCAAGATGGCCCATTTCGGACAGTTGACACGAAGGTGTGAGTATACTTTAACATGGGGAAATAGAGTCAATTAGTGTAATGACCGAGCCATTCCCAGTCTCTGTTCAAACCTAAGTTAATGGTATCTAGTTTGCAAATTAATTCAAGTTCAGCAGCTTCTTGTTGGAGTCTCTTTTTGAAGCTTTTCTTTTGCAAAATTGCCATCTTAATGTCTGTCACTGAGTAATTAGAGAGGTTGAAGTGTTCTCCTACTGGTTTTTGAATGTTATGATTCCTGATGTCAGATTTGTGTCCGTTTATTCTTTTGAGTAGAGACTGTCCGGTTTGGCCAATGTACATGGCAGAGGGGCATTGCTGGCACATGATGGCATATATCACATTGGTAGATGTGCAGGTGAACGAGCCCCTGATGGCATGGCTGATGTGATTAGGTCCTGTGATGGTGTCACTCGAATAGATATGTGGACAGAGTTGGCAGTGGGGTTTGTTGCAAGGATAGGTTCCTGGGTTAGTGTTTTTGTTGTATGGTGTGTGGTTGCTGGTGAGTATTTGCTTCAGGTTGGGGGGCTGTCTGTAAGCGAGGAGAGGTCTGTCTTTCTCTGTTTATAAAGATTGATTGATTGACCTCAGTCAGGAGCATCACTTCACTCTCTCTGCAATCATTAGGGTACTTATGGTAAAAGCTATCAAGGATGTATTGTATAATACTGAGGGTATGTCTATACTACAAGTGCTACAGCTGCAGCACTGCAGCTATGCCACTGTAGTGTAGATACTTGATACAGTGATGAAAGGGGGCTTTCTGTTGGTATAGTATATCCACTTGGTCGCTATGTCAGTGGAAAAATTCTTCCATCAACCTATTTGCAGCTATTGTGGGGATCAGTTCCACTTAATTACCTCACAACTGGACACACTACTTTTCTTATTTACTTTAGGTGTAGATGGGGCCTAAGGGTTGTACCATGTGACTACAAGAGAGTATTACAGTGATATAGGGTGACCGTGTTTCCCTATGCCGAATACGGGACACCTGGTAAAATTACTCCAGAGTCCAACGCCAGGCAGTCATAGAAATGTTCAAATTAACATCAAGTTGACTGAGCCCCTGTTAGAAACAAATACTGCATAGTTGGATTCTTTTTATTTACCTACTTATCTTTAGGGCTTTAGGGTTCACACAAGGAGGGGTAATACACACACCCCTACCCCTCACACATACACACGGGGAGGGGTGACACACACACATACTCCCATACACCTCTCTCACACACCTCCCTGCCTGATGCTCTCTCACCTCCTGAGGTGACATGGGGTGTGGGGGGAAGACACACAGGGTCACATGCCCCCCCTCCAGATTTCCACCAGGTTCACACCAGAATGTGGCCAGCACCAGCCTTTCCTCACTCTGCAGAAGGGAAAGGATGGTAGCTGCTTCCAGCTGCAGGGGAGGAGGATGGGGTGGGGGGGAAAGGGATGACCTGGCCTGTGTCTTTGCAGAGCTCATCTCTTCCTTGCCCTCCCCCGCCCCACCCCCCACCACTCCCATGTGGCTGGAATCAGCTTGTACCTTCCTCCACACCGTGTCAAAAGGCAGCTAACCCCTCCAGTCTGCTGCTGGCCACTGACATAACCTAGCCACCTCCAGCTACAGCACGGGCAGGAAGGGGTTAAGTCCTAAGGCTGCATTGTGCACTAGAGCCCGGGGAACCTGACTGCAGGAGCTTCAGCAAACCTGGCCAGAGAGGTGGCTCAGCAGGGGCAGGACCCAGGGCGGGGGTGGGGTGAAGAAGGTGCTAAGCCCCTGCCCAGGGGCTGCTGTGGATCCTGCAGATTTAGGGAGTGAAAAGGCTGGAAATCGCTTCTCTTCCCTCCTTCCCCCTGCTGTCACTCCAGAGCTTAGCTGAGGGATGGAGAGGTTTCCTCATGCCAGCACTGTGTGGAGCTTTGGCACATGCAGGGCTCAGCTCCTCTTGATCAGCACCCTCGGACAGAGGGTCCTGGGCTTTCCCAGGGCACTGCCCAGCCAGAGGTAGTGGGGGAAGGAAGGAACCTGGTGGCCAGACTGTTGGTTAGCTCAGTGCTTCAACCAGGGGCTAGCTCTCCACACAGTGCTGGGTGCGAGATGTGCCCTGCTGGGGGGAGGCTATGGAGGAGCAGTGGGGTTGGTGGAGGGGGAAGAGGCAAAGTAGATAGACGACAGCGAGAGGGGACGCATGTAAAAGGCCAGTGGGTGAGCAGCAGAGGCAACATGGAACTGGCCGCCGCCTGGGGCCTGCCCACATTCACCAACCACCGCAGCTTGCAGCCAGTGCCAGCCAGAAAGGGGATTGGGGGGCAGGGCCCTGCTGGCCAAGAGCTGGCACGCAGCAGGGGCTGTGTTGATGGACCAGCAGGAGGAGTGGCTGGCCCTGTGCACTGCATCTTCACCCCGACACCAGCCTTACACACCTACCCCCATCATTGGCCACTGGACCCCCCCACTCACCGTCGGTGGCTTGTGAGCAGGGATCCGGCCAGCAGCAGGACCCACTAGTACTGATGCGGGGGAGACAGAAAATATGGGGCAATTTGCCTGTTTTTAAGAAAAAGTCAGAACATCTGCAGGGAGTACTTAAACATGGGATGTCTTTTAAAAATGGGACGTCTGGTCACCCTACAGTGATATGAATCTGTACCTATTTTCTAGAGATAGCACTACTAACATTTTACCGTCATTGTGAATTTCTATGATGTGTCCATGGAAGGAAATTCATGCAGTCATCTCAAACTCATGCCTATAAAATCTTATATCACAACATATCACCATGAACTATGTACACACACCAGCAGAAAGGGAAGATTTTGAGCATTCCACTGGGACACAGAATACTTGTTTCTTGTCATTTCTGAAATGCCAGATGTGAAACATAAGATAATGTTAAAGCTATTTAAAATAACAATGAGACCTTTCGAAGACATTCATCTCCCTCCAGTGCCTGTAAAGTCGTACTCAGCATGACCAGTATATCTAGGGGAGAGATTTCATTAATAGCACCAATTAAAAAAAACACACCATCAAAAACAAAATGCACCTTTCTGTACACTGGGTGTTGGTACCATACAAAGGTATTCTGACTCTGAAGTCAATGGAGTAAGATGTTGCTGATCAGGAGCAAGGGTATCCGAATCTGGCCTATAATTAATTTAATGGAATAGCTTTCTCATCACTACCTCATCATTATATGTCATCTGCAGGAGCATCCTCAGGTGCCATTGACTTATTACCCACTCCTAGTGCAGCAACTAACTGGACAGCTGGGCTTCTGATAGACAACAATGACATGATTTTTAAATTTGATGGAAAACAAGGAGCCAAAATTCCTGATGGAATAGTACCAAAGAATTTAACCGATCAATTCACTATCACTATGTGGATGAAACATGGACCTAGTCCAGGACTGAGAGCTGAAAAAGAAACCATTCTTTGCAACTCTGACAAGACGGGTGAGTCTATTTATTTTAAATCTTTTTGGCAGAGCTCATGGTGGCATGGGTGGAGTTTTTCTTCCTATCAGTTAATATATTCTGAAAGGAAGCCATAAATCTTGAGTATTGTGTCTCTGAAAGTTTTACACATTCCTTAGTTGGGTGGTAACTGAGCTCAGTGACAGTTTCCACAATACTTTTGCATTTCTCAAAACTCATCTAAGGATTTTTGGAGAGCATTTGACAAAATGGGGAAAATTCGTTTTAATTTTTCATTATTTAGATTTGGGAAATTAGTGTTTGTGTTAATTGAAATCAGATTAAATATTAATTGGAAAACTGCTGACCTAATTAATCCATAAACTAAATGGATAGGACCTAATCCTCAAAGGTGCTAAGCACCTGCAGCTTTCACTAAACTCATGAGGAGGTACAATTCTGCAATAAAGTAGAATGTTATGTCTGTTGGTTTGTTTTGAAGTGTATATTGCTTATACAGGCAGAATTTTTATGAGGCAAATTCAGCTAGACACAGCAATTATGACACTGCAGTGGTTTAAGCCTCTTTATTTGTTATATATTTTTAGAAATGAATCGACACCATTACGCACTTTATGTGCACAACTGTCGTCTGGTGTTTCTGCTGCGAAAAGATTTTGACCAGGCTGATACATTTCGCCCGGCAGAGTTCCACTGGAAGCTGGATCAGGTACTTGGGCTCCTTTTATTATCTGTATGTAACCTGCACTTACAAGGGAATGGTTCTCTATCCCCCTCTAAAGGAAGAACCACATAGATGTTGAAGAGTTTGCTGCAGGCTTTGAGCTGTTTTTTATCTCGGTGTGGTAGAGCCTTGTAATTTTAGATCCAGAGGTCCTGGGTTTGATTCCCATTGTTGACAACTACACAGGGGCAACACATTACATATAGTTCCTAAAGAAGTCCTCCATTCACTATCAGAAGCCTGTTTTTATTTGCACAACAGAACTGATTTAGACCTTTCCAATAAGCACTTTGCTGACATGGAGACAAGTACTTGATGGTGCATGTTGACTTGTCTTTCCTAGTCTGTAGACGCCTATGTTCAGTTGCTGTTATATTTAATTTTGCTTGATTATGAAGAACGCTTTGTGGAGAAAATATTAAGTAGCCAAAAGTTGCCTTCCAGAGAATTATTAATTCTAGTCAAGATAAGGATGATGCAAACACACATTTTTACAGACTAATATTTGCTTAAACTGAGTTTTTGTAACATTTTTGAGCACAAAATGTAAAGTTCACATACTAATTATGCTAATTGTTTAATCCCTTACTTTACTGTTAAAATTGTCAAAACTGCTATCCAGTGTCCAGGGGTGAATGAGGGCCTGAAGCTGTGAGTCAATGGAGCTATGACAGTTTACATGAGCAGACTTGCCTCACATCTTTAACTGAAGTTTAAACATCATCCCAGCTATTTAGCTACAGTTCTTTGATGTGTATCTTGAAGATGCCGGAGGATTTAATCTAGAGACAATTGAATGAGCCCTTAGGGACAGTTTGAGATTAACATAGCCATGCTGTGAGTTATGTCTCTGGAGAGAGCTGAAGAGCTTCACTCAGTTGAAGGATCTCTGCTGGAGCAGATACCATTAGAAGGGAATCCAAACCAGTAATTGGCATATTATCTTTCCATATTTACTGCTCAGTGAAATACTATCAGCCTGAATGTCAGTAGAGAACCATTTTTATACTTAAAATATGCCCTCCATACTATATAATATCAGGCATTGACCAACATTGAAGATGGACTGAAAATTTTTATGTAGGGGACGGAGACCCTATTACTTAAAACCATTCAATGATAGAAGAGACTTATTAGATCAACTAGTTCATTTTTCTTTTCTCTGCTAGT
The DNA here is from genome assembly GCF_016161935.1 of Mauremys reevesii. NCBI lineage: Eukaryota > Metazoa > Chordata > Testudines > Geoemydidae > Mauremys > Mauremys reevesii. Next base: position 39,870,307 of record NC_052631.1, on the reverse strand, counting down.
GTAGGATGATACCCACAATATATTTTCTAGTGATCTTCCCTGCTGAAACAATAGGGTAAGTGTAAAGTATACATAACGTTTGTTATGGTTAGGGCGACTAGGTTTCTGTGACCCTTAGTTACTATTGTCCCAGTCGTACTGCAGGAGGCTTTGGCATCTAGGAAAGGTCACTTCTCATGTAAGCGCACTCCCTGTTGCTATTCCTTCTGGCCTTCCAGCACCATCTGCAAATTCTTACTGAACCCAACCAGATTGAAAAGCTTTCCCAGAGTTTCAAAGACAATTTCAATGGAATGTAGGTGCCTAATCTACTGAGGTGAAAATCCCACTAGGTGCCTTTCTGCTTTTTTTAAGGCACCTGAATACCTTTGAAAATCTGGCCCTCTAAGCTCAGTTAGGCCAAGATCTAGTACGTGACCTCTCAGTCTTTGAAATGAATAGTTTAAGTGCTAGCGTGATGGAACCTGGGCTGTTTCGGATTAACCAGATTCTCACAACCTGGAACACACTGTAATGTGAAAAGCTGCAGACTTCATGGCTTGTACGCAGTTCAGGAAGAAAAAACAGAGGTTGATACAGTGGGCCCAGCACAGAGCATCTGTTAATTGAAAGTAAAAGGTGGGAGGATACTTTATTGGGCATAAGGTACTACATGACCTTGACAACAATTTGATGCTCGTTTGAGCTGAGAGGAGTCCAGTGACCTCAGGCGCAAGAGGCACATGGATTATCTTTCACTTGTGCTGTGGAGCAATAGAATCCATGGTACCAGACTCTAAGTGTTCCCTATTTAGCCCACAAGATGTTTGATGTTCTGAAGCAAAGATCACAGAAGGCCACTCGTTTTCATCTTGAATATAATTTCTTATACTCCATTTATATCTACAGCAGGAAGACATAACTGAGTCCCAAACTCCATCCTGGGGTAAAGGCACAGCACAGGTAGCCATGTCAGACATTGCATAGCTACTCTTCTTGTAGTGTTTCCTCCTTTTGGAATATGATGCAGCTGGCACAGTTATAACACACAGGGAGCTTCGGCAACCTCCACACAGTAGCAGCTGCAAAGTTAGCTGTGGGCAGGTTAGGCTGCTAAATCTACTCCTAGGTTGATGGGGTTCTTTTCAGTATGGTATGTATTTATCCTATGCCTTCCATTAAAGTTAATGGAAGCGTCACAAAGCTACATTTTTGCACATGGTGCTGAACATTCACCCTATACTCCTCCACTGACCTGAAAGTGTCATAACCTTGGGCCTGTACCTGCAGAGCACATTTAACCTCTTAGCTGTATATGTGCCAAAACACCAATAGACAAGACTGTAGGACTTTAAATTGAAGGGACCCTTGTTATTCATAAGAAACATTAAAAAAATGAATATAGACTACCACTGATTTTTTTTAATCCCCACTTTAATCATCTCTGAAATTGATTGCAGCTGTCAGTATAGTTTGCAAGTGAGCCCATTAGTAATGAACCAGAAGATAAGGTGCAGATAACTTTCAGGAAAATCAGTGTGTATCTCATATGCGCACACTGTTAGCATAGCTGCAAGGTTTCCTAAACAACTGAGCGACAGATGCCCAGTAGGTAGCAGCTTCCCTAATCTTCTGGCAACTCCTAGCTTATTGTGCATAGGTGTTTACTTCATTTCAATATGCAAAATCAAACCGTTTATTTTTTGTTTTTGTAAATTTCCTATACAGCAGTTTAAAAGGACACTTGTCAGGCATTTTCCAGAGCTTTTTAAATTATTTATTTTCTCGGAGTTAATTATAGAGCCCATTTTTCAAACTTTGGTATATATTATGAGCTGATTTATCACAGAATCCATATAATGGCATCTAAATGGGCACTTAGTTGCCTAAAATGGCTATATAGGAGTTTAAATCCATATTTAAAATCCTAACTTTAGGCACTCAAATATAAAAATTGGGTTATATAAATAATGATCTCTTGAAAAGGAATCTGAAAAGTGTTTCCTTAATGTTTTTCCTCTTCAACTTGTGAGATTATTGGTGAATGAGTGTAGAGTTATTCTTTATTTGTTACTTCCTCCCACACATTGTGGAATAATTGGATGAGGCTGGTTATTGTAGAATTTGAACTTTTTTGAAATTTCCTTTGGGCTTAGCTGAGCCAGTGGAGTATCCCCCAGAGTATTTGTAACCAGTGGTCTGCTGTTGATGAAGTTATAGTAGATATCCCTCAAGTTTCCCAGCGGCCACTGGTACTGCCTACATTCTCAGTAAACTTTCTCTACAGTAGGTCTTTTAACCAATTGCCATTCAAAGGGTCAACGTCTCATAGGATAATAAATATTTGGGGTGAAATCCTGGCCTTCTTTAAATCAATGGGAAAACTCTCATTGACTTCAGTGAGGCCAGAATTTTACCCTAGAGATGTAAAACCAGTTAAATCTTCTAGTCTTTCTTCCTGCCAATGCAAGATTGTTTCTTAAAGCGTGGTAGGTGATTGTGTTTACAGCTCTACTGTAGAGTTTGCAAGTAGCTTTCCTCCTTCTCATCAACCTCCTCAGAAAAACTCCTTTCCACCTGACATTTCTGAAGCTTGGTCTCCTGCCAAGAGAGAAATCTTTCTGTGAAACATTCAAGTTAATCAGAGATGGCTTTTTGGAGATCCAAGAGTTTAAAAATGAATCCTTTTCTCGTTTGAAAAAAGGTCTATAAGAGGTTTTATTGGAGTATCCTATCATATCATATGGCTTAGAAATTCCATATGTGTCTAATGTGTATCATGCAGTTGCAGTTATTTGGGGGAGCTTAGGTGCTTAATATTAGAGTTATAGGCTATAATTTTTTAGCCTTGGCTGGGGTGGGAAAAGTTCCCTCCTATCTCAATCTACTTTATACTTCTGCTCCTGCGAGATTTCCTCTGACCCATACAGGATTGAGTCCAAATAATTTGTATAATGAGCCATAGTTTTAAAGCCTTTTGGTAATAGTGGAGGACATTGCATTAAATAGGCCAATGCACAATATATTTCACGCTCTGTGCACCATGGATATTGCATTTTTCATACTAGTATGCAAGACTTAATCAAAGCCAAGACATTTTCCCCCTAAATCAACATCTAAAGCAGTAATCTTATTTTGATCTTTCAGCCAAGGACAAAATAATTTTTAATTCACACTCCAATTATTTTCTGTCTCTTGCTATTTTGCTCATATTGAATCTGGTCCTGTAGCCCATTGGCAAAATCTTCATTGAGTCCCTGCAAAAATGGCTGCACTGCAGGATCTAGGAGCATGATGCAGTCATTCTAAATTGGCAAAAATGGATAAAGATGCAGAAAAGTTTCTTTTCAAAGTCGAGATAAGCTGCTCTGAATAATCCAAAGTGAGTCTAAAGCACACATTGTACTACAACAGCCTCAAGTTTAGTTTTATCATACAGAAAACAGTAATTGTTCATAGTAAGAGAGTAGGTTATTCAAATTAATCAGAATATAATGTGTTCTATCTGTCTGCCTATACACAGTGCACATGGTGTTTGGTAGGCCTCTATTTACATGTAACTGACTCACTTCCGATGTAGAATAGGAGCTTATGGCTCCCTTGTACACACCCTTGTTCTTTAACACACTGCATTTCTATTTACTTTGGAGAGTAAGCAACTGTGCATGTGTGTGATAGTGCTTTAGCTGCTTTTTCCAAGATATGCAGCTATGCATGCTGTGTTATCATAGGGTAAAACTAAAGGGATTGGAATCGGATATATAACCTTTCATATCCAGGGTAATAGTTTGAATTAGTTTTGTCAGTAGTAGCTGAAAGTTGTTACTATATGATGGCTGTTCAGCCTATATGAAATTAGGAAACAGACTGAGACTACTTCCTAGAGGACAAGTGACCATAATGTGAAAATCATAAAAGGCATCTTTATTGACAGACTCAGCAGAGAGGACAATGAATGGTTATGGAGACTGAACTATCCTCTGAACCCTACAATGCTGGGATGTATTGATGGGACAGTGTGCCATAAACTTGCACTGCCGTGTGTGTGTGTGTGTGTGTGTGTAAAAATCTGGCACCTTTCCTTGACAGTTTAAAAAAATGTTAGTGACTTTAATCACTTTATTTGAGGCTCAAAAGAGTTTCAATTCTTAAGCACATTACTTCTTCACCAATTGGTATGCAGGCCTGTAGTGCACTGTGCATACATCCTTAATAAGCCTCCTACAGACAGAAAATTAGAAAACACCTAACTTGGATCCTACACAGCCAGCAGAAGAAAAACGATAGATGAATCATGCTAATCCTGTGACTAAGAAGAAAATATCCCAGGCCTCAGACAGCCTCTGCGGCATCCAAAGCACCCCTAGTCTATTACATTCTAACCTCTAATGCAGGCCTGCACAACACGCGGGCCGCAGGCCGCATGCAGCCCGCAGAGCCTCACTGTGCGGCCCGCAAGGGGATTCTAAATCCCCCGCACACGGCGCTCTGCGGGCAGCTCAGAGCCCTTTGAATCCCGGCCGCGGCCAGGAAGCAAAGAGCTCTGGGCTGCCGACAACCACGGGGAGTCCAGAGCCCTTTGAATCTCAGCCGCGGCCGGGAGTCAAAGGGCTCTGGGTTGCCAGCAGCCGCGGGGAGCCCAGAGCCCTTTAAATCCCAGCCGCGGGCCAGGAGTCAGAGGGCTCTGGGCTGCCTGCAGCGGTGGGAGCCCAGAGCCCTTTGAATCTCAGCCGCGGCCGGGAGTCAGAGGGCTCCAGGCTGTCCGCAGCGGCGGGAGCCCAGAGCCCTTTGAATCTCAGCCGCGGCCGGGAGTCAGAGGGCTCCGGGCTGTCCGCAGCGGCGGCGAGCCTAGAGCCCTTTAAATCCCAGCTGCGGCCAGGAATCAAAAGGCTCTGGGCTGCCCGCAGAGATTCTCAGCCGCGGCTGGGATTTTAAGGGCTCAGGGCTCCCCGCGGCTGCGGGCAGCCCAGAGCCGTTTGAATCCCGGCATGCGGCTGCTGTTTGCCCCCTCCCCAGACCTCTGCCCCAACTTCCCCCCAGGACCCCCACCCCCAATCTAACACCGCTGGTCCTTGTCCCCTGATACCCCTCTCCTGGGACTCTTGCCCCTAACTGCCGCCCAGAACCTCACCCCCATCTAAATGCTGCTGCTCCTTGTCCCCCGATTGCTCCCTCCCAAGACCCCTGCTCCAACTGCCCCTTGGGACCCCACCCCCTATCTAAGCCTCCCTTCTCCTTGTCCCCAACTGCCCCTCCTGAGACCCCCAACTTTCCCCCAGGTCCCCACCCCCTACCTGTTCCCTGATAAACCCCTGGGACTCCCATGCCTATCCTACTGCTGCCTGTACCCTGACTGCCCCCCGGAACCCCCTACCCCTTCTCCAACCCCCAGCCCCCTTACCCTGCCACACAGGCCAGGGTGTCTGGCTCCATGCAGCTCCAGATACATTGCTGCCATGCTCCCCCGTGGAGCCCACAGCCCCCCCCCCCCCGAATGCTCAAGCTCAGTTTGGGCAGCTGTTACTTCATTTCTCCCAAACCAAATATACTGATCCACTCTAACTTGCTTTAGAAAAAGCAGGATAAAATTGAGCAAGAAATGCTTATTAGCACTGGAATTGCTATTTTCAACAGCCATTGCCTTTTTGTTTGTTTCAGGAAGACAGTGATATTACATTGGCAAATTCCCCATAGAAAGAAAGAGTGGAACAAAAGAATAATAAAGGCACCTCAACTTTTCCTCATTTATGGAGGACAGTCTTATAATATGCATCCAGATATCTTCCAATCACACAAGCTGAAAATTGTTCCACTTTACTGCACCTCTGTAACCATATGGGAACCAATCCTGTCTGTGTTTTGTGCACATCCAAAATTCCTGCTGAATGACCCGCCCTGGGAGTGTTACCAGTGACCCAGGGCTGGGGAGGCAGGAGGTGTGTGTGGGGGGGAGGCACTGGTGGAGGGGAGCCCAGGGCTGGGGCAGCAGGGGGTGTGGGTCAGTGGGGGGAGAGCCCAGGATTGGGGCAGCAGGGGGGGTGCAGGGGGGAGCCCAGGGCTGGGACAGGGGGCAGACAAGTTTTTTTTTGCTTGGGGCAGCAAAACACCTAGAACCGGCCCTGCCGGGTTCCCCCAGCCGCCAGAGCCCTGAGCCCTTTAATTTGACCCTGAGGGCTCCCAGCCACCTCTTCAGCTGGGAGCCCCCGGTTGATTTAAAATAAAGTATCACCTCCCCACCCCCAACCTTCCTTTTTGGCCCACAGCTGTTTTGGTGGGGCGGCGCTGGGGAAGGAGGGTTTATTTCTGCAGGGCTGGACAGCCCTGGGGCGGGGTGTTTCCTCGGGCCGGGAGGTTTCGGCCCTCGGCTGTTTTCTTTGGAGGAATGTGGCCCTCGCCGCTTTACGAGTTGTGCGGGCCTGCTCTAATGTCTTATCTAACACAGTTTATTTACCATTTTTCTTTCTCATTCTGAATGCTATTTTTGATCCACTGTATGTAGCATCTTGCTTCAAAGCAGCCTTTGCCAGCACAAAAATGTGCAAGTGCTGCAAATGTTCTTTGAGATCCCAATTTAAGGCATTTTTAATGTAATTGTTCTATCCCAGTTAACCACCAATCTTGACAAATGTATTGGATTTTGTGCTGTGCAAGACCAATTGTGTTACATGAGCCTGAAAACTCTTTTTATGCCAACTGATTTCTATAATATTGCTTTGTGCCTTTGTAAACCTGCTATGACCCTTGAAGAGGCATTGAGCTGCATTCAGAAATACCCCTCTTTGCATTTAATTTCAGTGATCAGGAGATATTTCTATGGATATTTGTGTGCTGCCTTTTCCGACAGTTCTCTCTCCTCCCCTCTCCCCCTCAGGAATATAAACAGTATTGCAATTTTATTACAGGGTAGGATTTTCAAAAGCAATCAGTGTTGTTTAACTTTGGTCCCATTGAAGTCAGTGGTAAAACGCCCATGGAAAATAAATGCTGTTTAAAATCAGGTACAGCATCAGGAAACAATGGAGGAAGAACATAGTACACACTCGCCTAGTAACGCTATGGAAGTCAATGGGAGTTCTATACATGGTGCACAAGCCAACCCTATATGTTGGGACCTGTATATACTGCAATAAGCTGTCACATCAAGTTGCCTTGTTTTTTTCTGAAATATTCATTTAGAAATTCTCCTGGAGCTTCAGGAATCGTTTTTTTTTAAAGATTTTTGTTTAATTAAATATGAAAGTAAATAATAGAATCAGTCCATTCTTCTTCTTTTATTTTTATATTGCGTTTATTTTGTGCCGTCCTTTGATTTCCAGTTATGCCACTGAAGTTTTTATAGAATGTGCACGACTGTATTGCGGAAGTTATCAGGCAAAGTTGGAGATTTGGGCAGCTGGGTAGGGGACATCTGTGACTTTTAGCTCACAGAAAGTCAGTTTAGCTTTTGGAGATTCAAGAGGCATATTAATTTTTTTGCAAGAGGGAAATGATAGATGTATTTTTCCCTCCCATTTGTGATTTTAAAAAAAGTGACGTTAAATGTAGTTTGGGCGTAAGGTATGAAAACGTGTATTTTTCTTTAAAACTCTGGCAGGATATTAGAAAGGAGCGGAATGGGGAACGTTTTTAGGTAGAAAATTCTCCATGAATCAGAGACAGAGAAGTTTCAGGAAGAATATTGTTATCCTAATTCTACTAAATAAAGCTCCTTTGTTCAATGTTAGATGAAAGCAACTGTGTGGTTCTTTGCCATAGTCACTAACCAGCATCTCTAACCAGATAACTATCTTCCAGTTTATCTAGATAGAATGGTTAGATATTTTACTGGAGCTGGATTTTTCTGTAACATTGAAACAATGATCAATATTGGCACTGAAACTGTAATGAATAAGTGTGTGTTAACCCTTTACATCATAACCTAAGAATGGCCATACAGGGTTAGACCAATGGTCCATCCAGCCCAGTATCCTGTCCTCTGACAGTGGCCAATGCCAGGTGATCCAGAGGGAAGGAACAGAACAGGTAATCATAAAGTGATGCACCTTCTGTCACCCATTCCCAGGTTCTGGTAAACAGAGGCTAGAGACACTTCAGAGAATGGTTTTGCATTTAGATGAAGGAGAGCAGTTTACACCTGTCTTAGAGCTATTGTTTTTGAATGTCTCCAGGCTCAAAGAAAATTCTATATCAGTTTTGCACTTATTCAAGGTCTAGAAGATTATCTTGGCAACAATAAGGCCTAGCAATGTAAATTTGTAGCTCCTTGTGCAAATTCTGTGTCAGGGGTGTATTTCTTGGTTATCTTTGTAGCTGCAGAATTGCAAAATACACAGGGCCCTACCTATATGAATTAATCAAATGTTAATGGCCTTTTTGCAATTTAGTGACGAGAAAACTGGATTATAACATTATTTCATCATGTGTGAACTATGGACCTAATTTAGTAGGACATATTGAAGTTACAGTGTGACAGCATATAGACATGCTGCAGTTATAGTACATAATAATCAGAGCTTTCAGGTGCTTTGACTGTCAATATGATAAAGCACTTTAATTATTTAAAGCTGTAATTAAACCATCCATATTTTTTGAAAGGGAATGTGAACTTACTGTGCTATCTGCATATTACAATTCTTAAGTCTTACAAAAATGACTCTCAATTCACCTGGAAACAAGTTTGCAAACGCTTGTATTTGACACTAATGTACAACAGTGAATATATATATATATACACACACACACACTACTTCACTGCAATAATTTATAAGTTTTGCATTTATTTGCCACCATTGACTGTCTCATGTCAAGGCTTCCGCACTGTGCTGAGGTAGTGCTAGATAAGAGCCATAGTTATGAATGTCATGACGTTTGTCCAATTATTGAAATCCATTCAGCCTCAGGACATGGAAAGTTATGTTGTCATGTAGATGCTTGCATTCAAGAGGTCTTGCATTCCTCTCAAGTTAGTAAAGTCTCGGCTCATGGCAGAGAGAGACTGGTGGTCGGTAAGAAGATGATTTATAACCTTTAGTATAATTCCTGCTGGCCAATTTCTAAAGCAGAATTAACGGCATCAGGAGGCCACTTTGGGTACAATGTCTACACTGCAGTTAAACACGCCTGGCTGACCTGTGCCGGCTGACTCGGGCTCGCAGGGCTTGGGCTATGGGTCAGTTTAATTGTGGTGCAGATGTTCTGTCTTGGGCTGTACCTCAAGCTTTGGAACCCTCCAACCTCAGCTGGCACTGGCCAGCCACAGGTTTTTCATTGCAGAGTGTAGACATACTCTTTCACAGCAAGAGGACAAGTGTGACAGTGCTGGGTGCTATGAGGGAAGAGCGCATAGTACTAATAATAATGAAACTTTTGTAAATGAAGAGGCAAGTGACAGACCATATTAAGGGTCTGGTCCAAATTCCAATGAACTCAGTGGAACAGCTCAATTGAATGGTTTGTTCAAGGGATATATAACGCAGAAAGCTTGCTAGTCTGCTTGGAATTTTCCCTCTGTCATATTATTATACATGACCACCATCCCCATTTCACAGATTGAGAAACTGAAGCGTAGATAAGTTAAACAACTTACCAAAGGTTATCCTGTGTGTTAGAGCAGAGCATAGAACTTGGGTCTTCTAACTTTCCGTTTCTGGGTTCAAACCACTAAAACATGTTGCCTCTGTATACTATATTAATGGATAATATTTTGAAATATGTTATTGTAACTGTTAATGGTTTCATGAAACCTAGGTCACTGGTTTTATAATATGAAACTCTATGGAGCCCAGGCCTGTGGGATCCCTGGATCTCTGACACTCCTTTGTCACCACCAAGGGAGATGGGCGAAGCAGCATCTCACTATACCTGGTAGGTCAGGTCCCACAGGCAGTTCTACTGTAGCACCTAAGGCCTGTGACCATGTAATTGGCTCACACTCATTATTTCAGCCAGGAAGTGACCTGTGTCAGCCATCTGAGCAACTGTGCAGACCTCTGCCCTACTGCCACATTGGACCCTGCACTGGCTTGCCTCCTCCAGTCCTGATCCAACCCTATTCCTGATTCCTGCTGTGCTCCTGACCTGCTCCTCCATTCTAGCTCCCACCTTGCTCTTGCTCCATGCCTGATCCTTGCCTCTCTCTGGTTCCTGCCCTTTCCCCTTGCTCTGACCATTAGTTCCCAATCCTGACTCTGACCTCCAGGCCTAACTTTTGATTCTGGCTCAACCCTTTGGCTGTTTCATTAGGTATCTGAGCCCAGCTGCGATCCTCCAGCTTTGATTGCTAGTCTTGACTCTGGTCCTGACTCTGGCTCAACCCCTGGCTCAGATACTTGGCTGTTGACTCCGGCTCTGACCCCTGCTTCCATTCCCCAATATGGATGCCCGCTTTGACCACTAGACCTGTTTCCTGCTCTAAGCAGTTGGCCACACTTCCTACACCCCAGTTGCTAACACATACTAGAAGCATTTGAATTCTCATGAAAACACATGGTTTCCAAGTCACAATGGGCCGATCACAGCCACTTTTTCATATCAAAGTTTTGAATGTCTGATCCCTATTGATCCCACTTGATTGAAAAATGTAGTTCTTGACTTTGTACCTTGGTAAATCCTACCCATCAACTTTCAGTGTCAAGGTACATTGGTCAACAGCAAAATTATTAAAATTATGGTTTAGGGCATCTTACAAAATTAATTTAAAATGAAATAGTGGTCAATGTGATTTATTTGACTAATGTGGCAATTTCCTGCAATATCCTTCTTGAATTAAGTCTAAGTATCTTTGGAGTCCATTGTGTTAAAGATTATGTATTATTGTGGGCCTGGTTGATCAGAGGACTATATTGAACAATGTGGCAGACAAGAACTATCTTTTGGGACAATGTCTATGAAGTGGATTCCTGCAAAATATCTGGGGAGAGGTGGAATGCAAATCCTTTCTCCTCCCCCCCGTTATTCAAAAACTCTACCTTTTGATACTCTGAGAAAAGAACTGTTGCCTGCTGATTACCTGTTCCCAAATTTGGGAGATCAAAAGCCCAAGCTGTATAAAGAAACAGGCTGATCTGCATAGACAGCGAGCTTCCTCTGAGCTGAGGCTGTTACGAACTTATTACTACAGGAAAACTTTTTGATGGGGTTTGAAGGACTGACTCCTTCCAGAGCCTCTGCTGGAGTTGGGGGATGATCTCTGGCAAGCTTATTAGCATGTGTGTAGGTTCTTTTATTGTTATATGTTTTCTGTGGAATGCTTTTATCTTAAGAATAAATATTCTTGCTTAGAAAGAACTGTATGGTAACTTATAATTGCTGACAATTATGTTGTTCATATCATTTGAAGAGTAAGCAAAGTGCAGATGCTGACCTGTTTAGGCAGACTGGCTTACTGGGACTATCACAGTGTAAGTGGGGAACTGTGCAAACTTGAAACTTGGTCAAGAGAGAGAGAGAGAAATGTGTCTTTCCCAAGAGAGGTGATGGCTAAGGAGCCAGAAGCAGTGGGCACCCTTGTTGGACCAACGAGGGGGAATACAAATGTAGTTGCTATGAACAATGAACATAGGATGCATAAGTATTAAATTTTGGAAATGTATATTCATATTGAACCTTGTAGAATGTTTTCCACAAACCTATTTTGTATAAAATGTGACAGATCAGTTATAGTATGAAGAATTTTTGCTTTATTGCCCATCATTTGCCATTGCAGTATATCTGATCATCTTAATTATCAAATTAGAAAACTTAATATAAGCTTTATCACTGCATTACCCAATGTGTCTTTTAATGTCTGAAATTGATTCATACATGCTGAAAATGAAGATTATCTTTAAAGTAGCCTAGTATTTCAAATCTGCCCTCTTAACATATTAGTGCTATCTTAACCCCTAGCCAGTTATTTGAAATTCCTAATTCACTAATTTTTTATCAGCAAGATAGCACAAGTGATATTTTTTTAAAATGTTAGTATGTGCAGTGTAGACTAAATTCAAAGTAAATTGTTAATTCACTTTGCCAATTTTGGCATTCTCTTAATGTAACTTAAATGAAGATGGAAATGTTACATGAAAGTGAACAATTCCTATGTGTCAATGAATGGGTTTATGTCTACTGTGCACTTGAGGGAATAGAAGAGTCCAACTCTATTTGATGCTATTGTAGATTCACTTTGATAGTTGTCTGCCCTAGAGAATTGTCTTTTCTCAGATAATAAATTAGCTATGTCCTCAACTGTGATTTTGGTATGAGAAATGTAGCGTAAATGTGATTTCTCACACTGTGTGCATCCTGTCTTCACACCCTACAGACACTTTTAGTCATCATTGTGAAAAGTGTCTGAGAAAACACTTGATATGCTAACCCATTCAGGGACTTCAGAATCTTTTCTATAAAGCCGGAATGTATCTGCTTTTTATGTAAGAGGAAAAAAGTATAAAATATATTAATATATGTCATAGTTCACAATATACCCTGTCATGTTTCAAGAGTAATTACTTGGAAAAATAAATATCTATATGAGATCCATAAACCAAAAGCCAGTTATATAATTGTAGTTTGGTGGCAGAAAACTATACAATGTGTCTCTTTAAAGTACATTATTGTATAGACCAAGGATCGGCAACCTTTCAGAAGCGGTGTGCCGAGTCTTCATTTATTCACTCTTTTGCGTGCCAGTAATACATTTTAACATTTTTAGAAGGTCTCTTTCTACAAGTCTATAATATAAACTATTGTTGTATGTAAAGTAAGGCTTTTAAAATGTTTAAGAATTTTCATTTAAAATTACATTAAAAAGCAGTGCCCCCTGGACCGGTGGCCAGGACCCGAGCGGTGTGAGTGCCATTGAAAATCAACTCATAGGTTGCCTACCCCTGGTATAGACTCCACCTGTCTAAATACGTACTGGTAGTTTAAATCATTGCAATTTTTACCATGTTTCTTAAATGGCAGGACTATGAAAACTTCAAGAAGAAGAGAGCTAAGTTCTATTTTTCATTGAAGAAGTTTTGTTTTTTCATCAATGTGCATTTATTTGTAATAGCTCAGCTACATTTGTGTGCATGCTGAGGTTGTGCATACACATGGGTGTGTTTGTGTACACATAGGAGTATATGTATTTATATATGAAAATAATTTGTGTAATTCTAAAATATTTGATAACTTTAGCTTTGTGTACTTAAGTTAACACATTCTATTTATTTTTAAAAATCTTTTCTACATCATTATCAAAGACCACAGCAATATTACATGACTTCTGTTTATAAAATAAAAGCTAGAGCTGAGTAAAGGGCATGAGGCCCTATCTTGATTTAAGAAATAAGTACAAAGATTTTGAGGCCGTTGATCAGAACTACTCCTTGGAATGTTTATCTAAGGCTTGGTTCTTCTGCTGTAGACAATAATAATAATAATAAACCTGAAGAGCACTGATAACACTATGGCAATTACAGAAGATGGTTCTTTAAACATAGGTATTTTAAATATACTTCAGTTGTAGCATGGGGTCTACCTTTACGTGAAGTTGTAAATACTTAAATCTGATTCTAACCTCAGTTGCATAGAGGAAGAAGGTCATCTAACTAAAAACGTTATCTCATGCATATGTGGTACCTGATTTTATGAAGTAGAGTATATGGGTTATACTTGCAAGTCCTCTGTCTAAGATTAGAATTGGAACCCAAGGGCCCAAAATTATCCTTTGGATTAGTGCACATCATGCTTTATGGGATGCCTGTTCTTGATGACTAGGGAAAGGCTCAATCGGCATGTCATTTGGCCCCTTTGATATGTAAGATGAGTACATGCTTAATAGTGTATGGGGAAGTTATTGGTCAGGGTTAATTTTGACCTATAAACATATGGTCATCATTACTTTTTATTACCTAGTGGGATGAATGCTCAGTTGTGTGATACACATGCACAGTTTCATAACTACTACTTCTTATCCCTATGTGCACTTGATAGGTGTTGATAGATGTATTATCAGGCTCAGCTAGCTGTACATAAAGAATGAAACATTATAGCAAAAACTAAAATATTATCAAAGCTGCTGAACCAGCAGGGCTCTTTCACTAAGATCTCGTCCTTCATGAAAGGAGATGCTGTTGTGTTGGGGTCCTCATCTCTGGTGCTGCCTGAATTCCTATCATAACAAATAGCTCACTCAAGGGTCTGACTGAATGTGTTGAGGGAGTGGGCCTGAATGGGTGAGGAAGAGGTAGGGAAAGAGCAGGGGGCTCTCAGGGAAAGGGACTGAACATAAAATAGATATGGGGGGCCTTTTATGTTCTTTGTATGTGGCAGCTAGGGAGGGAGAGGAGCTGCTGGAGATTGTGGTGCTGGTGGGGGGCTTGAAGGACAGGGCTGAGGGCACAGAAGAAAGGTGGGGTAAGGCTTGGGATTGCAGGTAGGACAAACTGGAGGGGAGAAGTTGACCATCAAAAAGTGGGGATGGAAAAGAGAAGTGAAACTGGGGGTGGGGCTGGAAGGAGTGGGGATGGTGCCAGTGGGCAGAGCTGGAGGCTGCCAATGGCAGTTTATCAGCTAGAGGTATCAGGGCAGCACTGTTATTATATGGAGAGAAACATTGCCCTGAGCTATTGTGGGTTGGTCTGCTGGCTAAGAGGGTGTTGAGGAGCAAGCATCTCCTGCCTTTCTGTAGCAATAGGTTTAGTATCACTGCATACCCTCACAGGGTGAGCAACTGAAAACTCTGCCATTAGAGATGGGCATCAGCTTCTAATGGGACCCTGTTGAGACAAAGATGTATCTGGGAAGAAGTTAGGAGTGGTTTTTCCGACCAAGGAGCACGTTGCCATTCCCGTGTGCTTTTGGTCTGTGAACAGGCAACAAGCAATCAGCCAAAGAAAATTCTTCATGCATTTCTAGTGTTTTCCTCATTGCACAGACTCATTTCAGCCAAGAGAACTGCAGCATGAAAATATAACTGTAGGGGTCTGGTTGTGATTGATTGATTACCCCTAATGTAACAGCAACACTGCTCAAGGCTGACCTGATCTGTTGAACTGTCCTTGACACTGAGTGCAACAATTATAGACAACAACAGTTAATAACATGGTTTAATTACAATATCTTCAAATGTGTCCATTTCCAGTCTTTTCAATTAGATACTTTTAACTTTCCCAAATAAATTGCATCATTAATGAGCCCTTTGTTTGTTAGAAGGACTATAAGAATGTGGTACTCAAAGAGATTTCTTAAAGATAACTTATGGCCAACTTACCCTGGCGAGCCACGTGCCAGAGGTTGCCGACCCCTGTTCTAGAGTTTACCTATCACTAAACTAATAGAGACACTCGAGACAAATTCTACCTTCAATGACACTGATATAAATCCAGAGTATTTCTGAGGAGGACAGAATGTGACCCTTACTGCTTACTCAGTTTTTCACAAAAGCAAAGCTAACATGGTTGTAGATAGCACTGAAAGAATGCCATCTACAGACTAAATAACACTATTCTCTGACTATATCTCAGGTATAACAGGTACTTAATTAACTTGTCTCTGTATGGTACCTAACATATAATCTGTCTCTACATAATGCCAGCTGTGTAATTAAATGGCCCGCAGTTCTCATTTAAGTCAAGAGACAATGCATAATAGTTGGGTTGTGTAACTTACACATTTATCTTTTATTATAAACTCAGAAGGATGAAAATATGATCTTTTTTCATTTTACAGAAACTAAGAAGGTGGCAAAATATGAATCTTTGCCACCTTCCATCACTAAAGATCAAAATCTGGTCAAAACAAACTAGCATTCACTGTCTCTTTGCAAATATGGAGCTCTAGGGTCCAATCTTCAGAGGAATGTATAACACTAATTTGGGAGGGTAGGTGTATATGTCTCTCTCTGCGTATCTTCATCTCATCTAGACAAAAGTATCATTTAGAATTAGAATAAGGCCTCCCACATGAATAACTATTAGGTTTCTCAGAGGACTTTCATGTTATATTGAGAGAAAGTTTTGAAGGATCAGGGAAGCCTTTATCTCTGATATGCACCCTGTCCCTTCAGCAGAGCAAAAATCCTTCAAGTAAATCATCTTCCCAATCATGTGAAAATTGTAAAAGGGTGTGTGTACATTGCCTGCCTGAACTTCACATTCCTTCTGTGAGGTATTCAAAGGAACCCTCTCAGGCAAAGTCAATGTCACCTTAAGAGATAGCAAGCCTTTGCAAAAGGCCCCGCCAAATGACGTAAAGTCTTCAAAGAAGCAGCAAATATAATTTACAGTGAGAGAGGTCATGATCCCCGCAGGATATTACTGGAGCTCTTTTTTTTATGTACCTGTTACTAAAATGGGAATCCAAATATTTTCAGGTTACCAGGTGAGAACTGAGACATAAAGACTAGATACTTATTAAAGGGATGAAAATGAGTATGTTGTACTTCCAATAGGGTTTTAACAAATAGAAGGCAAGTCTGTGCCTCGGACTGACACAGCTGCACCCTGAAGTGATGGGGGTGGGGGAGTGCAAAACCTTGCCCTACTGCACAGTCATGTTAATGCTGCCTGGATCATAGCTCTGGGAGGTGTGGAGAGAGCAGGAGATATGTCCCAGGTCTTCCCCCTCACAAACAAGCCATGGATTTGCCATCTTTCACCCATGTACCACCATCAGGGGCAGAATAGGCTGAACCTCTCACTAGGGTTACATCAACTTACTTCCCCCGTGGTGCAGCTTACTTCCCTTCAGTAGCACTACTGCTGTGCTCCAGGAGAGAAGCATTTGCTTAAGTGCTTTGTAGGATTGGGGCCAGTGTTCTCAGCAGTTTAAGGATTAAGCCCTGAGAGCACCGGAGATCAAGGCATTCTGGTCTTAAACTTAATCCTGTATTTGATAGCCAGCATTGAGATCAGAGTTTTTTGGCAGATATCTGCTCCCTCTGCACCAGTTTATGCAAAAGAGGAGCTTATAACCCATAACGTCTGCCTTGCTATATCGAGTCTTTTATTTAAAGATTTTGTTCCCAAAGCCCCTAAATGGGAAGCTGCATGTATATTCTGTTTCAGAAGAGGAGTAGCTAAATCTCAGGATAAAATTCTGATTTTGTTCCCCAGAATATTCTCCAGAAAGTGAGCAAGTAAACACATGCATTAGCCAAGTATCGGAAATTTCTCTGCTAACCCTGCTTGTGAGGATTTGCATAACTAATACCTGAAGAGATAATAGTAAGGTTTCAAATTTATAGCATTATTTCCAAGCACATGTTTCTGGAAATGAAAATATTTAACAAATTCAGTGGAATGAGTTCTATTTTCCAAAGGGGAAGAATTTATTATTTAAATTATTCATGGGAGGCATATATATAAGTACAAAGATCTGTGATATTCCAACTAATTTATTATTATATTACCCAGAAGATATTTAATTTGAACGCTTTCGTTTTGTAAGAAGGAGTAAGACAATTCATGTAATATTGTGTGTAAAATTATATTTATGTATAGCCAGCCTCCATAACAAGGGATATTAAATAGAAAATTTCTTAGAATACATCTACAAAATATATAATGTTATCTGAGTAATCTATTTGTTTAATATATGGCTAATAACCTAAACAGACTCCTTAAATAAATCATAGCATTAGTACTCTTTCTTTAGGAGTGACCATGTTGTACAGACAAGACTTTGGTTATCTATAGAACAGGGTGGGATGAGGCCCATATAAGAAATCCCATTGCTAAGCATGCTTTCTGTGAAGTCAGGAGAATTTGGAGAATGTAGCATCATTTGTCTGTCTTGCCTGCAAACTCTCAGCAACTAAACAGATGTGTTATTAATGAAAAGAAAATTAATGCTTATTTCACAAACAAACAAAACCTCTCCCTAAAACAAAGTACCGGTTACTGTGGTCTATTTATTGGTTACTTCTGGCCTGGCATCCGGAGTTAAAAGTTGTATCATTAGCCCAGATCATGCCATAGACATCTGCCTGCAAAACTCACCCCCTGCATACTATGCAAGGGGCTACTTTGCATGAGGGTGATCTACAGTTTTAATACTCATATTATATATTCTAAGTAACTGAAAGAGTGACATGAAAGAGTCTCTCTCCCAGCCTATTGGGTGAATAATACATGTTTCAGAAAGCTACTTAAATATGTATTTATTTAGTTTACCACCAAAAACCAATTTGTAGACTATACATATTACTGAGGCCTCTAAAGAGTGAAAAATAATGTTATCATAAATCCCTTAATAATGGTGTCTACAGGAAGAATCCCTAGAGATATCAGCTGAGTAGAAGACAGATCCCATGCATCATGGAAAGTGTTTTAAATGCCAGCTAGTTTCAAAGATGAATTATATAGCCTATGAATGAAATAAAGTGGAATTCCATATTTGCTCGCTATTAAATGAGAATGAATGTGTAGATAAAGGCTCATTCCAGTTATCTTCAGAGATGTTTTACTCAAAGCCCAAACTGCTGTTCCATTTTGCTTGTACATCAAGTTTAGTATATGCATTAATAACAAGAGAATATAAGAGCCTAGTACATTTTTCAGTACAGTTTACATGAATACATGATTCTAGTGTCTCAGCATTTCTTGTCAACATATTTCTGACCATAACATGTTTTTTTTTAAGAGATGATAAAATAAAATATCCAGGGGAAAATGCAACGTTTCAGTAATATTGGTTTAATGTAAAGTCTCATTGCGTGACCTAGGCCAAATACTTGGTAGATTAGAGTTAGACAGGAGGAATAGGGACTATTTAGAGGCTCTAATTATGCAGCTGTTTTCTTTACTCTACATTATTATTATTTAAGTGCCAATAACCTGTTCAGATGTTATGTTTCAGAAAAACTTTCACTGTGAGTCTTAAGATCTTGTGTCTCATACAGATCACACATAAGCAATAGGATAATACCATATATCATAGTGCTCTCCAGAATTTAAACCTTTAGGCATTTGACAGGAAAGTTGTTTTAACAAATAAATCATGATGTAGTCCATCATCTGGAATATAATTTTTAAAATGCTGAAAGGCAAAACAGCCTTTTAAAACAGAGACATAAAATTATAACCTGTAGCATTTACTATGGGTCAACCCCCACCCCCAGTGCAGTGGGAGGCATTGTGGTTCAATTGGATTTAAAAAATAATGGTATCAAGATTGATTAATAAGCAAAGCACACCTTCATTTCACAATATTGATTGATCTTTTCATTCAGAGAGTAACAGAATAACAGAGGCGGGACCATGGAGATATTCTGTTGTGCTTAGCAAACTGTGCAAGAATATTTGAATGGCAGGTAGAATTCTTCTTTGCTCCCACCCCTAAGGAAATAGATTTTAAAAGGTGAATACACATTAAAGACTGCCTTGCTACATTTCAAAGGGAGGGGGATTGAATTATCTTTTATCTATATACTGAGCGATAATTTTGCCACATGCTGTACATAAATAATTCATTTGCAGACTGTTAAAATGGTCTGCAGTTCAAATAGAGAGACTGTATTTGAGAGGATAACAATTTTAGTATATCTCTTGACAATGTGTGAATAAATAGGACCACAGGTTTTTTGTGTGGGGGGGTGGTGGTTTTTTTTCGTTTTTTTGTTTTTACTGTATAACTGGCAAGGTTATAATTTAACATCTCAAAGTAATCAAACTAAGTTGTGATTATTTTAATGCATAAATACTATTCGACAAATGAGCTGACCATTCTGACAAATACTATTGTTTGTCTGCACCATGGGACAGAAATATAGATCAAAGCACTAGCATTAGTGACAGTATTGGTCAACTACTTTGGCCAGCGGTAAATCCTTCTCAGGTCAATACCCTTTTTACTGAATGTGTTCAACATTAGAAAATATTCCCAGAATAGTAAAATCAAACAAGATGAAAAATAATGGGTTATTTGAAAAGCAGGTGGACTTGGCACTCATTTGTGATCTGAATTGATAATCCAAGTCCCATGGACCAAAATCATCCCCTCCCACAGAAAAATCCAGTGGAGAGGTTCAAAGGAAAGAAGTCTTTTTTAAGATTCCCGCTTGCCCTAGTGTGAATAATTGCATAGGCTTCAATGAAATGTGGTGAATCAGGCCCAGGGTCAGTATATAAAATATAGTATCAGAGGGGTAGCCGTGTTAGTCTTGATCTGTAAAAAGCAACAAAGAGTCCTGTGGCACCTTAAAGACTAACAGATGTATTGGAGCATAAGCTTTCGTGGGTGAATGCCTACTTCATCAGACACATGTACAAAGTGGGTATTCACCCACGAAAGCTTATGCTCCAATACATCTGTTAGTCTTTAAGGTGCCACAAGACTCTTTTTGTTTCTTTACATAAAATATAGGATACCTGATATAGGAAAGAACTTAATTGCCTGCTATTCAGGACACAAGTTAAGTATGTGTTTATTTGAAACTTAAAGTTAAATACATACTTAACTTGTGTCCTGAATACAGTTTCCAAATCATGAACATATAAACTAAGGATAGGAAAAGTGTGTGTGTGTCTTTGAGGCACTGAAGAGAATTGGTGTGTTCCAAAATGCATATTCATTTTGTTAATACTCTTCCTTCTTAGCTCCACAAATAAATTATTTGAGTTTAATAAAAAACTTGGTATTCATTAATCATAAAAAGTGGTTTTTTTCTTTCAGATTTTACTAATTCTAGTAATAACCTTATATACTGTGTAGCATCAATTGTTTTTTTCCCTAAACATCATAAATCCAGTGTAGTCATAACTTGGCTTTTTTTCCCTTTCCTGAAATATACTGATGTTCATTGTCTTTGGAACATTTTAGCCAGAATTGCATTTTATTGACTGGGTAAGATGAAATTTCACAGAGCCTCAAGTCATTATAATAATTTCTGTAAAAGTATGTCACAGTTCAGGGCACCTGTATTCCCCTCCATGGTCCACGAGGAGCACCCACTTTTAGACTCACAGTTGTCACCTATCTTGGGTGGAGACGTGTCTCTCTCCCTCCTTACTGAGGACTTTCCAGACTTCGCAGTTCCCCGCCTACACTGTGATATTTCCAACAGGCCAGCATCTGTACTTTGCTTAATATTTGAAGCTATGAACAACATAATTGCTGGCAGTTACAAGTTACTACACTGCTCTTTCTAAGCAAGCACATTTATTCTGAAGGTGAAAGTGTTACAGAAAAAAAATATTGAAAACAATGAAGGAATGTAAACACATGCTAATAAGCTTACCAGAGATCACCTCAACTCCAACAAAGGCTCTGGCAGGAGTCAGTCCTTTAAACCCCACTGAAGCGATTTTCTGTGGTTACAAATTCATAACAGCTCTAGCTCAGAATAAGCACACTCATGAATACGTCTTGGGCCTTTGATCTTTAGAGTCCAGGAAGAAGCTACTCAGCAGACAATGGTCCCCTCCTCAGAATGTAGCTTCCAAGGCTGGATCTCGCATAATTGGAGGTGGGAATTTGCATTCACCTCTGCCTGGAGATTCCTCAGGCAAATCACTTGAGAATGTCCCAAAGTCCCTTCTTATTTTACCCATTGTTCAATATAGTCCTTTGAAATTCATAACATTTCTTGGGACTTTCAATATTACATAACCTTTGCATTTAATAAATGGACTCCAAAGATTCCTATCCTTGAAAAATCTCATTGAATTAAGTTTATTGCAGGAAATTGCCATATCTGTCACCAAGTATAACATCAGTACTAAGGATAGCATTTAGAAGGTAGGTAGAAGTAATGGAGCAGACGGTCTATTACCAGGATAATCAGGACAACTCTAAGGACAGAAAGGGACCATGCGTTGCTAGGATTTTATTAATTGGTGAAAACTTTGAGGTGGTGCAGGATTTATTAAATTCCCGTGTGGGGATTTGAAGCCCTATATCTGTTCCTAACCTAAAAATCTTCATCATGCCACTCAGTTGGCATTTAAAAGAAAAGAATCCAGTTTGAAAACTTGAGCTATATTGTATTTCCATGACCTGTTGAGACCATGTTGTTGCTAGGACTGCACATGTTATATTTAACTAGGGTAATTTATTTTTCCATTCCGTTCTAATATGCCAATATGAAAGTGAAAAAGGCTCCTTCTGTTTGTTTTGCAGATAGTGGCATATTCAGAATTCACAGGCATTCCTTAATTCTAAAGCTGAATAGCAAGAAGCTTCCTCATTGTGTAATGAATGTAAACAGATTGTTTAATTTCTTCATTCTAGAGTCTACTTCTTTTTAAAGAAGGGAAATAATTTGTGACCTCTGATTCATTTTTATACTTCCCCAAGAGAAGAAGGAAGTATGCAGTATAAAAATTGTGATCCAAACATTTATTTTTAACCTTAACATAATAGACAGAAATATACAGTGTAAATGACTGAATCTCCTGCCATTCAAGAACATCATTCTGAATAATCCTAGACTGAAAAATTCTGGTTTATTAAGGGCAAATGGGACAATACTGTAGGAGGTGTGGATTGTTATCCGATGTTCATCTGGCTGATTTTAGCTTTCAGTTTGTCTTGTTTTATTTATCTAAATGACTAACAAGTCATGAAGTCCACTATTGGCCATGGGCTTTTGGATGTTTGGAAGATATGGAGTGGTTTGAGGGGTATAGCACTTATGTTTTCTGGGCATTCATAGTTATGTTGGAACACAGACTTTGAACTGCTTTCTGCATGAGAAACAGGGAAATCCACACATGTATGGAAAAGATGAATTTGAATTTCTGGGTGGGTTTAGTGTCTTTCTGAAATACTAAAAGGAGTATTACATAATCTCATGAGAAGACAGCCAGTCCAATGTGGCAATTCTCCGTATGACAGCAGATTTTTTAATATTCAGTGGGCATTTTGCTGCTGATGATGAAAAGTTATCCAATAAATCTCAGATCAGCACTATCAAACACTCTTCCTGTTTGAGATTGCTTGACCATACTGCCAGCTAACTTCAAGATGCTATGTTAATGTGAGAGTTTGTGGCACTACCTGCCCTCTAACTCTGGATGCCTTAAATGCTCTGCTGCTGTGTATCACAACCTGGACACCAACAGCCAGCAGACAAACATGCCATTATAAAATATCAGGGGACTTAAATTGCTATCATAACTCTTTGTGGAAATTGTTTGTTGGAAAGAAGGGACCATTTAATGGTCCAGATCCTTATCTGATCCAAACCCTGAACCTTTTGAGGTTCTTATATCTTCTTCTTCCTGTATCTGGAACACCTACCATGATAAGAAAATTGTCTGACAAAGGCAGCATTTTGACAGTAATTTTAATTAATTTTATCAGGAAAAAAATAAGAAATATTTTTCTGTCTGAATTCTTTTTAGGCTGTGAGAAAAAATATTAAAGGCAAGAATGTAGTGCAAATCCAAAACTGCTATACAACCTGGTTTTAAATCCATTTACATTATTTTACAATAAAAATTTATCCGAAAAATATATTTAAATAATCAGGCATAGTTTTTCTTATCAGTGGTGTAGATACTATTAAAAAAAAGTTCCTGGGTCTACTGTGTTTGTAGGGTGTGATAGTCTATTCCCTTAAAAGCAAGGCAAGCTGGGAATCCTCTCCAAAATATGAATTACCAGATATATGTCAATCTGGAACAGTCCGTGATGGAAGAAAGGAAGCCTGGCATTGAAGTAATGGGATCTAGGGCATAATAAGGGGGACCCATTTTGGAGGTATGAGTTGTGCTTGATTTTCTTTTCTTCTATTGTTGATAATGCACTGGGATTTGTCTTTGAATTCCTTGAAGTTCTTAGGTTCTGACCGCTGCGTTCCAGATGATCTAGGGTTGGAGTAAAATGTTCTTTATTAAATGGCAGAGTAAGAGTAAAACATATTCCTACTGAGGAATTAACAAAGTGGGGCACAGAGCCCTATGTTAGAAGACAGTTATCAAATCAGTCTGGCTGAATGTCATCAGGAGAATGAAGATTAAGTGAATCTATCTAGCAAAGAGGTCAATACTACAATTAACCTTCTCTCCTATAGCATGTAAGGCAGGCAGTTTAACTCTGAGTTTTCAAGATTTATTTTCTTGCTTTGTCTAATCTATTTTTGGTACTTGTAAATTGAGAACAGTGCACAAATCAGATTAAAACTTAATCACAGTAATAAAATATTTGCCCCAATTGACAGAGGGTGACTGCAATATTTTTATTTATCTCCTTCTCTAGAAAACATTTGCTATGTCACTCAGCCTTGAAAATATATTAGACAGAAAGTTCTTTTGGATTCAATCATGTCTTTATCACAGAAAAATCAAAGAGCATAGCATGTCTTTTTTGTATGAGTGTGATATCAAAGTTAGAGCCAACTTACTTGGGTAGTTACTAGAGCTGGTAAAAAAAATGACGACACTTTCTTCCATCAGTAAATGCTCTTTCACTGAAACTCAAATTATTAGCAAAAATGTGCTAATTGTGATGAAATCTCTGTGGGAAGGTTGCTTGGATATGTGTAAAGTATCAGAGGGGTAGCCGTGTTAGTCTGGCGTCTGACGAAGTGGGTATTCACCCATGAAAGCTTATGCTCCAATACTTCTGTTAGTCTATAAGGTGCCACAGGACTCTTTGTCGCTTTTTGGATATGTATGGTGAGGATGGGGAGGACAGAGAGAATGATTTCTTTGGTAGATCACTAAATGATTTTTTAACAAAATAACCATGTTTTGCCTGCAAAAATATCAGGTAGATATGAGGAGAAATAACCAGTGAAATCAACAGATGTATGTGTAGAATAAATATGGTTTAAATGAGCAATTATGTACCAATGGTCATTCTTACAATAAATTTCTCAGTGCTATATTATTGGATAATCTTTATGTAACAAGCGGAGCTTCCATGTATGTTAGTGCATCAGAGCATTTTCAAAACGTGCAACAGACATCCACAGTGTGGCTAAGAAATAGGCAGTGCTGGTAGGAGAGGAGAATTAGTTTCTGAAAGATGCAGTTTGTGGGTTGATGAGGTAAATCATTAATACATAATACAATAAACATCAGCTAGAGACATCTCAATATATTCTAATCATGTCTTCCAAAATGATACTGAACAAGCTTTATGGTTGTCTTCTAAACGGCCCATGAACACTTTAGATGGGTGTTCCAGATAACACTAGGGAATATACTTTAAAAATGAGAGCAAGGATGCAGGTTAGTTTTAAATTAAACTAAATGCCTAAATAGTATAAATATGAAACAGTAAGGAAAGAGCATACTCTAATCCTGTATGAGTAAAGTAACTGTAATTGAAAAATGAAAACTTCAAGAGGACAGATATTCCTTGAGATTAAGTAGAAATATATAGTCTGCATACAAAATTTACCTGAGCAGTGTATACAATATAATCCTGCACATTTTTATAATGTATATGGAATAACTCTAATAATTATTCAAATTCCTGTTCAGAAATGTCAGTGTAAAGCTGCACTACCCTTTCAATTAGGGAGATCAAGATGGTGACACAGGCCTCCCCTGCCCCACATCTTCAGTTTCCTCCTCTTCAGAATGTGAGGCTGTTCTAGATGCCATTTGATTTCCATAACTTCCAAATCAGTTAGCTTATTTCTGTATTGTGGCAGGGAATTGTAATACTCTATAAGGTGAGGAACTTAACATCTTGAGACATACTATTAGTTCTGTTACACAAAGTGCTATGTAGCGGCTGTGGTCCTTGGAGAGCGGTAGAAAGAATGAATTTGCTGTCTTCCTTGGTCTCTGATTAGAGTTGCTCTTTGGGAACTGGACATTGGTGTTGGGCTGAGATTCCTAAGAAAGATCGCCCTGCATGCTGTTTGATTGCCTCTGTTCCAGGACTGGAGAGGGACACTGCAGAGAAGCAACACTGGTATCACAATAAAATACAGGTTGTTAGAAGAAAGGGCAACAGTAATCATGCTACCTGCAATTTTTAAGAGCTGGATTTAGAAATTATTTTTGAAACAGTCCATGAACCCAGAAAGAAGTTTATTTCCCACATTGACTACCTATATGTGAAGGTTGTACAGCATCAGCTTATTGTGCTGCTGCAGTATTGTTGAAATCTAGGTTGTGGTATGGCCCCAAGATACTAGTTATTGCCAAAGCAAAAATGAAACATGTTTTTCATAGGAAACTCAGTCTCCTAAGAGGGGGGTACAAACTGCACCACCTAATAACCCCCTCTGCTGCTAACATATGGAACAGAATTGGTATTGCAGTCTCATAAGCTCAGAAGCGCTGGTCCAGAGCAAAGCAATCTGGCTTTTCCTTTCACTGCCTGCCACCAGCTGTCAGTATTCAGAAACTTGCTCCAAGAGATTGTATGAATCCAAGCAGGGCTATAAAAGCTAAGATTCAAACTGAAGGTTTGATGTGGAGGATAAGTACACGACAGTATCCTTTATTATGGAAAACCATTGAACTTGCTGAATATGATGCCACTTTTCAGTCCACAGTCCATTAATTTAACTGGTTTGGGTATATTGATTCTTTCTTTTCGCAATATACAGTATATTTTTCTTCCATCCTCCCTTAACAATTGCCTTCATACTTTATCTATTGTCAGTTGAGGGGCAAGCATATTCATTTCACAGTTCCAGAAGCAAAGTGGCAAGTTAGGTAGGTGCAAAAATATAAATGTAGTGAAGGGAAAACCAAAGGGAAATTTATAAAAAAGCAAAAAAAAAAAAATCGTTTTATTATAAATGTTATGAAGAGCCTGTAGAGCTATTAGTAACTTGTTTTTTGCAGTCTAAACAGTTCTACATAATCATGAATAGTGGGGCTGATGCTTTGCCTCAAAAGTCAGTTAAAATTCTTTTCAGGGCAGTAATGTTTAGATTAAATAAGGCTGGCATATGCAGCCAATAACTGGATGTTAAATGTGAAAGCAGAAAGGGAATAGACACAGAACACTTACTGAAACAAAGAAAAATAACAATTCTGTAATGATTAATGTTGTTAGACGGATTTGATTAGATTGTTTGCACCCTTCTTGTGTTTCAATTACCCCCCTCAGAAAATGAATATGCTTGCCAGCCAATTGTAAGTGTGTATTGGGTAATACTTTGAAAAATGAATTTGGCATTTATAGACCTGTTTATTCATCCCTGGGACCTGATTCTAATGGCTATGCTCATCCTATTAGAGAACAGAAATATACCATGTGACCCATCTCCAATGAAAAACTAACCAGCTTGTCAGCTTGAATATGAAATGCATGCAGTGAATTACTCACAGAAATCTACAGACTGAGAAGTATTTGCCAAAAATATTCGGCAAATATTTCTGAAACAGAAATCAGAGGAAATCATAAGCTGCTCACTGACCATACGGGGAAGGAAATAGAGGTGAAATCATTTGAATAACATATTTGCTCACATTAATCAGTCAGCATTACGCATGAACCTCTCTGCTAAGGAGATTTAACAGAGAAGAGATTTATGTGAAGAAAGAGTAGCACAAGTATAACAAAAGGATTGCAATAAACAGAAGACCTGTCGATATTTATATAACTAACCCCTTGTGACTATCAGCTAGGGACATTTGGATATTCATCAGCTTGTTTTACATTAACATGCTTTAACATTAGTTTTCTAATAGATGAGACTCGACAATAAAAAAAGAAAACAATTTAAATTATTTTCTAAAATAAAATCTAAAAGCTCACTTGATTTCTTCTATAGTGTTTTCTATTCATAAGGAACAATACATTTAATCCACAGCAGGATGGAGGGAAAGCTCACCTTTTGGGTCACATTCATGCAAAATTAATCAATCTCATGCACAATGAATTATTTCCCAAATAGAATACCTACAGTTCTTCTCACATTTGACTTAGGTGGCATATGTAGAAAAAAATAATTTTCAGGCTGGAAAATTCAATTTAAATCCAGAGACACAGGAATTTCTGAATTGATAACAAATATTTCCTCCTTTTGGATTTCCTTTCAAATACTGGTTCTGTGCTTTAGGCATAAACTACCCATAGAAGATATAGATGAAGCTGTCTTTTGGAATCTTCAGACTCTATTACCCTGGGAGTCATAGTTTGTATGCAGTACAGTGATGACACACAGTATGTACTTGGTGCTGAGTGTTCTAACAATGAGGTTTTTTTTCCATTAAAATATATTGGATCCATTTAATTATCCGTCTTCTGTCATCTGCATAAAAGGATGGTGTCAGAATATGTAAATTTTAACAAAGCTCTTTCAAAAAGGATTATTTTATAAATTGAAAAAAGTGATATTTCTTGTTAAGCCCAGATTCATATCTCTTCCCCCACCCAACCAACATCTATGGTTTATATTCTGTAGAATGGTAATGGGTGAAAAACTGTGAAGTAGATTTACAAAGCATGTCGCCTCTTCCATAGCAGGGCAAAATGTTTGATCTGGGTGCTGTGGCTGAGTGGATAATGCTAATTCCCATAAGCAAAGGATCAAAGGGAAATTCT
This sequence comes from Mauremys reevesii, assembly GCF_016161935.1. Classification (NCBI taxonomy): domain Eukaryota; kingdom Metazoa; phylum Chordata; order Testudines; family Geoemydidae; genus Mauremys; species Mauremys reevesii. The sequence continues at coordinate 39,841,897 of NC_052631.1, read as the reverse complement.
CCTAGCTGCATTTGTTATCCTCTCTAGTAAAGTCAAATAAAAATGCAGAGCCTGAACCATCTCTGCATGTTTACCAACTTTTCACAATGATGACCTCTATAAAGTCTATAGAGACATGCTTACAAATTGGAAAACTGTATAACAGTGGAAATTTATGTATAAGCCATGTACAGGTATCATATAGCGAAATCTAGCGGGATTCACTGTATGACCTGCTGCATAATAAATACAGTAAACATACTGAGTTAAGAGAACATTATTAAGATCAATATTTGTCCTATTGATGAGGAAAAGGCTTGATACCTCTAACTCATTAGTAACAAAGCCATCAAAGACTTTCCTCCCTTTCAGTACATTTTACAAGCTCTTCTAGAGGGCCTATGATACTGATAGAGGGAGAACAGCATTTTCAGAGTTACAAGGTAACGTTACTCCCAGCAGTACTCCTTTTCTAATGTGTTACTGTAGGAAATGATGTAATTCACGATCATAGTCCCCAGCATACCTGTCTTACTGAAAAATAGAGAGATCTATCATTATTCAGGCAGTTTAGGCATCTCAATGCCTATCTGGTTTTGGTTGCTCCTTTATTAAAGATCTTGATTTGTTATAAATTGACAATAATAACCTTCTCCATTACAGTCTTGATAGTAAACAGTGGCCTAAAATACAAAAGTTTGCAGTACTGCTGAGCAGTAGAAAATCAGCAGCTTGAAAGGTCACCAAGAAGAATGTGACAATGATGGAAGAAAAGTGCTAATGAAGTACTCCTGCATGATCTCGCAAACAGACATGCTGCTGTAAGGCTAATATATCTTGGAGTGACATTCCAAGTGGTGGTGGTATACATCAGTTGGGAGACATGACCTACATTCTGTAGAGTTAGGTGGGACTACCCAGTTAAAAGTACCCAAACTTTCCTGAACTACACAAGCCCATCTGTGTTGATGTCAATGAGGTTGTAAAAGTAAACTATTTCAATAAAGAATGGTCATGTTCAATAATGATTAGGGCTCCATGTCTGTCACAGAGTTTGTAGAAGTTACGGATACACATAGGCCGCTGCTGGAGCACCTCTGCTCCAGCCCCAGAGCCAGACGCACCAGCTGCTGCCGGAGCAGCCCTGGCCCTGGGGCTAGCTGCACTGGCCACTACTCTGGCGGCCACAGGCCGACCGCTCAAGCAGTGGCCAATGCAGCTGGCACCAGAGACTGCCCAAGTAGCGGCTGATGCGGCTGTCCCTGGGGATCATCTGAGCAGCGGTCCTGGGGGCGTCAGGAGGAGCTGCAGCTCGGCGGCTCTTGGCAACAGTCCCGGGGAGGCTGGGGCAGCAGCAGTGGGCACCTCAGGGCTCATGCACCCAGGTGATGTCTGGAGCAGCAACGGGCTCCCCGGGGCTTCCCTTCTGGTGATGGCTGTAGCGGCAGTGCCCCTCCTCCCTGCGGTTCCTCCCCTACACCTTCCCCCCCACCACCAAGATTCAATCAGGGGTATTTATGGCATAAATCATGGACAAGTCAGGGGCCATCCCTTTTTTTTTTTCTGCCCATGACTTACCCATGATTAAATCGTAGCCTTAATAATGATAATTCTTGTATGTAGCATTTTCAGCCAATCATCTTAAAGGCACCGCTTTTGGAACATTCCCATGTGAATAGGTATTATTCCTAGATTCATTTTACAGATGGCTAAATTAAAGCACATAAGACCAGATCCACAAAGGGACTTAGTCACCTAAACCCCAAAATTAGATTCATAGACATTAAGACCAGAAGGGACCATCTAGTGTGACCTGCTGCACATCTCAGAAAACAGAACCTCACCCACCAACTCCCATAATAGACCTATAGATTTAGGTACTACTTTAATTCATAAAACCCCTGTTCAACTGCTGCCTAACCCTGTAGGTGCTTAAAATCACTATGCACCTAATTTTTTACTGTAAATGTTTCATAGGCACCTACATTTTTGCCTGTGGGCACGTGCACTGCTGCCTCAAGCAGGCACCCAGATATCTATCTCATGCCTAAACCCCATCATGATCCTCAAACCAAGTGAAGAACAAGCAGGGAAATGCCTGTCTTGCGTGTGGATCCCTGATCTGGTAGGTATGCTCTGATCACACTGAACTCTAAACAAAACAGCTTGGGTGGAGGAGATGGTGTCAGAGGAGGAAGCAGGCAAACCAGGTGCCAGATCATTCCAAAACCTCAACTGAACACCAATAAATACTTATCTGGAATTAGTCTGACTCACCTGTGTGTTAGTATTGTTAAAATAGGTATCAGAGTTATAAAAATGTGCTTGGTGTTTAGACTTTATGAATGATTGTTGAAAGTTCCTGCCTGTATTAATCTGACTTAGAACATCTCTATCCCATATTGTAGGGTAATACTTGAGCATTTGCATTGTAAGCCTCTGTAACTCACCAGACAGGAAAGAGACATGAATTAGACTGAAATGCTTCCAAAAGAAGATATTAGCTCCTGCCCAACAGAGAAGGCCCATGGACACTACTGTGGAGCATCAGAGGACAAAAGACTTTGTTGAGTGCTCTCCCACCCTCCCATGAATTCACATGCAAGTGAATTTCTCCCATCAGCTAAGATTGCAACTCAAAGAAGAAAGGGGGTAGGAATAAAAAGCCTTAACAAGGAGGAGCTGCATCTCTATGCTGCTTGGACTCTCGAGGCAAGGTTTTCTAGGCATAAGCAAGAGATCCTGTGTTTAGCATGGGTTTGGATAGAGCTTGCTTATTAGAGAAACTTCTATTACCTTTTGAAACTTAAGACTGTAACTCATTTGTGTGTATATATTTACCTACATTAACCTTGTAAATTACTCTTTTTTTCCTTTTTTCTAATGAATAAATCTTTAGATAGTTTATTGTAGGATTGGCTTTGAGCGTTGTCTTTGGTGTGAAATCTAAGGCCCCGAATAACCACGTTATTTTAAAAATTGTAACTCAGTTTAATATTTACATGCTGCATGTGTGGATGATGATTGAACAATATTTTTGGATGAAGTCGAGTTTATTGTAATCCACCTCTTATAAGGAAGGCTAAAATTTTGTCTCCGTTATTTTTAGTAAAAGTCATGGACAGGTCACAGGCAATAAAAATGCATGGAAGCCCATGACCTTTCCCTGACTTTTACTGAAAATAACTGTGACAAAATGGGTATGGGGGAATCCAGCACCCACTGCTGCTGCAGCGCCAGAGTCCCCCAGGCACCCGTGATGGCTCAGAGATCCGGGGTGTGGCTGAGAATGCTGGGGTCCCTCACCGCCCACAGCAGCTGGGAACTGTGTGGAGCCCCCTGCTGTGGCTCATAGCTCCAGGGCTGGCAGCTGGGAGTTGCAGGGACCCCGCCGCGCATGGTAGATGAGAGCTCCAGGGCCCCTGCTGACTGACAGCTCTAGCCCCACCGCCCTAGGGTTAAAGCAGAAAATGTCAGAGAGATCTCTGGAAATCACAGATTCCATGACTTCCGTGACCTCCGTGACATAATTTTAGCCTTACTTATAAGTCCGTCCCCTAGGCACCCTCCCCTACTGAGACACCTCTCTGGCCAGGTTAGCTGAAGTCTTTGCAGTCAGGGTCCCTGGGCCCTGGTGCACAATGCATCCTTAGGGATTAACCCCTTCCTGCCTGCAGTGGAGGCAGCTGGGTTATGTCTGCGGCCTGGTTATGTCAGTGGCCAGCAGCAGCCAGGGCCGACGAGGCGGGAGGGGGCGGGGAAGGAAGCCGGTACAAATCACCGTGGCCTGGCGGTCCAGAAGGGGGCCTGGCTTCTCGGCTGGTCCGCCCTTGCTGGGAGGCCCGAAAAAAATTTTCACTGGGGCCCAAACCCGCTCTCGGTGACCCTGTCAGCAGCCTGGAGGTGGAAACTGGCACTAGATAAAGCAGAGAGGTGAAAAAGCAGAGAAGGGAGAAGAAAAAAAAAACCAAGCACGGAGGTGGAGTTAAGCAAGTGTGAGCCCAGATTTACCCAGAACTTGTTTTACTTCCACCAGTCCATAGGCGGGCCAGTGTCATAAAACCTGTTTCGGAGAGACCTTGCATCAGTACAAGGTGTTCACAAACCCGTCTGTGTCAGAGAATATGCACTTAGTGCAGTCCCTAAAGTGGCCAGTGGCGGCACATCCTAGGAGGTAAGAGAACAAGAGATCCAGAGGGTTTGTGGAATTTAAGTCCCTCTGAAATTAATGTGTAACCTATTTAGTCTCTTCTTGGACTTAAGTACTCATCCAGCCAAGTAGCAGCACAAAGGAATCATGAATACTGAGAAGAGAATAACTGGACCTGAAGACTTCAAGCAAGTCATCCTATGGACAAGGCAAAACTGTTGATGGACAACAAGTAGGGGAAAAGGAAAGTTTCTTTGAGGAAAATCTTTTTATTATATTAAATATTTTAAAGTTGAGTGTTCCAGTGATTTATTTTAAAATATTTACACATTGAAAAGTAGTTTTCACAAATCTTTATAGATAAAGTTAATTTTTCTAGCTAATCGTCAGTTATTTGTTCTACTCTGCTACCAAACTTCCCCCCATCCCCAAATGATGCTGTCCATGGAGGTAAACCTGAGGAAGTATCCAGAGGATAAAGTTTGAAAGGAAGCCTGCTTTCAAGGGATTGGGAGAGTCAGCAACGTCCTGTGCTGTAGGTGTAGGAGAGGAGAAGCAACAGGCTGATGGGCACTAGGGAGATGAAGGCATCAGGTAGAGGAGTCAAGCACAAACCAGAAGGTTTAACGGAGCAGGCCCCACTTCCCTTCATTTTTCAATATTGTTCCCTCCCCTAATTCAAAAAGCCCTTGGACTTATGACGCTTTTCAATTGACTGCCCATTTCGTCCCTACGACGCTTGTTTCGCCCTTCCAAGGAAAGCTGGCAGGGAGAACAGCACACATCAGATGCTGAGCCTCAGCCAATCACTGATTTCACTGTTCAAGCTTTCTGATTGGCTGAGCCCGGGGTTGGGAGCCAATGAAAAACAAGTGGCAAGGCTACCCGGCAACAAGCTATCCTGTCCATGGAAGCCAGTCAGACAAGCAACCGCAAAGACCATTTGTTATAACATGACCATAAAGTTAGGTACAAGCAACTCTGTAAAAAGCAAGCCCAATTCATCTGTACAAACTTCCTTGGACACTTTCTTTAAGATTGCAGAGAAGACTCCAGAGAAACCTGCAGCCCAGACTTCAGAGAAACCTCCAGCCAAGAGCCCTTCAAAAAGTTCTGAAAACTCAAAGCATATGCGATTTTATGTTTATCTGAATGCAGTTTACCAAATAAATACATTGATGTTGCTACATTAGTCATCTATAATTCATTTAGTACAAAAATCTGGGTTATTGTGGTGAAAATAGTGTATCAAGCCTTGGTTCAGCAACCAATCCCAGCTTTATACCATTGATTCCTATGGGAAAAGCGGTTTCAACTTACAATGTTTCGTCTTACAATGCAATTCTAAGGAACGAATTGTGCCATAAATTCCAGGATGCCCTATCCTGGAAATTCCCATACAAATGAATTATTGGGGGAGGCATGACTGACTGACCATATAAGGGAACAGAGATACTAACCAAACACGAAGTACTGTCAAATGCACAAAGTAAACATCTTTCAAAAAGGGATCATTTTCCATCTCTGCCTCACTTCCTTGGCAGTAATTTTAGGAACAGTAGGGTTAAAAAAAAAAAAAAAAAGCAATGTGGGTGTCCCTTAAACATTACTGATTTTCCACAAGGATGCTGCAGAGAGAGAGAGAGAGAGAGTGTGTGTGTGTGTGTAGAGGTGGGTTGCATTTTAAGGACGATGAATGCAGCCAGGGGTGACTCTGTGTTTTGCTGCCCCAAGCACGGCAGGCAGGCGGCTTTTGGCGGTGTGCCTGCTGGCGGTCCGCTGGTCACACGGATTCGGCAGTGCGCCTGCGGGAGGTCCGCCAGTGCCGCGCCATCAGCGTCCATGCCACTGAATTGCTGCCAAAACCATGGGATCAGCGGACCTCCCGCAGGCGCGCTGCCAAAAGCCGCCTGCCTGCCACCCTCACAGCGACCGGCAGGCCGCTCCCCGCGGCTTGCCACCCCAGGCACATGCTTGCTGTGCTGGTGCCTGGAGCTGCCCCTGAATGCAGCAGTTACTAGGGAAGAGGAGATAAATGGCTTTTATTGAATGAAAGAGAAAAACATCAGTTTAAAGTGACAGGGGTAGCCGTGTTAGTCTACATCTGTAAAAAGCGACAGAGTGTCCTGTGACACCTTATAGACTAACAGACATATTGGAGCATAAGCTTTCGTGGGTGAATACCCACTTTGTCAGATGCACGTAGTGGAAATTTCCAGAGGCAGGTATAAATATGCAGGCAAGAATCAGTCTAGAGATAACGAGGTTAGTTCAATCAGGGAGGATGAGGCCCTCTTCTAGCAGTTGAGGTGTGAACAGCAAGGGAGGAGAAACTGCTTTTGTAGTTGGCTAGCCATTCACAGTCTTTGTTTAATCCTGAGCTGATGGTATCAAGATTGCAGATGAACTGAAGCTTAGCAGTTTCTCTTTGAAGTCTGGTCCTGAAGTTTTTTGCTGCAGGATGGCTACCTTTAAATCTGTTATTGTTTGTCCAGGGAGATTGAAGTGTTCTCCTACAGGTTTTTGTATATTGCCATTCGTAATATCTGATTTGTGTCCATTTATCCTTTTACGTAGGGACTGTCTAGTTTGGCCGATGTACATGGCAGAGGGGCATTGCTGGCACATGATGGTGTATATTACATTGGTGGACATGCAGGTGAATGAACCGGTGATGTTGTGGCTCATCTTGTTAGGTCCTGTAATGGTGTTGCTGGTGTAGATATGTGGGCAGAGTTGGCATTGAGGTTTGTTGCATGGATTGGTTCCTGAGTTAGAGTTACTATGGTGCGGTGTGTGGTTGCTGTAAGAATATGCTTAAGGTTGGCAGTTGTCTGTGGGCGAGGACTGGTCTCCCTCCCAAGGCCTGTGAAAGCGAGGGATCATTGTCCAGGATGGGTTGTAGATCACTGTTGATGCGTTGGAGAGGTTTTAGCTGAGGACTGTAGGTGATGGCCAGTGGAGTTCTGTTGGTTTCTTTCTTGGGCTTGTCTTGCAGCAGGAGGCTTCTGGGTACACTTCTGGCTCTGTTGATTTGGTTCCTTATGTCCTCGTGCGGGTATCGTAGTTCTGAGAATGCTTGGTGATGATCTTGTAGGTGTTGGTCTCTGTCTGAGGGGTTGGAGCAAATGTGGTTGTACCTCAGCGCTTGGCTGTAGATGATGGATCGTGTGGTGTGTCCAGGATGGAAGCTGGAGGCATGAAGGTAGGCATAGCGGTTGGTGGGTTTTCGGTATAGGGTGGTGATAACGTGACTGTCACTTATTTGTACCATGGTGTCTAGGAAGTAGACCTCCCGTGTAGATTGGTCCAGACTGAGGTTGATGGTGGGATGGAAGCTGTTGAAATTGTGGTGGAATTCTTCCAGAGTCTCCTTCCCATGGGTCCAGATGATGAAGATGTCATCAATGTAGCGTAGGTAGAGAAGGGGCGTGAGTGGACGAGAGCTGAGGAAATGTTGTTCCAGGTCAGCTTCCTCAGCTCTCTATTATATAAAATGCATCCTGATGGTTATAAATACCATTGAGCCTCCAAGCTGATTATTTAGTTGGGATTTGATTAATGAACTGGAGAGGCAGACTGACATGATGAAGTGATTAGACCACCCTGGCCCTAGTGTAATATCTCACTAGGATAGCTTTATAAATTAGGGTATTAAAAAAATTCTTACCAGATCTGATTTAAAAATCTTGATTTGCCAAACCAATATATTTCGTCATTTTACTTTAACGGCTTCATTTTAGTGGTTGCATTATGTTCTGTTGCCACAGTAGAATGCATGTAGGAAAACATATTGGCTTCAACAGGTTCAGAAAAGGTGTCTGAAATGGCTACACAACAAATTACATGCTGCAATTATTTATTTCATCATTTTATTTCTTGAAACATGGCCACACATGAAATACCCACTGCAGCTGCTCTCTGAGTGATTGGAATTAAGTCCTGTTGTCTTGGATAATTTCATTAGCTTCTTCTGGCATAACCACTTCTATAAAGGACCCAGAGCAAGTTATTAGGTGCCTGAAGGTGCAAATATGTGCGTAGTAGGATTTTCAATAGCACCTAGGCATGTAACTACCATTGAAATAATACAGGAGTTAGGTACCTAACCTGCTCGGATGTTTTTGAAAATTCCACTAAGCACCAACCTGCTTATGTAGTTGGATTTTTACAGGTATTTAGACACATTTAAATACCTGTAAAAATCTGGCCCTAGGCTCTTAAATTTGTTAGTGCAATGAATGGATGCATCTGATGATGCTGGGATTTGTCCAGGCTATATAAAATACGCTATCTAATGTTCTGAAATGTAGGTAGGTGGTTGTGACATTCCCCAGGGCACAGTCTGTACTATTCAAGAGCAGTGTTCCCTTAACTCTCTAGCATGGGGTGCCTTTTACACTGCTTTGCTGTCAGAACATCCACTGCTGGTCTGCTTGCACAACCTTCAGCATGCAAATTCACTCCCAGATAAACCCACGAGCACTCTGACCAGTCATTCCTCAATTACATACAGGGAGACACCTGCAAATTCTTAGTCCCAGCCTTCTTCCCCAAAAATGTGTGTCTTATATTGTCCAGCACACTACAGAACAATGAAAGCACATAGAAAGTCCATCATTTCATCAAAGAAAAATGATATATGCTCCAACGTTGTTATCCCAAATAGAGTTTCCCACAGACTTCAATCCAAACACACTAGTTAAGATAAAACAATAAGAAAAGTTTATTAACTACAGAAAGATAGATTTTAAGTAATTACAAATGATGATACATAAAAGTTAGGATTGGCTACCAAAGAAAATAGGTGTTAATTTGCATATTACCCTTAACTTAACAAGCTAAGTGAACGTAAAAGCAAAGATTTTGTCTCACCATACACTGCTGTAAATTTCACAGGCTGGGTCTCCTTCCAGCCTGGGATCACTCCCCTTAATTCAGCATTTGAGAGATGAGCAGAGAATTGGGAGGAGGAGAGGTGAAATGGAGGACACTGTCTCTCTCTTAGACCACCCTCCTCTCTTTGAGGATTACCACCAACTGGGGTGCAGGCAACAAGTAGTCTCTTGTGGATGTGATGGTTGAAATGTAAATTTCTTGTTTAAACCTTGTTGCTGACAAAGGGATATTTAAGCCAATGATAGCTCTTTAACACCTGGCAGGGTGCTAGTGTATCTTAGTCTCTGAAAAAACTGGTTTATGCCTGCTTGGAGCATGTTATGACAATGATACATAGTAGAATCTAATAACTCCTCATACAATGTTGATACACACATTTTAACAGGATAATGATGTTCAGCAGATTATGGCTTTTCAAATGATATCTCATAAGGCATACTTTTAACAAAATTTATCGTAGTCTTGTAAAAGTGGTGACCATAATAGTGGTGCTTGCCAAAGTAGTAGCATTTAAATGGCCCTCAAAAAGGGTGTGTGGGTGTTTCTTGAGTTCTTCACAGCCAATGTGGCACATGTCAGTTTTAGGCTCACAACAGAATGCAGCAGAAATAAAATTAGCCATAAAACTCAGTGACTGATGTAGTCCAGAGACTAAAAAGTGTTAAAAAAAAAAAAGTGGTGTCTTTGTTTCGTTTGGAAACGTAAGAAACATTCATATTGTGCTAAACTGCTATAAACTTATTTTGACCGAATTCTATGCAAGCGCATTCACTTCTGTGAGCCCATTTGACCTTTCTGCCTTGTCCACCCCAGTCTAGCACATTGTCAAGTTTGTAATCCTAGGAGGCTTTCTCCGCTGTGATTTCCCACTGAAGTGAGAATGACACAATTCTAAGTTGAGAGCATGAGTGTGAGGCATGCTGGGCCCCATTGTCATTTCATGGCTATTTTATACGGTCATAACTTCGTTGCTCTCAATGGAATTACTCCTGCTTTGTAATGGTGTGAGATTGGAATCAAAGACACAAAATACATAGACTACCAAAGTGTATACTTTGTATTCGAGTCCAAATTTAGGATCAGAGCTGGTTACACTCCTGTTAGCATAGTGAAGAAGCAGATGCGGTTACTTAGGCCATGGTTTCTTTTAACTATTATTTTTAATACCTTAGGGGTAAAGGACTAACACATCATATGGTCTATAAATTTCCCCATAGACATGTTATTTTGTACATGACGGACACCTACATATTTCTCTGAAGAATCCAATACTGATCAGACCCAGGGTACTAGATTAAGTGGAATCATATCCTGGTTCAGCACAGTGATTTAATCTCGTGTTCCTGTATAATTATCTGATTGTTCAGTCAATTGAGCAATCCAACTAGCTGCATGTTCACAGGTTGTTATAATATACCACAAGGGTTCCCCAGAGTGTTGGTCTTTATCATTTTAAAATGTCTTTGTTCTCTGTTTGGATATAGCAAGGATTGCTTATCTGCAGTGGTACTTGATATCTCCCAAAGAGTATTGTTTATAACAGCAAAAAGAGGCACCTATGGAGAGCCCTCAGAAATTTGTAGACTATAACCTCTGAGGCTTGTGTCATGTGTTGACAGTATCTCATATCCAGCCACATCAATAATTTTCTTTTATGTAACGAGATAGACATGTGTAGGTCTGATGCATCACAATTAGTTCAGGAATCTTGAACCACTGCTTTTCCTTGAAGGGGCAGACTGAATAATCCTATTTTTTGTTGCTGTTTGTTCAAAAGAGTTTTCAGTTTTCCAATTTATTTACTTTCAATTTTGGTTTTAGTTCATTTAACCTTCAGAAAACATTTGTGCTCTATATTGCTTAGGAAAGGAAGGCTTCAGCAGCATGTTGCTGCGTTTATCTCTTGCCGTTTGGCCAGGATGTCTGCAATAATAAATGTATCCATTTGAAATGGAAGTGATTAAGCTCTTGTTGAAATGTCTTCTGGAACAAAACATTAGCTTTTCTTTCAAAGGGCAGATATTGCTACAGATAACATTTAACCCAACTGAGGACAAAGTTGTTACCCTTTAACATCACTTACCTTTCTGCTCGCCTCAGGAAAACAGGGACAATATCTGCATTCAAGTGTTTCACTTCCTTAAAACATGAAAACAATTATCTGTACAGACTTCAAAGTTGCAAGTGATGACTGAAACTGTTTCATCTTTAAAAACACATTTTTACACTCACTTTATTGTAAGTTATGCCTTTGAACTTGAAAATCTGAAAGATTTCATGAAGGGATCGGGGAGCTAGGAATGCAGTGGGGTTTGCATAGACTTTCATATCTGGAGGCCTGTTTCAAATCTGTATTTTTGTTACAAGTGCAAATGGGTGTGGTAGTATCATTTTAACCTCATCCATCTCACAAATGATCACACAGGATTTGGCATGGGTGGCATTCTCTTCTCAAAAGTAGTAGAAATATGGAATTAACTGAGGGCACTGCCGTTCAAGACAGAGGTACATTGGCATAACAGAATAGGATCTCACATTTGAAATAGCAGCTAAAATGTTGGCTGGGACTGAGTTGTATTGATAGATTTGCATGAGGAAACTTTCATGTTACCTGCCCAAACAAAGATTGAAAGCTCTTTGAGGCAGGGCCTATCTTTTTGTTCCATTTGTACCGTGCCTAGGGCAAAGGACTGAGGTCCTTAGGCACCGAGGCAATGTAATTTATATTAATAAATAATAATGTTTGGGTCAAACGAGTGCTAATAATTCATCAACACCCTGAGCAATAAATTCTTTTCTAAAGTAAAGAAAAAAGGAATGTCTAGAATAATCATGGTTAGATACAAAAACCACTATTGAGCACTTTTATAGAGCCTTGTATTCTTGAAAGTCTGTACAAACATTAACTATTCTGATGTGTTAACTAATTAATCTGACTTAAGTAATGTAAGGATGCACAACAAGTGCTAAACCCATTGAATTTTCACTCTGCTCTATCGCTTTAAAGAATGTGTTTTCAGAGGAATTTGTTTAAAATGTGTCACACATGTGTGCCAGTTGTGATATTTGTCAACATTGGTTTGACTTTTGTTAATTTCAGTGAGAGTTCTCCTCTTTGACCAGCCTGTGTAGAGATGTAACCACAGAGTTACAGGCTAAATACCATAGCATTGTGTCAAAAATATATCCATAAAAACGTTAACATTGCTCTTTCCCAGCCTAAAGTGCAGTAATTGTTATCTGCTTCTGCCAGTAGAATTCCAGGTCTTGGAAATAACATGATCAAAAGAATATATTCTGCATGAAAATAGCAGCAGGACAAAGGGTCTAAAGATCTTTCATTTCTTTTATTATTCAGATTTGTGATAAAGAATGGCACTACTACGTCGTCAATGTTGAGTTTCCTGTGGTTACCTTATATATGGACGGCACGACATATGAGCCTTACCTTGTGACAAATGATTGGCCTATTCATCCATCACACATAGCCATGCAGCTAACTGTTGGTGCTTGCTGGCAAGGTAACACAATCAAGGGTGCATAAACTGAGAGAAAGTATTTAAAACCCATTTACAGAGTGTTTATATTTTTTTCCCTGTCGGCTCTCTCACGTGAAGTGCACCAAGAATAATTTTTTTTAAGGAATTGTGGGGCTGACGGGAGCTGATTCTGCTTTCATTTGCACTGATGTAAAACAGAAGAAACACCACTGAAATCAATGAAGTTCCACAGTGGCAAAAGTAGTGGAACTGAGAGCAGAAGCAGGCCCTATATTTCCATTGTCCAGTAATGTACTTGGCTTGCATTGTGCATGTACTGAGATGAGGCTAATTTTCATTACCTTTTGTCTTGAGTTCTCTAACCTCCTTCTTTTTTGTCTCCAGCTTCAAGCCCATCCAGATATTGTTCATGTCCTCAAAACCCTACACAGCTTGCCCTGCTTATATATTAGCCTTACTTGCCTCCTGCTCCCCTTCTTATGCCGTGAATTCTTCCCAGTCCTCCTTCCTGTCCTTTTGCCACTTGTACTTCTGTCTCTTATTTCACATTTTTTTTCATGCACTAGGAACTTCCTCCATCAGATTTCCTCTAAATTTCCCTTCTTTCAGTTAGATTTCCATTGTTAACCTTCCCTCTGTTGCCGTCTACTCATACACAGGAACCTAACTTTAAAAAAACCAGAAAACCAAAAACAACTTCCTAATATGAAATAGAACAACGTGTACAATTTGCTCAACATAGGGAAAAATACTTTCCCAAGGGATGTATTCCCTTTCTGTTGTTAAATGTTTTCTCTCTCCTGTTACCCAGGTTTTTTTTAACCCAAAGCAATGGTAACATAACTGTTTTTTTTTATTTTATTTTTTTTTTTATTTTAAGGTGGTGTTAGGAATAAATCAATGGGGACACAACTTCTTTGTTTAATAAATAATTAATGCAAACCAGAGTGCTTTTACGTAAAACTACTTTTTTATTAGGCTTTAAGTAAACATGCATATATGCTATAGCAATAGGTTTAGAGCACCCCAAACATTATAGTTACCCACAGTTTGAGATAGTCTTGAGTAATTACCAGCCAGTCTTCGGGGGCCCTCCTTCTGTCCAGCTGATGGGGAGTTTAGGTGTTAACTCCTTGCCCAAAGAAAAGCTTTTTTGGACTGCTCCAAAGTGTGTGTGTGTGTGTGTGTTTTATATAAATAAAGCACATAATTTATAATAATTTTAGTGTGTTATTATAGCCAACTCTAGTGGATTACCAATTTTTTTAATTTAGGAAATGTCATGGTTTTTTTTAATTATTAAAGCATTTTTAGTATTTTTAGTTATAACAATAACAAAATGTATATGACAAGGGCACTTAAAACCAAGATCGGCTGTTTAAACATTCTTTTATTTTTATGGTATATTAACTTTTTGTTTTCTTTTTATTTATTTATTTCAATTAGCAAACTGCATTTATGTAGCTGTTTGGCCTTGCCTTTTAGAGCCCTAAAATTATTTCTAGCTATCTGGTATTTGGTCTTTAGCTAGTAGTGGTTAAACACACAAAAATGGCTGCCTGTATTAATGTCAAGTTAGGGGCATAACTCCCACCTCCTCGTATATCCACCTTACCAGCTTGGTCTCTTGTCATTTATTATATGTTTTCAGTAAAGTCTGGGAGCATAACTCAACTCAACTTCCATCCATTCTTTCCTTTAGTGTATGGAATCTGCGAAGATCCAGTGAATTTAGGGTTTTTAAATAGGTGTTAGGTAAAAAGCAAGTCCTACTCACCTCTCCAGCACCCGAGTTTGTGCGGAGTTGGTATAGGGCTCAGAGATCTGTCAGAGACCAGACAACAATTCGTTGATCAACGGGCTCACACCATCCATAGCTTAAGAGCCAAGCTTTGGAGTAAGTGTGGCAAGTTTATTAGGGGTGAGCATCAATGTTTATACACAGAAGTAAACAAAGTGATTAACAGATCATAATGGTCATGCATAATCAATCAAGATTCTACAGGATAAAACAGGTTAAAATGTAAATTGGAGAAGACAAAAGGGGAGATGGCTACTTATTGGGAGGGGAAGGGTCATGAGTAGTTCGCAGGTCAAAGCTTTTGATTAAAAGTTTCAGACAGAGACATGTAGTCTGAGTTAAGTTTCAGTTCATAAAGAGTTCAGACTCAACATAGGTATCAGTAATAAAGAATGATGTTGCATTTCGAAATACTTCCAGAATCCTTGATGAAGAAACTTTTTTTGGATGTTTGCACTATCAGCAAGTAATCTTGGATCCTTCTTAGCAGGACTATTTAATATGTTTTTGTGCATCTCCTTAGTTGCATTTATCCTTTTTCAGTTCTCTCTTTTCAGTAGTTTCTACTATTACTTTATCTCTTTCCCTACAGTTCCATCCTTTGTGCTCATCAACAATATTAAATGTTAACAGTTCTGGAAAATGAAATCCTATGTTTATCCACAGAAGAGATACTGTGTAGCAGGCATGCAGGGATCTTCACACTCCAACATCCATTGGTCCTGGGGGGAATTCTGTGCCAAAAAACCCAAAATTCTGCACCAAAAATGCAAAAGTCTGCAAAATCCTACATATTTAATTTGTCAAAATAATGCAATATAATCACACCAGTTTCACTTATTTTGGTAATTTACTTAAACTGCTATACAGAAAAAAAAATCACAATAACTGTTCAGCATTTGCTAAATACATGAAAGTTAAATTACAAATACTTGGTAACCAACATCCTGCATTTCAGTTACACTCCTGGATTTTCATTTAAATTACATTACTTTTCTTTTGTTTGGTGTTCTGTAAAGTGGAATGTTGTTTAAATTGCTCAGACTTTCACACATGAAAGTCATACAGTTTTGCTAAACATTGTCCTGCATTTTTTTAAAATGGATAAGTAAAATAGATCCTGCGCTGTAATCTAACTCCATTGTGCCTCTCTGGCACAGGAAAAAAAGGCAGAAAGCACATAGACCTTCCTAGCTGAGGATTCCCTTATTGTCATTTACAATAAGGCTCCTTTACACCTCTCTGGCAAGGCAAAGGAGCCTGAATTGACTAAGAATGGGAACAATTAACTAACAATGGGAACATTAGCAGCCTGCCTGCTTAGTTGTTACATTTCTGCTCTGCCTTAGGGACAGAGCCTGTTTCACACAGCCCTTTGCCTCCAAGCTTGGGATGCAGCAACAGTGAGCAAGAGAGACAGAGTTAGTATCTCTCACTTGTTCGCATGCAGGCACAGACCCAGCCCCACCTCCTTAACATTGATGCTGTCCCTCAACCTGTAGAATGCCTTCGGCATCATCAAGGAGGTGCAGAAATGCTACAAGATCCGGGAGGCACAGGAGAAGGAGGGCATCGCCAAGCAAGACTCGCTCGTCATTAACCTAAACCAGAGCAACCCCAAGTTAAAGGACCTGTACATCCGGACCAACATCACCCAGAAGAGGATGCGAGGCTCACTGGAGGCCCACGTCAATGGTTTCCGCTTCACCTCTGTGCGAGGAGACAAGGTCGACATTCTGTAGAACAGCATCAAGCACATGTTGTTCCAACCCTGTGATGGGGAGATGATCATTGTGCTGCATTTCCACTTCAAGAACGCCATCATGTTTGGGAAGAAGCGGCACACAAATGTGCAGTTCTACACCAAGGTGGGAGAGGTCACCACAGACCTGGGCAAGCACTAGCACATGCATGGCCATGATGACCTCTACACCAAGCAGATGGAGCAGGAGATGAGGCAGTAGCTGAAAACGGCCTTTCTGCAGATTGAGGGAGGCACTCAGTCTCCCTCCTCTCCCCTTTGCTGCCAGCTGCTCCCAGCAGACATGCCCAGGCTGCCGGGAAGGGGCGTGTGTTCCCCACATATCTCTTGGCTCCCCCATTTTTCTGCGGGGGAGCCAAGAAATCTGCAGAAGATATGAATTCTGTGCCCTCGCAGGGGTGCAGAATTCCTCCAGAAGTAATCCATGTGTCTCAACCTATTTCCAGTTTGGCCACCTGTAGCAATGAGGATAGGTCAGTCTCCTGGCCATCTTGACTCCTTGTCTGAGATTGCTGGTAAGGGTGAAAATTAAAGTGCAATGTCATCATGGATTTTTGATAGAGATATTTGTCCAGCCTCCCAAAAGCTCTGTTGAGACCACAAAGTTATTTCACGTACATTAGACCACCATGCAGACAGCAAGTGGTAACAGTTTTCAGTTATTTCTGGCTTGGACTGGATTTTATCCAGTGCAGCTTGATGGCTCAGTGGATTGTAAGTGGAATAAAGAGGCACTCCATTTCCCACTGCCAATGTTCATCCTTTTGTTCAGTGAAGCACCTTCTAATATTATAAAGTCAACTGCTGCTTCTACTACACTTGTTAATGTTCACTTCAACACCACATTGCTACTGTGAATGAACTAAGAATAATCCATTCATACCAATAACAAAAAATGCTTGACCTTCATGTAGTGCTTTTCATTTTCAAAGCATTTGCAAAACATAGTCTCATATCAATGCGAGATGTACTTAAGAACAGATGGGAAAAGGCAGAGAGGTTGGTTCCTTGCTAAAGGCCACACAAGAGAATCCGTTGCAAGGGGAGGAATATAAATCAGAAATTCCTGACTCCCTAATCCAGGGTTCAGACCATCAGACAGTACTTCTTTCATTTGCCAGTATAGCAGCTTATTCTGTGGACTAAATTACACTCAGTTTTTCCCCTCTCCTTCCTTTTAACAACAGGAATTAGCAGCATCAGAATTCAAATCTTAATCTCTTGCCTCAAAAAGTATCAGTCACTCATCCTTTTCTGCTTTCCCTTTTGTAACGCCTGTCTTCTTATAGTTCTGTATGCATAGTAGCTATTCATCAAAGTTAAACTATTTTTAAAAAGGTATCCAGGCCAACACAATCAGAATAACGTGAAGAAAAAAAAATCTAGTCCTTTCTCTTACTATATTGGCTGCTGTTTGCTGAGTGCCATAACTGAAATATATCCGTAGTTGTGTAAAAGAATGGCAATCTAAAAATTGAGTATAAGGAGAAGAAAAATTGCAATTGATGGGCATAATAAAAATCAAGGACAAAAGTTTTTAATTTAATGTGTTAGCATTAACTGGAACATCTGTTTCTCATATGGAAGATTTGACATTTTCGATATGACGGATTTCATTTCTTGCCTGGAAAATGGGAGCTGTTCTTCCAAGTTTGTTCCAGGTTATAAAAGAGGGGAGTCTCTTTCAGCCACAGTTTTTTTTTTTCATCATCTACTTTGGGATCTATGTTGAGCTTGCTTAAAATTGAACCACCCACTTGCTTGCTAGTCTTGTCTTTTCTTGAGGCACATCATGTAGGATAGTGGTTCTCAACCGGGGTATGTATACCCGTAGGGGTAGGAAGAGGTCTTCCAGAGGGTATGTCAACTCATCCAGATATTTACCTAGCTTTACAACAGGCCACAGAAAAAGCACTAGAGAAGTCAGTACAAACTAAAATTTCATACAAACAATGACTTGTTTATACTGCTCTCTATATATACACTGAAATGTAAGCACAATATTTATATTCCAGTTGATTTATTTTATAATTATATGTTTAAAATAAGAAAGTAAGACATTTTTCAGTAATAGTGTGCTGTGACACTTTTGTATTTTTGTGTCTGATTTTGAAGCAAGTAGATTTTAGGTGAGGTGAAACTTGGGGTACGCAAGACAAATCAGATTCCTGAAAGGTGTACAGTAGGATCTGATGTAGGAGACTCAGACAGAGAGAGTTTTGCTCTTTGTCGTAAATATTTCCTGCTAATAACATTTCAGTTTCACAGTAATTCTTTCCCCCTGTTTTTATGGCATTGGTTATCACATCCATTCTGAGGAGTTAGGGGAGTTATTTGTCCTTACAGATACTCAGAGAATCTTCTTTCTCCCTTCAGTTGTTCTGATGGAATACAGGAAGTGCCAAAGTTCCACTCTGGATTCTTCTTGAGTCTTGCTTCAAAAGCAGCTGTAGACCTTCTAAATTTATGCTCTCTTGGACTTACCATATGATAAAGTTAAGCTTGAGACTTTGGCACATCAGGTGTCCTATCTGCACCAACAAGGTTACTTTAGATCAGATTTCCAGAGTTTGTATTCCTTTAGGTCTTCATGGGGATGGAAGACATGGATAGCCATCCATAATGGGCCAGACTGTGATTCTCATCTTACACCAGGTTAACTCTAACAAAACTCCAGTGACATCAGAGAAATTACTCCTGATTTACTAGAGTGTAAGTGAGAACGGGGTCCAATGCATCCTTGTAGTCTAAATGAATACTACTATATTCCCTGCTTTTGTCAGTCTTCAGGAAATTCATTTAATTTTGCATTCCAGTGAGAGAATCATGGGAGAATCGTGAGTAATTTTAGTAGTTCTTTAAGAACCAGCACCTAAGTAGGGGCTTTTATTCTCATTAGAAGAATATTATCCTGCTCCCAAATAAAAATGCTTGTTCTTATTGCCATTACTGTCCAAGTTTTGTATGTGTTACTATTTAGCAATATTTTATAGAAATGCAGGACACTTTTTATTCTTCACTGAGTGGGGATCTCTTAGTACCTAAGTAAGGGCTTTTATTCTCAGTAGTTCACTTCCATGTTCGCTTTTCACTTTCTTCATCAGATACACAAATCTTTTGCAATGTACACCATCCAAATTTTGTTTTTATTATTGCCAAAGTGCACAGAGAAATTAAGTAAACTTCCATGTTATTTTTATGCCAGTCATTTTGTGTCCACATGCTTTTTTCCAGGATTCTTTTAATGGGTGCAATCATATCAACAGCTAAAAAAAGGTGGAAGTGCTCTGTATGAAGTCCTGACAAGTGTAATTGGATTTCTAACAAGATTTGATCCAGTTTCTACTGAGAATTTTTGCTGAATCCTTCTGAGCATTTGCAGTGAGAATTCATGCAAAATGATGAGTTCGCTACATTTTCCAAATGATGATGCTGTAGACCAGTGGTTCTCAAACTGTGGTCCACAAACCACCAGTGGTCTGCGAGCTCCATTCAGGTGGTCCGTGGATAGTTCCCCCTAAGGTGAGCATCTGGGTGGCTGCACATGAGAATGAAAGGCCACCTACCTAATTAGTGGAGCCGTGCGGGCGTGGCTTCACTAATTAGGTGCCTGGACCCTGGAGAAGATGCACATGTAAGGTGAGGTGGTGGCCTTGGATGGAATAGGTGTCAGGGTTCCCCACCACCACTCTGAACTATGGGGTACAGATATGGGGACCTGCAAGAAAGACCCCCTAAGCTTATATCCTACCAGCTTAGGTTAAAACTTGCCCAAGGCACAAATGGACAGGATTGTCACTGCCACTACCAAGTGATTTAAACAAAAATTCAGAGAAGGGGCACTTGGAGCCCTATCCTCCCCAAATATCCCCCAAGCTCCTTCACCCCCTTTCCTGAGGAGGCTTGAGAACAATATACCAACCAGTTGGTTAGCAATGTGAGAACAGACCAAACCCTTTATTTTTAGGACACTAACATTAATTAGGTTCTTAAAAGAAGAACTTTATTATAAAGAAAAAAGAGTAAAAGAATCACACCTGCAAAATCAGGATGGAGGGTAACTTTAGAGGATAATTAAAAGATTTAAAACACAGAGGACTCCTCTCTGGACTTAGCTTCACAGTTACAAAATCAGGAATAAAACTACCTCTTAGCATAGGGAAAATTCATAAACTAAAACAAAAGATAATCTAACGCATTTCCTTGCCTTACTTACAATTTTTGTAATCTTAGATGGATTATTTTAGCTATCTTTTTAGATGTTGTCCCTGCCTGGTCTCTCTCTCCATCTGGAGAGGGAACAACAAAGACAGCACAAACAAAACCTCTCCTTCCCCTCTCCCCTTGATTTGAAAGTATCTCCTTTCCTCATTGGCCCTTCTGGTCATGTGCTAACTAGGTTATTTGAGCTTCTTAACCCTTTACAGGTAAAGCGATTTAGCACAGCTTCCCAGGAGGGATTTTATGTTACTCTTGTTTCTATGTTTATGACAAGGATGTAGGTGGGAGGGGACGAGAAGAGGGGATGGGGGGAATTTGGGATGTTCAGGGTTGTGGCGACCAGAGAAAGAGGCGACTTTCCCCAGCTCCAGGGCTGTGGCTATCAGGGAGAGACCTCCCGTCCTTCCCAACCCCAGCTAAGGGTCTGCCATGGCGGGAGAGAGAGGGCATATCTATTGCATTAGAAAGGTAAGACTACTGATATTAAAATATGAGTTGTGTGCTTTTCTTTGTAGAACAAAAAAAAGTTAATTATTATTAAGGTTTTTATATATATATATATCTTTTATCCAAAGTGCTTTACAATTGTTAGCTAATGGTACAAACAACATTTGGAAAGATCATTAAGTGATCCACTGAGACCTTGAGCAATTTTAAAGTGGTCCGTGAACCACTGCGTAGAGCATTAGTGTAGTTGCAAATATCTTTCCCATATCTTAAAGAGAATTACAAAGCAAAAACTAACCAGACAAATGGACCAAAAAAAGAAAAAAAACAAAAAACAAAAAAAAACCCACATTATTTTATCCTTTCTGTCCCTCATGATGCTGTATGATGTATTGATGGTGGTAAGATATTATGGCAATGAGGACATTATAAGAGCATATATAGAGTAGAACATATAAAGATTCCCTTTATACTTTTATTTCCACCTGTCCAAAATATAGTCAGAATTATCTGCAAATAAATAACTTCTTTGCAGCTATTTTTGTTATGCAATTGAAAAGGGGCCACTTCTGACGCTCTTATTGGTGATGAATAGGGTCCTACTAAATTCACGGCTATCAAAAATGCATCATGGACCTTGAAATCTGGTCTCACATCATAAAATCTGTGTTTTGGTGTGCTTTTACCCTATACTATACAGATTTCATCAGTGTGCGTTTACCCTATTCTATACAGTTTTCATGGGGGCCCTGACCCAAAAGGAAGTTGCAGGGGAGTCACAAGGTTATTTTAGGGAAGGGGTCAAAGTATTGCCACCTTTAGTTCTGCACTGATTTCAGAGCTGGGCAGCAGCAGCGCAGAAGTAAGGGTGGCAATAACATACCATGTTATCCTTCGGCACTGCTACTGGTGGTGGCTCTGCCTTCAGAGCTGGGCTCCCAGCCAGCAGCTGCCCGGTCCAGCTGCTCAGCTCTGAAGGCAGCGCCACTATCAGCAGCAGTACCACAATACCCCCCGACCCCAAAAAATTCCTTTTTGGGTCAGGACCACTACAATTACAACACCGTGAAATTTCAGATTTAAATAGCTGAAATCATGAAATTGACAATTTTTAAAATCCTATGTCTGAAATTGACCAAAATGGGCTGTGAATTTGGTAGGGCCCTAGTCAGGGGCGGCTCTAGACACCAGCGCGCCAAGCAGGCGCTTGGGGCGGCCGTTTCCCGGGGGGGCGGCATTTGGCTCCGGTGGAGCTCCCGCCGGCATGCCTGCGGCAGGTCCACCAGAGCCCGGGACGAGCGGACCTGCCGCAGGCATGACTGCGGCGGGTCCCGTCTTCCCGCGGCTCCGGTTGAGCTCCCGCAGGCATGCCTGCGGCAGGTCCACCGGAGCCCGGGACGAGCGGACCTGCCACAGGCATGACTGCGGCGGGTCCCGTCTTCCCGCGGCTCCGGTTGAGCTCCCGCAGGCATGACTGCGGCAGGTCCGCTCGTCCCGGGCTCCAGTGGACCTGCCGCAGGCATGCCGGCAGGAGCTCAACCGGAGCCACGGGAAGAGGGGACCCGCCGCGGGACCGGGAAAGGGCGGCGCAGCGCTCCGCGCTGCTTGGGGCAGCCCGATTTCTAGAGCCGCCCCTGGCCCTAGTGATGAGTAGTACCTTCCTTCTTAGGTAGGATCATTGATTTCAAGGAGAATATGCATGAAGTAAGGTACTACTCAGTATAAAGGTAACTAAATTTGATCCTAATGATACATTGTGAATATGAGGGTGAATATGTTTTGATAATAATATACCTGTTCCTTAACTGATACATTTGTGTAGCTTTCCCTGTGAACATTTAGGGAAGGGGATTAAACTCAATTGCAACTCTTCAAAAGGCTTTTCATGGATGAAGCCATGGTTTGATGAATTTTTGTCAAAGCTGTGACTTTGATCTAAGTTGTGGTGCTATCATTTTAAGTCTAAAGTGCTGTTACACTTTTAATGTTAAATGAAATCCATTTCACTTTTCTCACTGAGGGCAAGATTGACACCTCACAGGCTTTTACGGGCACAAGGGAGACCTCAGTGGGGACCCCTGCTTTATCCAGGAAGGAGATGTGGCTATGGCTTGGCTCCTCACACACCACCAGCCACTCTGTAGGGGTGTAGCAGTAGGCATGCTTCCCCTGGATAACGGAGAGCACCCCTTCAGCAGTGCAGCTCCACATTGTAAGGCTGGCACCATAAAGCCATGCTAGAGCCCTCAGGGATTTACACCATAGAATTTTCAGGACACAGTGCTGGTTTTGTAATTTAGCCATATTTAAATCAGACTGGATTAAAAGTATCTTTCAACTAACAAGTATCAGATGGGTAGCCGTGGTAGTCTGGATCTGTAAAAGCAGCAAAGAATCCTGTGGCACCTTATAGACTAACAGACGTTTTAGAGCATGAGCTTTTGTGGGTGAATACCCACTTCGTCGGATGCAAGTAGTGGAAATTTCCAGGGGCAGGTATATATATGCAAGCAAGAAGCAAGGTAGAGATAACAAGGTTTCAACTAACAGACATACAAAAAAGACATTTGAAATAATCTAAAATACTGTGCATCTGAAAAATTGTTTGACTAATTATAATAATTATTAGGATAAAATATGCAAGCCAAACTTAATGGAATGCAAGTAAAAATGATGCCCTCTCAAACTCAAAATAAATCCTAGAAGCAACGGAGGGTGCAGTGACTGGAGGAAGATTCATTAAAAAAGATCAGTTAGTGATATTTAATATGGCTTTATTTCCTAGGACTGGGGGTGTAATTTCTTGTGTGTAGCAGGTTCTTGAGGACCTGAAGTGTTTGGGGTTTTTTAACTGGAAATTTCATCTTACTTCTATTGATGTGTTACTTTATAAGCAAAGAATGTGGGTTTTATGGCTGATGAGCCATCCCACCAATCATTTACTGCTCATGAGCTTGCCATGTCAGTACCAGTCTCCTCTCCTATAATAATAATAATAATAATAATTAATAATAGTGTTGTACTGATATAGCCTCATCCACCCAAGGCTCTCCAAGCACTTTACAAACACCAGTGAATTAAGCTTCATGACATCCTTCCATGGCAGAGAATTATAATTTGCCCCACTTTATAGATGGAAGAGTTGAGGCACAGAGAGAAAAGGTGATCTGCCCTAGGTCACAAAGCAAATCTTTATCACAACAAGGAATAGAACCAGATTGCCTGACTCCCAATCCTGGTCTTTAACAACAAGATCATTCTTCTTCCCCCTTTCAGGTTCTGCAATTGCTGTTTCTTGCTCCTAAGCAGTCCAAACAAATGAGGTTAGATTGTCCTGTAGTTACATTTTCTATCATTCTGCCCTGGTAAGAAGTTTCTTCTGAATGAGCCCACTATATTGTGATTCAGTTTATCTGAGGATGTTTCAAATGAATCCTTTTCCAGGGTGAGAAATTACTTCCATTAAACAAAGGTTTATAGGTTCTCACTTTGATCCCCTCTTTGCTAGCAATCATTCTATGGCAAAGCCAGTGAGAAAAGTGAGCAAGTTAAAAACTTGGTAATCTAATCAGCCATTGTATCACAGACTGTGAACTTCAGCCAGGTTTCTTTGAAAAGATAAGGTCCCAGTTTTCATACTCTTCTCAGGAACTGATTGTTTCTTTATGTATCATTCCCCACCTCTTGTCAGTAAAGTAGTGACACAAGTTAATTACTGTCACAAGGTTATACTGTAGTTTATCATAGCTGAAAGTCATTCTTTTCAATACTACAACCTTTTCTTGTTGTGGTATCTTGGAATCCATGGTGAGAGATGAGGTAATTAACTTGGGTTGACTGCACTGTACATTTTAAGAAGGGCAAATTCTTTAGGACAAGCCTGTCACCAAGCAAATTATGTAATCATAAATATAATAGAAAGCCCCAACTGAAGTAATTCTGGTCCTTCTGTTTTGTGTTCTCTTATTTCTTCCTTTTCCCACAGTTCAAATGAATACCTGAATTGTTGTTATAGAATCCTTTTGTGGAATAATCTCACCTTCCAAAAAATCCAATTGACATAACAATCACCAAAATGTATATATAGTATGAGAACTGATTTATAATTATACAGATCAGTGAGAGTATGTTAGGAGCAGTGCAATAAAAGGCAGACTAAGAACACTGAGAGAAGGGAGCAGAAACTCAGGATTTCCTAGGTGTCTAGGGAGATCCCAATGAGTGTATAGCAGAGGTGGGCAAACTACGGCCTGTGGGGCCAGCCTGCCCGGCCCCTGAGCTCCAGGCCAGCCCCAGCCCCTCCCCTGCTGTCCCTCCTGCCCCGCAGCCTCAGCTCACTGTGCGGGCAGCATGGCTCAGGGGCAGATTTAACAGTGAACACAGGGTGCCCTGGCATGGGCCCCCCCAACAACAGGGGGCCCTAGGGCCGGGTTCTTGGGCAGCTCAGCTCCGGCGCACCTCCCAGAGGGGGGAGGGTCTGCTCTGCAGGGGCAAGGGAGCAGGTGGGGCAGGAGCGCGGGGAACACGGCCGGAGGACTCAGGAGGAGCACCGGGCGGATGCACAGCCGGCCGGAGAGAAGCGGTGCTTCTCTCC
Organism: Mauremys reevesii; assembly: GCF_016161935.1. NCBI lineage: Eukaryota > Metazoa > Chordata > Testudines > Geoemydidae > Mauremys > Mauremys reevesii. Next base: position 39,816,544 of record NC_052631.1, on the reverse strand, counting down.
AGCTGCGCGGCTGCCCCTGCTCCTCCTGAGTCCTCCCCCATGTTCACAGGGACACATTCTGAAAGAGGCTGGGAGTTGGATAGGGGGTGGTTAGGGGCAGGGGTTCCTGGGAAGGGGCAGTCAGGGAACAGGGGGAGTCGGAGGTTCTGAGGGGGGAAGTGGGAGGGGGCGGAGGGCAGGCTGTTTGAGGAGGCACAGCCTTCCCTACCAGGCCCTCCATACCATTTCTCAACCCCGATGTGGCCCTCAGGCCAAAAGGTGTGCCCACCTCTGGTGTAGAGTCAGCTTCTATCCCCATCCCTGCAGCCCCGGCATAAGGCATGTGTTGGAGAATGGTGCTTCCTTCTATTTCCATCTTGATGGATAATGACTTGAGGATCATTGCCAGCTGATATATGTTAGAAGAGATATTAGGTTGCTCCAAACTGGGGCTGGGGTGGAGCTGGAAAAGAATCAGAGTCATAAACCCTCATTTTTTCCTTTTGTGTCAAGCAGATTTCAGATGCAGCAGAGAGTCTGGCCCTGCGTCTATGTACACAGGTGCATTTGCTACTATAGCAGGGGTGTCTCTGCACTCTCCTTTTGTGTTGCTCAACTTTCATCACATTAGGACCAGGCAAGATGCAGGAAAATGCAGCCGGTCTTCACAAATCTTTGTTAGCATTATATACACAGCAGAAATAGAATAGAGGGGGGTTATTTTCTGTCAGAGATGAATTCATGTTCAATGGTTAATTCAGTGTGGATTCTTGCCTCTTATTTAATTGTATTTTCTCTACTGGGGATGTGCACCAGGCTCTGAGATGTTATCCCAGCAGTAGGCTTATAGTACAGTACTTCTGTGTACAGCATCAATTAATTTAGCATGAATTGTGATTTACTTTGAGAAACAGAATACAAGAATTAGAAATTGTGAGGGGTTTTTTTGGTCCTCTCCCCCAAGTAATTAAAAAAAGTTAAATTACAACTCCATAGGAACTGGCCCAGTATCTTATTTGGAAGAACATTGTCTTCCTGAAAGGGCAGGGGTTGCAACAGACCTTCATTCTGTGGATCTCATATATGGCATATAGACAGGTTGGAATTTGTATAGCTCATGGCAGGTAGCCCTAAGGTGTTCTGTGGACCTAGGGCTAGTTCGGATATTGCTTTCAGACTTCAAGTCATGAAGACCCCAACATCACACCAAGGACAGGTTGAACTGGTAGCATAATGTTCATTAAATTAGCTCTTGTGTAGAGTGGTATGGCATGCAATATTTTGTGCTGACAGAGATCTGGGGTGATAAATTCAACTGCTAGGGAATCAGATCGGGACCCTTCTTGGGATACACTGTAGGTTCTGCCTCTTCCTGTTTAGTAGAAGCCTCTATCTATTAGTTCCCTAAATCCCTTCACAAATACACCCATTGTTGACACAATACTCAACAGCTAGTTCTCTCACTATGGAATTAAACATCAAACTCCAATCCACAATCAGAAAGCTTTGCAGCAGGCCCCAGATTTGCTAGAATCATCCCAGTCAGGGCCACAAATAGCCGTTCCTTATTTCTTTTCTCTTCATGGACAGGATTGGATGCTCTTCTCAGCTGACACTGTTCCATTTTCCCCATCAGGTGTTTCAGCATCCCAAACAATCAGCTAGCTGCTGAAGTTGTCTTATTTGTTTTTTATTAACTTCCTTTTTGTTTAAAAGCCCCCTAAAAAGTATTACAAAGTTTGCCTGGGCTCCACTGGTGCATCAGTTCTTTGACTCACCATTATTATTTTCTTTTATGAGGCAAGTTGTTTTGTCTTGCCCGTTGACCCATAAATAAGTTTCAATTCAAGTTCCTTTTTTATTTACATTTGCTGTCTGGCTGTAGCTTTCCCCCTGCCCCCATGAACCTGGAAGATGCCTGACACTGACAGCATGATCACTAGTTATAATACCTCAAAAGAATCACAACTCAGTTGGATGTTGTGGTGAGCCATCAACTCGGGCAAAAACCTATCATTTTGTCTGGCCTTCCTTTATACTTTCAGTACGTCTGCTGCTGAGCTACCATGGAAGCCCCAAAGAGAAGGTCCTTGATTAGCTGAATCAAATATTTCGGTTTTGTTATTAGCTTCCTTCGAAAAATAAAGGAATGTTAAGGTTTTGTTATTAGCTTCCTTCGAATAATAAAGGAATGTTAAGGAAGCTAATTGCTTGGACTCAGCACTTCAACAGAAATTCAGGTTTGGGTTAAAAGGGTCACAGACAGAGAACTTTCCTGGAAGCAACTTGCCCTCCTAACCCTTAAATTTTATTTTGACAGGATGTTTCTTAGCATGTGTTTATTTTAGGTATTATGGGTCAAATTTGGTCATCAGGTAACTGGATACAACTCTGCTGAAGTAAAAAAGTCTGATTCTGATCTAAATTGTACCAGTATAATCAAGAACAAAGGCACCGAAGTTAAATGGAGTTACACAAGGATAAAACTGGATCAGAATGAGCCCCAGAGGAGTTAGAGGTGTCTTTAGAAGAAGAATATCCTGCTCTCAAATAAAAATGCTTGTTCTTATTACCATTACTGTCCATAATCACATACTGATTCTATACTGCTATTGGAAATTCCATTTGCAACAAGTTTTTTATGTGTTACCAGTTAGCAATATTTTATAGAAACACGGGACGCTTTTTATTCTTCAGAGAGTGGGGAACTCTTATTTTGTACCTTTGGAAAACAGAAAATTACAGAGTTATAACAGATCAGCACTCACCCATCTTGTTAATTTTGCCTTCAGAATTGGGGAAAGCTTTGGGTTTTGGTTCTTGTTTTACTGTGTATTTTGTTCATTTTGCATGACAGTGGCAGTTACTAGCTGTTGAAGTGCACAATAAGTTGATATAGGCTCATTGGTCTGAGAAGATGTCTGAGTTGTTGAAACATCAAGCTATAAATATTACAGAATGTCCAAGTGTTATGAGACCCATGATGGTGGTCAGTTAAAATTATTGGTATTTACCATGAGAGGACAAGAATGACAGGTACATCATTTTCTCTTCATCTCTGCTAAATAGTGCTTAATAATATATGGAAGGCTTATTCATTGGTCTATTTCAACAAACTATGAGATGCATTCTCCTTTCTAAGCATGCGTGTACAATAATTCCTGTTTATTCTAGTGGAAGTTACCCCACCCTATGAAGAAAACAGCATGCCTCTGTAAATGAAAGCAAACAGGAAAGACACAATTCTCCACCTTTGCAGTAATGTAAAGCTTAAATCAACAGTCTTATCAGACTTAGGGGTTTGTGGCCATAATTTGCTGATTTATACTGTGATGAGACAAGGTGGGTGAGGTAGCTTTTATTGGACCAACTTCTGATGGTGAGCGACAAGCTTTTGAGCTTACACAGAGCTCTTCTTCACTCAGATGTTGGTGTCAGTTATGTCAGAAGGCATATCCTGAACTTTTGTTTCATGATGTTTCTAGCTCATTTTAAAGTCTCATTATCCATAACTCTAAAAGTTCCTGGCTTTCTATACTAGCACCTGATACCATCATCATAGTTTACAGTGAATCAGCTTGTTCTAGTCCAGAAACGATCTATCTGAAATAGCTATATATTTGTATAGACACCAAAATCATTGTGTGTAAGCACCAGAGTAGTATCTGAGCATTTTGCTTCGGATATTTTTGGTGCCTCTGGCATTTCTGCATCCACCAAGCATTCTAATAGGCCATTTCTAGGAAATGGTCATGGCTTCTTACATGAAAACCAGCTTCCTGGTTTTATGCCTTTATAAATGAGGGGAGGGCGGAGTTGTGCAGACTCTCATCCTCTCTTGAAACTCCCCAGCACTCAGGGCAGAGCACAGCCATTGCTACATCCCACAGGGAAAACATGAGCTTCCTTTCACAGCTGGCCAGTTCATAGTGGGGAGGCATGACCCCCTCTTTTGCTGGGCCTTCCCTGCCCCCCTTTTGGGGTGATTAGCTCCATCAATAATCATAGCCTCATGCAATCACTGCCATTGCGAGCAGCTCCTGCATAGAGGAAAAGGAGAGGTTAAAGGGGGAAATGCTCCTCTCACCCTTCCTGCACCTCTAGAAGCTAATCACTGGCCGGCTGTCAGATTCGTGCACTTGCTGACTGTAGACTTGCAGTACAATAATTATTTTAATAGTTATGGGCAAATCATATAAGGTTTGTGGAAGTTCATTGATTCCCAGCATGACAGCTGATTTTTAAAACAAGAATTTTATACCGCATAGATAACAGCTTCAGATGGTCATTCTGCTCTTTCTTGTAAATCAGTTTAAATGGATTTTACAGATGGGTTTTTGGCACAATAATATTCTCTTTATGTGTATTCAGTATAGTCCATGGTCAATTATGTCATTTTAAAAGACACAATAAAGACTTCTTCAAATGATATGTTGTAATCAATCACAATATGTAGCTTCAGTTGTATTGTAGATGTTACTACTGTATTTCCTTATATATGCTTAGGGAGTATCAGACAGGGTAAGGGAATATCAAGGAAGGACCCCAGTGAGACATTCCAGCTAATCTAATGGGAAAAGATTATGGGAAATATTATTCTATCATGCCTTCTTCATCTTTCTCTGTAATCCCCCCACACACACACACTTGGTCCTGCAAGTTCATTATTGTTTCCCTTCAATGTCCACATTTCAGTGTGGGCCAGGACTATGAAGCTGTATGGTTGATCCTTGGGAAGCTGGCAAACCAATAGTGACCAACTACAAAGTGAATGGCCTGAACCCAGACTAATAAGAAGCAAAGAAATCAGTGCATCACTCTATTCTCTACAACCTGGCCAAGATGCTTGAATCATCCCTCTATAACACTGACCACACAATGATCATCTTTAGTGTTGTCACCTTCAGACAAGACTACAGTGGTTCACCCTAATTAGTGGGCGTGGCTTTCCTTGAAATCTCCCCAGAAACTCCATCTAGTGTAGAATGAATGCCTACTTTGACAAAGTTCCTCCTCTACCTTGGTGGGTCCTGCGCTTATTGGCAGATTTGCTCACCTCAGTGATCTTCCCCTCTGGTGGAACCCACAGTCTGGGTCAACTCCTCCTGTGTCTGATCAGGAGTTGGGAGGTTTGGGGGAACCCAGGCCCACCCTCTACTCCAGGTTCCAGCCCAGGGCCCTGTGGATTGCAACTGTCTATAGTGCCTCCTGTAACAGCTGCATGACAGCTACAACTCCCTGGGCTACTTCCCCATGACCTCCTCCAAACACCCTCTTTATCCTCACCACAGGACCTTCCTCCTGGTGTCTGATAATGCTTGTACTCCTTAGTCCTCCAGCAGCACACCCACTCACTCTCAGCTCCTTGCACCTCTTGCTCCCAGGTCCTCACACGCCCACCACAAACTGAAGTGAGCTCCTTTTTAAACCCAGGTGCCCTGATTAGCCTGCCTTGATTGGCTGCAAGTGTTCTAATCAGCCTGTCTGCCTTAATTGGTTCTAGCAGATTCCTGATTACTCTAGTGCGGCCCTTACTCTGGTCACTCAGGAAACAGAAAACTACTCATCCAGACTCTCTACCAGACTCCTGTACCCCACTGGTCTGGGTCTGTCACACTACCTACTGAGACCCTGTGAGCAGAGATCACCTACACTGAAACCATTGCCCTAACTTCATGTTTGTTTCCTGATACAATTTAAGGAATTGGTTGTAATCTTTAAATCCTTGAATTGTGTACTTCTCATCCTGCATCACGTTACAACAATTCAGATCAGTTGGCAAATTCTTGCTATTGGTTTCTGAAGTTTAAAACTCCAGGAGCAGTGTTGGGGTTTTAGCCAGAGGCCTGCGTCTGTGAAGCTTGGTCTCTTAGGGAGTCTGCTAAAGCCTGAACATGCAAAACTTCAAAGCACAAACTGAGGCGGATTTTTTTTTTTTTTTAGCTCTTGTCTAATTTTGGGGGGAAGAGTTTGGAGGGTATTTTGTTTGCTTTTATATTCTGTTTGAGGATATTCCTGACAAAAGGAAAATGAATGTTAATTCAATTCAATGTTTTCTTATTTACTATAATTTATATTTTAAAAATATTTACTGTAAATAAATACTTAGCTGCTAAAATAGTAGGTGGTCTTAAAAATAATGTTGCTCTTACTAGTTTTTTGGGGGAAAAATTGAATGTATTTACTGAAAGGCCTAAGTACAGTAGAAACTAATCCTGAACTATAGATGTTGAAAAAAATGAAGGTTTTCTTGTACTCTGCAAAAATCCATCCAGAGAAACTTTTCTACATGATGGACAGCTTGGAGAAAAAAGGCTGATTTTTTTCTCACTGTGGGGAGTTTTCTTTGAGATAAATAGTGATGCTATATGCGATGCCATCAGAGAAGACAAAGGGTGATGCCTTTTGGCTGAGGAAAGCATCTAAGAGTACATTATGAGATGTCTGCTTCCATGACTGGGCAATGAAACAATCCCAAACCTATGTCTACAAAATCTTCCCCCCACCCCATTACTCCAATGTGTATTTTCATATATAATATAAAAAAAAACTAGTTTTTTTGTAGTGAGTACAGTGTTGAGAGAGAGTGGGGAGGAGGGTTCTCAGGCTTTAGTCATCAATGTCTATAAGTGTACCCAGAAGAGAATAAGGAGATCTATACAAAGTGCGGGGAGTAGCTCAGTAACTCCAGTTGTTTGCAAGTAGTGGATGTTAACATTTATTGTTGACCTCTAAAAATGATGCATTTGAGTGAAGTGGCCTGTTTGCCTAATGAGTTGGCTATAGTATGCCAATGCATCTGTGACTTCCTATTCACATCTGGTGGCAATTCATGATGTTTGAAGCCCTGTAGGATTTGAATTTGGAGAAACTGCCTCTTTTTCCTCTGTTCATTTCCTCATGTTCATGGTTAGCCAACTCAATCAAATCTAGTGATAGTTAGCATGTTTGGAGGCTAGAGGTGGGATATACACAGAGGAAGGACCTCAACTTTGGAATTCACTTCTCATGTTAGTTCTCAAGAGGCCAAGTCTTGTTGATTTCCAGGATACAGTGATAGCCCTATCTTTTCTTTAGGATTTGCCTGAGGGGATGAGGTCAAGCAGTGCTTATGTTAATTTATAGCTAAGCAAAATTTCTGGATGGAGTCTACTTTTAATTAACATTGTATAAAGTTGCATTGGTTTTTTTTTTTTAAAGAAATGCACATGCTGCCAGAGAATGTTGTGATGGACACGTGTTTAGGAAAAGGACAAATAAATATATGTACAAATACATTGAAACCCATATTTAGTCTGTGCAAGCATAAAATGGTGTACAAAATCTCATAAAAATGTAATATTTCGTTTAGCTTGTTTGCATCCTGTTTAAATTTAAAAAAAATAGTCAAATAGCTGTTTATTCGCATATTCTGAAATAACAATACATTCCTGGGCAGGGATTTTGTGTGCTATGTTTCAACAAATACATTTTTGAAACCCCTGAAAATAGCAGTTTACAATAATGGAAATACTGACAAAACCTTAATTATAGTGGTGTTGCTGGATGCCATCACAACAATGCATAAAGCATATTCTAGTTGGGATTCCGTTCACTTGATCGTAGTAACTGAGATTGCAGGAGTTTAATAGCATTTCACTAAATTGGATATCAAACCTATATTTTATGTTACAATATTGTAAACTGAGTTATTAGAATATCTGTATTTGGGTATTATCAACAGAATAATTTTGCATTCTGTTTCTTCTAGGAGGGGAAGTCGCTAAGCCCAGATTTGCTCAGTATTTCCATGGCAGCCTTGCCAGCCTCACTATCCGGCCAGGGAAAATTGAGAGTCAGAAAGTGATTTCCTGTTTGCAGGCCTGCAAGGAAGGTCTGGATATTAATTCTCTTGAGAGTCTTGGCCAAGGAATAAAGGTGAGGGATGAACTGACATCATCTTTGATAAAAATTAGAACTGATTTATGAAGTGGAGAGCCCAAGGCAGAGTACACACAGTACAAATGCACTCCTAGAAGCAATATAATTTCCCATAAAGTCATGCAAAGAAAAAGCATAACAGGAGAGGAGCTGTGATACTGCAAAGAAAATATTTCCATTATTTCAACAAAACACATTTAGAAAGTAAGGTGCCGCAGGTCTTTCACAGGCTCTAAGAATTTCCAGGTCATGCTGTCAAAGCCCTGTTTTGGTACTCTTTACAAAAATAGGCATGCTTCTGCAGACTGTTGTATTTTATTGAATTTTGATCTGAAATAGCTTTAAAGCAACAGAAAACATAAGTGAAATATCATTTCATCTGGTTGCAATTCAGCAAACTGGGCTGTGTGTGTTAGTGCCATTAGATTCAACATATATTTCACAAGGCAAACTACATTAATAGGACATTAAGATGGGACAATTAAGCATGCAAAAGTCAGGAAATGCAAAGATTAAATTTGCATGTGCAACTTTAACTGTGTTTGTACATATGAATTATCATGTTATTAAAGTAATACAATATAGGACAAACTCCTGGCCCCATTGAAGTCAATGGCAAAATTTCTAGGACTTCAGTGGGGCTAGGACTTCACTCATAGTTTTCTCTACTTTCTTGGATATGCATATGTAGCATCTTGAATGTAATTTTCATCCATTTGTCCTTACACAAATTTGTCAGAATATTCCAGAACAGTTCTAAGTTACTGAGAAATGTATTAGATAACAAATACTCCTCTCTAAACTGCATATTTTAACCAATTTGTCAGTTCGCAAGTACCATACATTTTCTTTTTAATCAGCAACACAATCTTGCTTTGGCATATTTTTGGGATTCAGCCAGTTCACTAATATTGAGCTATTTTAGCAGTATAGGTCATCACAGTACAACCTTCCTTTGGAACAGAATAGAGAATTAAACAACTAACTAGGGAGGTAATTTAGCTGCATATTTATGTGGCCTCCACCTGGTAATAAATTGTCATTGTTACTCTGTGTTGTTATATTTTAATCTAGAGAATGTTGTGAAGGTACTATTTACTGTGTATTTTTCAGGGAAATTACGTGTGTGGGCTCTGGCATATGCCAAATCTGGCATATACTAAGTAATACACAGAGCTGCAAGAGGATACACATGTGAATCTAGGCAAGAGGTTATGTTGTACTCTTGATTTATGGTATCTGCAGACAGGAGGGCAAAATTTGAGTTGCATATGCAAGTTTAGGACCAGATTCTTCAACCTTTACTTGTGAGAGTAGGTAATACTCAACATGAGCAGCAGGAGTTAGCTTTATGTGGTAAAGGTAAGATTGTTTCACTGTCTAAACTTGAGTTTGATTAACGTTTTTGGACAAATTATTTATTCGCTGAAAAATAAAGTTTTAGGTTGGCTGAAGCTATTCATAAATTTGATAGAAATTTGCTGAATAGTTTCCAACAAAACACATTTTTTTTGGAGGGGGACCCTAGATTGACAAGGGAATTTAGATGCCAATCACAAATTACCAGAAGAGAAGGTAATCATAGCCCCTTATACCCAGTAACCTTGAATGCTGGCCTCCCACCTCTTAGGTGAGTGCCCCTAACCACTAGGCTACTGGCTATTCTGGGGTGGCACTCTCTGTCTTTCCTGTTGTATACATAATTAAGTAGGCACAGGATCAGGGACTTGAGTTTGGGTCTCCCACATTCCAGGTGAGTGTCCTCATTCTCACTTTCTTTGGACCAAAAACATTCAAGCATTTTATATAAAGTAGAACACCACTACCTCCACCACCACCACCTCCTCCAGTAGTTTTTTTTTTAAATCTAGCCCTTCATTTTCCTTTGCTTTTATTAAAATACACAGATATGAAATATTTTGTTTCATTTAACCCAAAATGAAATTTGTCAACTTTTTTGATTTGCTGAAAATACTGAAAAATTTGGTTTCAGTTTGGGTCAAACCATTTTTTTTCCCCCTGGAACTTCCAGAGATGTAAAAAAAAACCCCAGTTATTCACCTTGTTCTAATTTAACCCTCATAAATGTCAGTATTGGATGGCTCTATTTCACCACCTCTTTCTTTCTTGGGTAAAACATATTGCATGAAACCTTCTTTTTTTTGGTGGCACTAGCCTTTAAATACTGAACAAAGAGCCCCCAAATTACTGTTTTCATGTTTTATTTATTATAGTGAGAATGTTAATGATTTCATAGGACTTCCATCCCAGCAATTCAGTAAATTATAATGATATGCTTCTTAGCAATGCCCTTTACAAATTAAGATTATGAATGTAATATAAGGCTGTTTACTAGAAAATCCTGTTTCCTCGTAACTATATATCAGTAAATGTATGCTGGAATTTGTATGTCATAAGTCAGCTTATACTTGGCTCATGCTGATTAAAAACATACTCAGTTGTAGCAGCCTGTTGTCATTTTGAAATTGACATTATTATAGTAGCTTGTGGTTTCAGGTGTGGGTGAAAAAATACTCTCTTCAGTTTTGCCTCCCACTGCTGCTCCAGCATGGGTGAATGGTTCTCTCTATGAACCAGCAGTGGGTGGAGGAAAAATGAAGCCGAGGGAATATTTTCTCCTTCCCACACTGAACTTCAAAACGTTTTCAATTTCAGAATTACAACAGTGGCATGGTGTTTCTTTAAAGGTGCTTCTTCCATTTTTACCTCCCCAGCCAGTCCGGCAGTCAGAGTTGACAGCAGGAGGCAAAAATGGAAAAAAGCAGTCGGAGATACTCCAGGCAGGGTTTCCTAGTTGGGCCAAGAGGGAGAGGAACAGACAAGAGGCACAGTTGGCACCTGACCTTGGGTTGCAAATTAAGAAAGGAAGATAGTGTCCATTGTCCCAAAATAAACACACCTGACATCAGATATTGTATGTGACTGCCCATGGATATGTACAATACGGATATTTGAACCCTACCACCGCCTGAAGGAAAAGGACATTAGCTAATGTTAAAAGTTAGTAGGATTGTCAGTTGGTCTCTTTATATTTATCTAGGAAAGAACAGTTTAATACTGTTACAAGATTGCTTATGTTGCAATTTTTATCTTCTTGCTTCTTCCACGATCTAATTTTCATATATACACAACAAATCTTGCAGACACTGTCTATGCTATTTTTAACTGATCTCTCCCCTCTCTACACTCTCCAAGAGTGAGATATAAACAGCCCAGACTAGGGGCTTGTCTACACTACAAAGTTAAGTCAACTTAAGTTATGTCAACGTACAGCTGCCACTATAATTAAACCACTGTTGCACATCCACACTACCTCCTTGTGTTGGTGGAGCGCATCCACAGTAGCAGCTCTTGCATTGACACAGAGAGCAGTGCACTGTGGATAGCCAGCCCACTGTGCAACTCACCACAATCTACCACAGGGTGTTTTGGGAAGGGTTTGTAATGCCTCATGGGGGCAGTGTAATGGGTTGGACTCACCCCCCACAGCGCCTCCTGCTGGTGACTCCGGGAATTAGCTCTGTCCAGTGCTGGAGCGCCCTCTGCAGGCCGGTGATCCTCCTGTCTTCAGCCCCCCCCCTCCGTGTCCCTCCCTGAACCCAGTGCCCTCTTACATGGGGTGCTGCCCCCTGGCAGTAACCCCTTTCTCTTAGGGTCTCCCCTCCCCAGGGAACCCCCACCTTCTATCCCCACCTCACCTCAGTATATGGCTACTGCCAGTCATTGTCTAGCCCCACGCCCCAGGGCAGACTCCAGTATCATCCTACTCATCACTGGCAAGGTTGGGTTTGGACCTGCTGCCTTGGCCTACCCCTGGGCTGCCCCCTGCAACCCCCAGTACCTGTTAGCCCAATGCTAGGCCACAGCCTGGGGCTTTCCAGGCTGGAGCTCCCCAGCTCCTCAGCCTTTCCCCAGCCCTGCTTCACTCAGGTACCTGGTCTAGCTCCCTGCAGCCAGGCCCATCTCTCTCTGAATGCAGAGAGAGACTGTCTGTGCATCTGGCTTCCCTGGCCTTTTATAGGGGCCAGCTGTGGCCCTATTGCTCAGTTTGGGGCGTGGCCCCAGCTGCAGCCACTTCCCCAATCAGCCCAGCATAAAGGCTGCTTTCTTGAGCCTTGGCCCCTTCCCAGGGCTGTTTTTAACCCCTTCAGGGCCGGAGCAGGGGTCCACCCTGCTACAGGCAGGTTCAGCATCTCCGGATTAGGTTTTCTCCCTTCTATGGGCATTCTAGTACGTTTGTACCACTTTTCAACAGCTGTGGTAAAGTGCGTGCCCACCATCTCTGTCAGAAATCATGGATCCTGCACTGCTCTTCAGTATTGTGCTGAGCGTCACAAACACAACACACCTGATCCAGCATTATTTCCTGAGCTGTGAGTCTGATGATGATGCCTTGGTGTCTGCCTTGCTGTGTGCCAGGGAGAGAAACAATTGAAGATTGCTGTTGCCATTCACGGAGCAGCTGCACACGGTGGACAGTCTGTTCTGGGCCCGAGAAACAAGCACTGAGTGGTGGGATTGCATCGTTATGCAGGTATGGGATGAAAAGCGGTGGCTGCAGAACTTTTGGATGTGCCAGGCCACCTTCCTGGAACTGTGTGCGGAGCTCACCCCAGCCCTCTGGTGCAGCGACACCAGAATGGGAGCTGATCTCACAATGGAGAAGTGAGTGGCGATTATTGTGTGGAAGCTTGCAATTTCAGACTGCTACTGGTCAGTGGGGAATCAGTTTGGAGTTGGGAAATCCACCATGGAGGTTGCTGTGACGCAAGTATACAGGGCCATTAATCGTGTCCTGCTACAAAGGACTGTGGCTCAGGGCAATGTATAGGAAATAGTGGATGGTTTTGCAGCAATGGGGTTGCTGAACTGTGGTGGGGCAATAGATGGCGCACACAGCCCTATTTTGATACCAAACCACCTTGCGACGGAATACATCAACAGAAAGGGCTACTTTTCTACAGTATTGCAAGCACTGATGGATCACCAGGTTTGTTTCACTGACATCAATATGAACTGGTCAGGGAAGGTGCATGATGCGCGCATCTTTAGGAACATAGGCTTGTACAGAAAGCTGCAAGTTGTCCTACTGCAGGGGAAGAAACAAGGCAGCCCTCCCAAGAAACTTTGGCAGAGGATTGCAGACTACCTCCAGGAAAGTTTCCTAAATATCTCTATGGAGAAGTCACAGGATATCCCAGTGCACATAAACAAACTGTTTGGCAGGGTCTCCTCTGCCTAGCTGCACAGGGGAATAAGAAGCAGATAGCGACTCTACCTCTATTGGTTATTTCACTACCTCTTCTAGTCTGATTAAAAAAAATAGTACATGAGCAGATGTTGCCCTGCAATATTGAAGCAAACTGAGTACTTACCAGAGGTTCCTTCCCTTGCATCAGGCTCTCCGGTGCTGGACTTCTGGGAGTGGCTTAACTGCTCAGGAGTCAAAACGAGATCCTGGCTTGCCACTCCAGCGGATCCCAGTATTGCCCGTCCTCCTCCTCTTCCTTGTTCAGCACCTCATCTTCCGGGTTAACTCTGGTGGCTTGTGACTCTAGGTCCTGCAAAGTATCCACTGGGCACTTGGTGGTGGAGGTGGAGTAGGGGAGGTGGAGTAGGCACCGAGGATGGCATGCAGCTACCTGTAGAAGTGGCATATCTGCATCTCCACACCAGATGACTATTTGCCTTCTGGTATGCCCGGTGCAACGCCTTGATTTTTACATGGCACTGCTGTGTATCCCTATTGTCGCTCTTCTCCTCCATGCCCCGAGCGATCTGGCCATAGATGTCAAAGTTCCTATGACTGGATCAGAGCCTGCACCCAGTAGATCCAGCACCTCCAGTGCTGCATGGAGCCAGCATGGTCAGCTCAGCAGTTGTTATGTTAGCTCTCCGCCAAGTAAATAGAAAGAGCAATTTCAAAAATTCCCAGGGCCTTAAAAGGGGAGGGGCGTGCACCTGTGTACGTGGCTGCAGAGCAGCGGAGTTCAAAACAGTGACTTGAGCAGTCATGGTAGGGCATTGTGGGACAGCTCATGGAGGCCACTTAGGTTGACATGGATCTATTAGATTGGCATAGCAGGCAAGTTAAAGCAGCGGGAGAAACATTTTAGTGTAGACACCTCCATAATTAGGTCAACATATGCTGCCTTATGTCGACCTAACTCTGTAGTGTAGACTAGGGCTAGGATTTTCTTCCACTCCCTTCGGCAGCATTCCAGAGTTCTTGCACCTGAGCCATTAAGTTAACTAGCTAGCTTGAGTCTCCCCTTGCTAATGTCATTCTTTGCTGTTGCTAGTTTACAGGTAAAAAGAGTGATATGCATGATCACGTGTAGTGTTATTACATTCTTCTGCAGAAAACCTCTTAAATTGTTCATGATGTTATTCACAAGGTTTGAACCTAGGTCTCCCTGTCTTACTCAGCTCAAAGCTTGCCCTGCCCCACTCATGTGCACATGTTATTTAATCTTCATCTTTTTTCTAAACCTTTTTTTTTAAACGTAGATGTTTGTGAGACGTAAACTATAAAATATAATATAAAATGTTCCCATAATCAACAGTCAGCCTCAGGAAACAACTGCATGGAATGAAAGTGCATTTGGTATTAGTTTCCTTATGTTTTATGGTGCCTAAGCAGGAGGATGTAAACTCAGAAAGTTGATCTGGTTTTCTGTGCAGCACAGATGGCTCATTGACCTGATTAACAGACATCTTTCAGAAGGAAATTAACAACAAACTCTCACTCTCTCACACGTACACCAAACAAACAAAAAAGGTAGAAAACAAACTTATTTGTGTCTAAATGAAGCTCAGAATTAGGGCTTGTCTAGACAGTGGGGAAGTGGACACTCCAGGGGTGTGACTTCCACAGTGCACTGATGTGTTACACCTTAATTGGTCCGTGTAGACCCTGCTGCTGCACATCACAGGTTGCCTAGTGTGCTTTACTATCGTACTGTTTCACACAGCATGACATTAAAGCACAGTCAGGAAGATTTAGTGCACATGGGTGGGAGCTACATGAACCAATTAATGTGTAATGCATTAGTGTGTTTTAGAAATCACACCCCTGCAGTGTGCACTACCCCATCGTGTAAACAAGCCTTTCGGTCTTGATGGTGATAAAACCAATCAGCATTTACAATTCACATAGATAGGCTGGCCTCTGTCAGCAGGCTGCTACATTTTTGTTTTCAGTCTTATGAGCTTTGGAAAGGTTAGCACAGCTACAAAGACAACCAATGATTCTCTAGTAAGACTTATCAGTTCAGATGAGCAGCTGGTTCTATGCAGGAGGAAGCCCCAGTTTACATAGTGATCCCTCCAGTGATCATGAGACAGAGGAAGGAGAATCCCTTTGGTTGTGACTGTCATTTATGGGGGAGGGATAGCTCAGTGGTTTGAGCATTGGCCTGCTAAACCTAGGGTTGTGAGTTCAATCCTTAAGGAGGCCACTTAGAGATCTGGGGCAAAAAATTGGTCCTCCTAGTGAAGGCAGGGGGCTGGACTAGATGACCTTTCAAGGTCCCTTCCAGTTCTAGGAGATTGGTATATCTCCAATTATTACCTTTATTGCTGGGGTTGTAGTAAGGAAAGTTTAATTGCTTTGTTCGCTTGTGGAAAAATATCTCAAAGATGGACTGGAATAAAAATACACAGAGGAAATAAAAACAAGGCAGGACAAATTTGCTTCTTGCATAATTCTTATTAAAGTCAATTATTTTTTACCAACAATATTTTTCCTAGCATATCCTGTAATAATAAGATGATGCATTTATGAAAAGTTGAATTTCAAAAATATGAGCAGCTGGGTAAATAGTGTAGATTCACAGTAGTTCAACTAGCTCCTAACTTACTATACGGTTAACTATAGCAATAACAATTACTAAGATGTGTGATAGATGAGCATCTGGTGGGTATTTGTTCCTAAAAGCTCTATATGTACAGAATTAATATTGACTACTCACAGCATTTGTTTCTTAAATTATTAGATTTTAGCCAGTCTCTCTAAATAATTCCTTAGAAGTGTATTATCTACCTGTTACCCTAAATACTAATTATATACATTTTCCCCAGTATCACTTCAACCCTTCCCAGTCAGTCCTTGTCATGGAAGGAGATGATATTGAGAATATAAATCAAGGTCTCCAAAAGGTCTCATATATCAACTCTAGACAGTTCCCTACCGCGGGCGTACGGCGTCTTAAAGTCTCATCTAAAGTCCAGTAAGTTACATTCAGTTAAACTGATTAGATTAGTTATATTTTTTTAATAAATTATTTTTTCTTTGGAAATATAAAAAATAGAATTTGAATTAAAATATGTTGATAAACTATACCTTTAAATTATCGAGCATAAGGCATGAGTTACATTTGCTTTTATACTTAATTACTTTGTGGGTTTCTTATGTTTTGCTTTCATGGTGTCTTTCTTGTAAATTTAATTTAGTTGTGTCCCATTTGTGAAGCATTTGGTCTATATTGAAGAGTCTGTGTGTATGTTATATGTCAGTTGAAGGTCAATAGAGTACTTATTCCCATTTGTCCAATTGATTAAGGTTTCTTCTGACATAAAAGCCATAACTTTTAAATCAGCCTTTTATAATGAATAGAGGGTACATCTACAGGGGCAATGCCTCTCTGCTAGAAATAGCTTTTGCCTATATTGTGATAGGGCCACAATCACTGTAAAATTGTGGCATCTTGGACAAAGTAGAAATTACTGTGTCCTACTATTATCATACAACTATCACAGTATAGCGTAAGCAACAATGATAACATTTCTCCATGGTAAAGGACCAGTCTTCCATTCCTTGTACACAGTGACTTCAGTTGGAGTTGTTGGTGTTCAGGAAATGCAGTGCTGAGCCCATGATGCATTCAATTTAATTCGATGGTTAGGTTCTTGATTCACATTTAACAAGATAACTATGTTATATCAATTTGGGTCCCTAATGTTAAGCTTACAATGTTTAGTTGCTATCTAGTTAACTTTAATTTTTAACCATTGAGTCTTTTTTGTTAAATGCTAATTGTCTAAATGTTACCTACATACTGACCTTACTAATGATTGCACGTGCCACTGAGGTGTTTAACTAGTCAATGGTAATTCCAGTAATTGTGAACATTTGTATATAGGCCCATGTGGACTTTGCAACCTAGAACTCTTAGTACCATTGCTAAGTTTTACACGTGGCAGTAAGAGTACAGAAAGATGTGCATATGTACTGCTGGATCACAGTATGAAATGGACTTATCTGGGGGCAAAGGCAGCTTAAATAGCAAGGAGAAATATGCACAAAAAATAATTATTTGGGCATTGGGCAAAAGAGAGCGAAGACAGAAACATACACAGAAAGAGTGGGTGCGGTAGCCAAACTAGCTTGCTTTATACTGCATGCCTCTAGCAAGGGAAGAATTTCACCTGACAACTATTCCATGCAATTAAAGAATACTATATATTTTTCAGGTGTTTTGGTGAAGATGTCTGCATTAACATCCCAGATATAGATGCCTATGTAATGGTGTTTCAGGCCAATGAGCCCAAGATCACAATAAGTGGAATGGACCACTTTGCTAGACCAGCTACGCAATTTGAAAGTGAAAGGGGAGTGACTCTGTTACCAGATATCAGAATTGTCAGCACAGTCACCAAAGTGGAACATTCTGTGGACTTTAAAGAAAATGATGGAGGTTTGTGCATTTGTTTTCCACATTTGTCCGAAGCAGGAGTTAAGGCCTTATTGTACAAGATACAGTACACAGAAATAACACAGACAGTCTCTGCCCCAGAGAGCTTACAATCTAGGATTGAGACTATTTTAATGTGTATTTCAAACATTTTTTGAAACAGACAGATCCTCAGGCACAAGTTTACAGGGCTACTGTGTGTATGTTCATTAAGTAGTTTCTCTAAACCATTGAATTATTTTTTTTTACATTGTGCTTTTGAAGAGCCTACTTCTTATTAGAGGTGCTCAACAAAGTTAACATGAAATATCCTGACCTTTTCAGTGGTAGGCAAACATTAGGAAATATCAATAAAGCGTCACCAAAAATTGTTTAAAAAAGAGTCTTCCTTTGGCTGCTGTTATGAAGTTTAATTAAAAAGTCATTAACCAGATGTTTTAGGAATCATCCTCAGGTACATTTCTCAGACCAGAATAATAGGCAACTATTTTTACATCTCTCAGAAAAGTTGAAATTGCTAATAATATACTGGCTTAGGAGCACTGGTTCCCTAAAGCATTTTTTCTGTAACAATCCTAATGATCAGTTGTCTTAAACTATATCTGATCTAGAATACTTTCTGGCTTTGGGAGGGCATAATGTGCACTGCATGCAATGTAATATCATAGAATCATAGAATCTCAGGGTTGGAAGGGACCTCAGGAGGTCATCTAGTCCAACCCCCTGCTCAAAGCAGGACCAAACCCAACTAAATCATCCCAGCCAGGGCTTTGTCAAGCCTGACCTTAAAAACCTCTAAGGAAGGAGATTCCACCACCTCCCTAGGTAACCCATTCCAGTTCTTCACCACCCTACTAGTGAAAAAGTTTTTCCTAATATCCAACCTAAACCTCCCCCTCTGCAACTTGAGATCATTACTCCTTGTTCTCTCATCTTCTACCACTGAGAACAGTCTAGATCCATCCTCTTTGGAACCCCCTTTCAGGTAGTTGAAAGCAGCTATCAAATCCCCCCTCATTCTTCTCTTCTGCAGACTAAACAATCCCAGTTCCCTCAACCTCTCCTCATAAGTCATGTGCTCCAGCCTCCTAATCATTTTTGTTGCCCTCCGCTGGACTCTCTCCAATTTATCCACATCCTTCTTGTAGTGTGGGGCCCAAAACTGAACACAGTACTCCAAATGAGGC
This sequence comes from Mauremys reevesii, assembly GCF_016161935.1. Classification (NCBI taxonomy): domain Eukaryota; kingdom Metazoa; phylum Chordata; order Testudines; family Geoemydidae; genus Mauremys; species Mauremys reevesii. Next base: position 39,797,742 of record NC_052631.1, on the reverse strand, counting down.
CTCACCAGTGCTGAGTAGAGGGGAATAATCACATCCCTCGATCTGCTGGAAATGCCTCTACTTATACAACCCAAAATGCCATTAGCCTTCTTGGCAACAAGGGCACACTGTTGACTCATATTCAGCTTTTCGTCCACCGTAACCCCTAGGTCCCTTTCTGCAGAACTGCTGCCCAGCCATTCGGTCCCTAGTCTGTAGCAGTGCATGGGATTCTTCCGTCCTAAGTGCAGGACTCTGCACTTGTCCTTGTTGAACCTCATCATATTTCTTTTGGCCCAATCCTCTAATTTGTCTAGGTCCCTCTGTATCCTATCCCTACCCTCCAGCGTATCAACCACTCCTCCCAGTTTAGTGTCATCTGCAAACTTGCTAAGGGTGCAGTCCACACCATCCTCCAGATCGTTAATGAAGATATTGAACAAAACCGGCCCCAGCACCGACCCTTGGGGCACTCCACTTGATACCGGCTGCCAACTAGACATGGAACCATTGATCACTACCCGTTGAGCCCGACCGTCTAGCCAGTTTTCTATCGACCTTACCATCCATTCATCCAGCCCATACTTCTTTAACTAGCTGGCAAGAATACTGTGGGAAACTGTATCAAAAGCTTTGCTAAAGTCCAGAAATAGCACATCCACTGCTTTCCCCTCATCCACAGAGACAGTTATCTCATCATAGAAGGCAATTAGGTTAGTCAGACATGACTTGCCCTTGGTGAATCCATGCTGACTGTTCCTGATCACTTTCCCCTCCTTTAAGTGGTTCAGAATTGATTCCTTGAGGACCTGTTCCATGATTTTTCCAGGGACATACAAGGATACCTGTTCAGAAAAGAGATGATCATTCATTTTGCATGTTAGGAACTCTGATGATATTTCATTCATGTCCCTATGCATTATGAGTAAAAATGTCTAAGGGCCTGATTTTTAAATGTATTTAGGTGATCATTGGGATTTTCAAAAGTACTTAGGTGCCTAACTCCCATTGGGAGTTAAGTGCATAAATGGTTTTGAAAATCCCACTAGGCATGTATTTGCATCTTTAGGCACTGAATTACCATTGAAAATCTAGTCCTAAACAGGACAGATTGATTTAAATCAAAGCAATTAAAATCACCAATTTTAATGGTAATTTAAATCAACAAGAAGGAAACCTTGTTTTAAGTCATTGATTTTAATTGGTTTTGCATTTGTACATTTTAGTTATTTTGCTAATCCACAGCCCTCATCGGCTATTCCAGCAGCTGAAGATTGCCAGGGAATAGGGTGATTCTGACTTTAATCCCTTCCTCCTGGGAGTGCCCTCTAAGTTGGGAGCCTGAGGAGGGGTGATAGTTGCTGTGATTCCAGCGATTTATATTATGCAAAGGGTATCCACAGGGAGCCAGTTAAGCCAGTGTTCCAGCCGCTTTGTGCCAAGTGGACCAGAGAATTAAAATATTAAATATGCATCTGACTCTCTCTTCTGAGACAGGATAGATTTTATACTCCTCACTGGAAGACAGTCAGTTTACAACTCAATTACTTTGAGCTGGGAAAACGCGTGATCATTTGATATTCCAGTTTATGACTATGCTAGTTCTTGGATAGATTAGTATAGCATCCTCTCTAAAGCTAAATTCTTTATGGGCCATAGAATAATTGAAAGAATCATGCAATCACAGAAAAAAAAAATTTATGTTCACAGCTCCTTGCCACATGTACTGAATGAAGTAGTACTAGGCTGATGTCAATACAGTATTGAAAAGCAAAATTGTTAAGCTGTGAATTTACTTCCAAAATCATGTTTCAGTGTTATATTTCTGACATATATTATGGTTTGCTATATTTTGGATTCATCTAAGTACTTATATGCCCCTGATAATCACATCTGAGTATCGGAGATTTCTTGCTTTTGACTTGCATGCTGTAGTCAATCGTCAATGTTTAATACATGCTTAGAACTATTCAGCCATTCCCTTTGGAAGCTGACAACATGGTGCAAACCAGGTTAAAGTATAAATCTGTTTTGTGACGTTTTTTTCTCGGATTTTGTTTCTTATTTCTGTATGGTCTATTCCTTGTGTTTACAGTCCATAAGCCAGTTGTGTTAGAGGAAATGGTTCACAACCTGGATTTCTGTGACATTTTGGTCATTGGTGTGGAACTAGATCCCAGACAGGAGTGTTTAGAACTGGATCGTAAGGAGCTTCAAGGAAAACATCTAGATGCCACCAACTCCACAGCAGGGTATTCTGTCTATGGTATGCTAATGAGCCATTTACATTTTAATTACACATTCTTAAAAGGAAAGGGCTAGGTTTTTGCCTTGAAGGTACCACTCTGTGTTAGGGACAGAGCAGACCTGAGCCACACTATCCGGAGGACGCTCAATAAGGGATTGTGCCTCAAAAAAGCACAATTCCATCTCAGCTCCCAGATGGAAACCTGCTCCACCGGGTAGCTGGTTCATCTTGTAGGAGTCAGCATGGCCATAGCCCCACCTTTTATACTCCCAGTTGGTGATGTGAACCCCCAGGAGCATATGGGGACACAGAACATATTCTCCCTTTGACAAGCCCTTATATGGCATATGTCCGTGAGGGGGTTCCTTAGTGTTCTCACACAAGTGCTGATCAGTTCCTGACCCACTGAAGGCTATACTGTAATTTCTGAAGTAACTAAATTATTAGTGTCACATCTGCATATTTTTTCTCTAGTATGAAAATAAGGGTTTTTTTGTTACAGTTCCTGAAGTCCTAACATTGCTCACTTAACTTGATATGAACTGGAATCTTTGACAAATTCAGATTGTTCTATCCACTTCATTTTATTATTTAGAACATGTGATTTCCCTGTTCAGTACTCTTGTAGTAAACACAAAAAGGTTTCTGCAATGCTTGCCTCTTAAGCATCTTTTGGTATTTATTCATGTTGTGTTACTGCTTCAGGTGTGGACACAATGAGACACTATGAACTGGTGCTTCGACAGGTTCGATATCGCAATTGGCACACTTTCAACATCTTTGATAGAAAGTTCAGGATCAAGTGCTCAGAGCTGAATGGCCGATACACCAGTAATGACTTTAACTTGGAGGTGAGTAATGAAAAGATGCATTTTTACCAAAACTTTCCCCCTGCTATTGATGAGCTACATTTCTTCCCTCATCCTTCAGAGCAGGGACTGAGTGTTCCTGTATTTGAACAGTACCTAGCACATTTTGGGTGCTATAATGAAAGAGTAGTAATAACTTAGGAGAGGAAAACTTCTACATATGTCATAGAAGATTAGGGACTTCAGAAGGTCATCTAGTCCAACCCCCTGCTCAAAGCAGGACCAATCCCCAGACAGATTTTTACCCCAGTTCCCTAAATGGCCCCCTCAGGGATTGAGCTCACAATCCTGGGTTTAGCAGGCCAATGCTCAAACCACTGAGCTATCCCTCCCCCCATATGCCATAGAAAATGAAAGACTGACCTCTCTAGCTGGGAATACTGAATGGACGTTGCTCTGTCTAGCCTACTGCGGTATGTAATGACAAGATGAACTCTCACTTGATACTAATATACAAAACCGCATTCTTTCCCATGCACAGTTGAGATGTAGGTCATCTTTACCTTTTCCATGAACTGTCTCCCACATTCAAGCTCCAACCTATGTCCCAACTATTATTCTCCTGCTTGAAAGCACCATGTTGCAAGCTCATTGCTTTCCAACTTCACTTGTAGTTTCTTTTTTGTCAACGCTGGGTTTTTTTTTTGTGTGCCACCAAGTGTTGCCCACTTGGGGTAAGTGAAATGATGTATTCTTCATCAGTAGGAAATCATTCCAGATTAGTTTGCACCTCCTTAGTCAGTATGAGGATAGAGTTCAATGCAATTTTTTTTATAGAGGATCTTCACTATCATAGTCCAACACATCAGATGTACTGCATCTTTCATCCTCAGGATCAATACTCTGTTCTACAGCATTTGTTGCTCACACATAGACAGTCACAATTAGATAATTGCATATAAAGCAGAGAGTCCACATATTTTTGTCTCAGGCAAATGAGGCAGAATACTGTTGCTTCCTATGCACAGCAATGTGAGATAGTGCAGGTGTCTCCAGAAATCACAGGCCAGCAAGCTCTGGCTAGTAACGAGCATGCTGTTCCAGCATGAAAAAGAAAGCCCTTTTCATTCTTGTATGCAGCATTACTTCAAAGACCTCACTCAATGTTAGGGGGCTTATTCCTTCACCCACTCTCTTCCCTGGTCCTTCTGGCATTAACAGACAGCAACAATACCCCAAGTCCAAAGGTACAAACAATTTGATGTTTATTGGGGTGAACTTCCAGCAAGCAATGATTCCAATTTCCTTCCTTAGTGTCCCTCTTCCCACCTCTGACACCACAGAGCCTTGCCTGTGTCCCTGTTCCTATTCCTTGTTCCCACTCTCCCCCCCCTTAGCAAAACATGATTCCAATTCCCCCACCCCCATTCCCTGTTCCCATTTCCCCCCTTCACTTCCTGATTGACCACAGACTATATAGTAAAACTTTAGTTCTGCTTAGCTATACCTTAACCAATCATTTTACTGAAATTTACTGAAATTTAACTAACATATTGTAACATGAGTATCTAACCAATTATATCCCACCACCTTAATTGGTGTACACCCAACAAAATTTATTATACAGCAAACAGAAACAATCACAGAACCAGATAGAGATGATACAGACAAACAATAGAGAAATGGAGACTACAGTGATAGAACAACAAAGTAATGAGGATTTCACACCCCAGCTATTGATAAATGAGTTCTTGCCAGACAGGATGCTATCAAACTAAGTTTTCTTTAAATCTTCTAGGCTCTTCCCTTTCTCTGATTGGAAAGATTGGATCACCTTTTTAACAGCCCCAAACTGCCTTATTTCAGTGTGACTGGTGAGGACATGACCATTCGCTTCCCAGCTTATGGCTGCCTCTGCTGCGTAGCCAAAGACCTTAGCCTAAGAACAAGGCCTTAGACTATCATAGTGAGAGAAGGCCTATAAGCAGGCAGACTGATTTTGATTCTTGTTTTGTACCTCTAGAACTAGCTAAGTGATAAGTATACACCTAAATCCTTAAAGTATAGGCCTTTGCAGACAGGCCTGAATATCTATATCCTAACTCTCAACATCACCAGCATCTGTTCTAGTTTACAATTCTTTTCTTTAAAGTGAACTCCATGCTGGTATAATAAGCCAGATTGATATCTCAGGGCTTAAGTTCTCTGTAGAGGCACAAAACAAGCGCAGCATGGGCCAGGGCGGTGCAAGTCTCCTTACCTTATCCCAGTAATGGGGCTCAAGCCCTGGTATGATCAGGTATTAGAGATTGCTAGAGTCCGAATATAAGACCCGCTGAACCTCAGGTCCAATCTGATATGGCGACTTGTAACATATATGGCGACCTGTTCATTAGGAACTGGAATTGGGTTAATAGGATTGTAGAATAGGTTCTGCTCACATGTACATCCAGGTTTATCTACTACAAATGGAGGCAGTAGTCCTTGGTATGAATTTCATAGAAGAAGTCCAATCCTGCCAACAAAAATATTGCATTTTAATAACTCAAAATCTGTTTTAATAGAGATAACACGAATTACACTAGCAGTTACATTGGACCAGGTCACTCTGTTTGATCCTTTCCCCTTCTAAAATGTATATATTTTTAACCTTTGGGTTTTGACTTCATGCACTTTGAAAGATACATCTTTATTTGACAGTTACAGATGTAATTCATAGCTGTTCCAGGGTTGGGTATTTCCATTTTTGTTTTCCCACATTAAGATCTCAAATTATACCTATAAAATAGGTTAAATAGACAGTATTATGGGAAAGGTCAATACTTTAAAAATAATGTATTCCAGTTTTGAGTACATATTTTTTTACCTGCTTTTACACCCATAAATCTGTTAAATGTAGAAATGGAACAAATTGTGCCCACAACTGATTATGGAGTCAAAATTACTAACAAAAATTTCAGCTATGGAGTTGTAGGCTGCATACCAAAACCAGACCTAGAGGCACTAAATTCACACATACGTGAGCTGTTCAGCTGGTGACTGATTGGTTGTCTGCTCCACTGTCACCCAAACTGACTGTGGCAACAGCTGCTGGGAGTAATTCCAGAAATGCTGTATACTTGAAATCATTTCTCACTACTTAGCTCCCATTTCATGGAATGACTGTCCCATTCTCTTCCTTATGTCTTTGGAATGCGTCCTCTCTATTGGAATTCTGAATGCCTGTTTAGCCTGACAGTGGGTTGCTATGGCAGAATATGCTGCAGGTTGCTCCCATATGTTCATCTAATCAGCCAGCTACATGGTTCTCCAGTGTCTCCTTTGTATGGCTTTTTTAATACCATGAAGAACTTCATTTCTTTCAGCCCGTGGCAAAATTGGCATAGTTTCTTTTTAATTTTTAAGCTCTTATGAAATCCTGCATTTAGAAAATGTAGCAAATTCAGGCTGCTGCTGTGCTTATATTCTGTTTTTCTCCTTTTATCAAGTCTGGCTGAGTTTACAGCTTCTCAAGTGCTTTTCTCACAGATACTGAACTGCTGCAATACTTCTCTTTAAGCATATCTGTGCTGCTTCCTGAACATTTCACCTCTCCATGCATCCAGATTCTCAGTTAAGAACAGCAGCAGCTCTTGACTGTCGCACCCTCTGGCAAAGGAGCATGGGTAACAGCCAGCTAACTGAGTTGCTATTGGTAGGTTGGGGGGAAGCTGTTGGAAGTTAGAACAAGGATTATACCTGGCCTCCTTATTCATGTTGTACGCCTACTTTTTTAAAATAGAATTTGGAATTTGGGAGGAATTACTGGATCCCCAGCTGCTACTAAACAGCCATATAACAACATGTCTAGGAAGGGCGTTTTTCAACTTGGTCAGGAAAACATGGCCTTACTGGTTGGAGACAGACTTTGTGGTTGTTATCCATGGCCACATCACCTCAAGATTAGATTACTGCAATACAGTCAGCATTGGAGCTACACCTTCAGCCAAACTGGAGACAAAGCTAGTGCACAGGATAATTCTGCACCATGATTTGCAATAGATATCTCTTGGTTTCTGGAAGGAAATTAAAGTCTTGGCATTGATTTTGAATGGCATGAGGACTGCCTCTCCTCCTGCACAATAGAGCTATAGTTAGTCAGTGGAGATTAAAGAGCTGGAGCGCACACAGTATAAATGAAAGGGAGCTACTTGCATGATATTTTTCACAAGGGGCCTTAAACTGCAACTAACACCCACCCTTCATCTGAAATAGCCCATATTTGTTTCCCTTTAGGTCACTCTACAAGGCATATTTATTCAGGCTTTTGAGAGGAGGGAGGAACGCAGTAAAGACTGGTGTTTGTGGTCAGAGGTGTCCTATTATAATGTGGTTACCGCATCGGTTTCCCTTTCCTAGCTGTGCCTCAGTTTCTCTCTGAGCTGGTATAATAATTAAATTAAGTCCTCTAGCTAACTCAGAAGGATTCCATATCTCCTGGGATAACTGAAGTCCCAAACAAGAGTCCAAATTAAAAACCAACACAAAAGCTCCATGCAGTCCCATTACTGGGTAATGAGCCTTTCTGTCCATCTTTCCATTCTCTGGAATGTATTAGACTTCATCCAGCCTCTCCTTTTGAGCCACAGGCCGCCTTTGAGAGTCTACCATTCTTCCCCTCTCACGCTGCAGGGAACTGAAGCCAGTGAGTGCTCTCACTGTCTGGAAGCTCCAGTGGTGGGCCCCAAATCAGTAAGTTATCAATCAGTTAGTGCCCCGTTCTTTGTGTGTTCCCTTTGCCCACAGCCTCTTCTTTCACTCTGGTAATCCCTTGATTTTCCACTTGGGACTTGGCTATTTGTAATAGTACACCCTATGTGTGTACTTCACAACCCTTGGGTACCATCCTCTACCTCTGTCCACCTCAAGGCTCTTGCAAAAGTCACAGAACTCTTATCTCCCATGGGTTCTTTATGCTTTTATCCACCCGCCACTCTTCTAGACTGCTTCCATAGCTCCTTCTAAACTGCTAGCTTCACCAGTTTCTGCTGAATCTCCCCAGCATGCCACTCTCCCCGCCTCGTTCCATATCTCTCTTTTTCACACTGAGTGAGGAAAGGCTGCCTCTTATATTCTGTCCAATTTACAATTCCCAGACAGGGCCGGCTCTAGACCCCAGTGTGCCAAGCGAGCGCTTGGGGCGGCATTTTGGCGGCAGGCGGCTCCGGCGGACCTCCCGCAGGCATGACTGCGGAAGGTCCGCCGGAGCCGCCTGCCGCCCTCCCAGTGCACCCTCCGCAGGCACGTCTGCAAGAGGTCCCCCGGAGCTGCGGGACCGGCAGTGTGCCCCCCGCGGCATGCCGCCGTGCTTGGGGCGGCCAAATTCCTAGAGCCGCCCCTGTTCCCAGAATCCATCTGGGTGCTTCCTTTCCCAGAATTCTCTTTTTCTGGGGATAAAAGTAGAAGTATGTTGTGTTGAGCCTGTAGTTTCCTTAAAGGGTGAGTGCACCTTGTTGCAGAGTGACTTTTTTGGCATTGATAACATTTTATATCCAGTTTGCACAGGTGTAAATGACTGGACATACTGCAAATCAGTAGAGGACCAGGCCCAGAGATCCTATAATTAGGCCCTTAAAAATAAATTAGTGAATTAACTTTTTAAAAATGCATGCATGAGCTCTGAAAAAAAACAACAAATTCCTGTCACCTCTGCTCTGCCTTTTGCTTTCCTTTCTCAGCTCTCCTCCTGGCCTATTGCTGGTATTTATATGGACTATGAGAAAAGAAGGGGTTAGCAGAGTTGCTTTGTGCTATGAATTACATTCTTTCCTTCCTTCCTTTGAAGGAACCTTTACAGAAATATGTTCTCTGAGAGGAAACAAATAGAATTTTTCATGAACAACATGTGCTGTCATGTGAGAAAAATCTTTGTCCTTTCTAAATCCTGGGGACTTACTACAAAGGATGCCATTTGCCATGGCTAAATGGAACATATAATCAATATTTGGATATATTGCTCATCTTACTCAGTGTTTAAAAATTGTTAACTTGGGCTCATATCTCATTTTCAGGCAAGAAGGAGGAACACAAGTATCATGCACACCTGTTACATTGCATAGTCAGGACTGCCATGAATACTTACATTTGTGAAACACTTTCTTGAGCACCATGTTGGTGATTCTTTGGGTTTTCATCTGGACACTTTTCAAGTGCAGTTGCATGGTGGAAATTAACTTTAAATATGTCATTGGAGAATTCTGTATTGGAGTCTCAATGATTTTCAGAACAATTTGTCTTGGTTTACAAGTAAAAAGGTTGAATCTAATTGCTGGCCCTGTAAATGTAACCCGGGTTCTGAAAATCAAACGTTGTTCCTTCTGGCTCATTGATCATCTCCATAAAGATTTTCTAGGCCAGATTCTCTACAGTTTCTTCTGTGCCTAACCCCATTACCTGTAGTAAATGAAGGCTGAATTTGACCATGCCTTTGCAACTTAATTAACAATTATGTTAATACATGAGCCAAAATAGAATTCAGCCCACTCTCCCACAGCTGGCATGGCTCTATTGTGTTAACAGAAGCAAGAGTAATAAAATGTATCAGTCACTAATGTCAGCAGATATAAAACTGTATACATTCAGGGAACAGCCTGAATAACTGGGTGCCATTTTTACACGGTCACTTTTCAAAGTGAACTTTATTTAAAACAGACATCCTAAAGATAGCTTAGTAAGAAGCGAACCTAGAGAAAAATGAATAAAAGCAAGCAATTACTACATATGGGCTCAAGCCACAAAACTAAATCTAGATTGACATCTATTTTATCTGAAGTTTTGAAACCACAACTTGCTAAGAAAATGCATCTTATAGTAGCATAAAAAAGGAAGTGACAATATTCATAGAGAAATTGGATGAAGAGGGAAATATTTGGTCTGAGCAGATGGCATCAGGGCTCTACAAATGTCCAGACCTGCTCCTGTTAAAGACAATGATAAAACTCTTTGTGACTTCAATAGTGCATCTAACTTATGATAGAAAGATGAACAAAGAGAGAGAGAGCTGGTTCCTACAGGTAAAAAAGAGAGAGAGCATCTTTATTCTTCCAGTCTGTTGAAGAGCTACCAATAACAAAGTGGCCCAGCCAAGCCGTACAATAACCCAGGATAGGTTAACTGGCTTGGGAGACTCTTGATCTTGTCTCCAGTGTCTACAAAATGAACTTGAATCTTTTACTGAGATCTATATAATATTCTTGTCTGATGATGAACTTCACAGCACAGTTTCAGACACCATGGTATGGTATTGGAATTTACAGCACTTTGTAGTATCACACTTCTTTTTCTTTTGTTATTCCAGGTTAATATCCTACGCAACTCCAACTCTAATTTTATGGAGCATGTAAATCACATGGCAATACAGCCACAGTTTCTCCAGTCTATCCATCACCCAGAGGAAAGCATAAACAGCATTCATGGCTCAGGTATTAACTATACAGAAATTGCTCATGTTGTCAGTGTTTCTGCTGTGATTCAGTTCAGTCAACCAATGAAGACATAGAATCCCCACTTATACCTTGCTACCCAAAAGAAGTCATTGCATAGGTCTAAGTGAAAGCAACATTTGTCCTCCTCTGTCTTCGTGAGGAGTTGCACTTTAGTTAAAAAATACACTATTGGAAATTGTGTGCCCAGGTTTTTTAAAAAAAATAAAAAATACAGAGACCAGAAAGTTGAAAAATTAAAACTGGCAAATGGCAGAATTCCAGACAGTTATTTTCACAAATGAAGTTAATTCTCTAATTGTGTTCCTGGGAATATCCGGGAATATTTGTCCCTTAGCAGAAAGGGACAATATGGATGAAGGACAATTTAACCTTCTGGCATCAACAGACAGCTGGTATGACTTTGAGTTGTTCTGCATTGTTCATGCCATTTGTCACCACTGAATGTAATTATAGGAAATATTACGAGTGATGTGCAGGTTGCAGAATCTCAGCATAAGGAAAGAAAGAACAGTGAAGGAAAGAATGTATTTAGTGGTGCGTATGTAAATCTGTAGAGAAATGATTCCATTATTTTTTTCAGTTGTTCCAAGCGTGGCTACTATTGTTATAATAATCTGTGTCAGCATACTAGTCTTCATCATAGCCTTGGGCGTCTACAGAATTCGGACTTCTCATCAGCACAGCTCTATGGAAAATGAAGGAAGTAAAGAAAATGAAATGGATTGGGATGATTCTGCTCTAACTATTACTGTCAACCCCATGGAGGTATGCAAAAAAGCTGGATTGCCATGGCACTTCCAGGAGTTAGTATTTGGGGTGGTAGCTTGCTTAGTTACTGTTTTTTAAAAACACTTTAAAGATGGATTTATTTAAATTACTACTTTGTTTGATCACTCTTCAAGGCAAGGTCTGTCTCTTACTATGTGTATGTACAGCATCTAGCACATACAAATAATGATTATTATGCTTTTTATTATTAATTGTTATTATTTTATTTGTCATTCTGTGTATATTATTGTTATTTGATGGGATGGTGAAGAATTGGCTTAAGGGGGAAAGGAGCATTGCCCTATCACTTCCTGCCCAGCATAGACACTTGCAATTTAAAGCACCCACAACAATGCAATTCATCCATTTTAAAATGTGCTGGTACCAAATATTGACACACTGAAGGCAAGGGGCAATCCAGGGCAGAGGTTCAGAAACGAGCAACAAAACTGAACACCTGTCTAGAGAAACTGACACATGATCAAAAATTAAAAGAGCTAACTATGGGTAGCTTTGCTAAGCAATGTGTCATTTACCAATATTCCATTTTTTTTACAATAGCTTCAAGCTTTAGAATTTACCTGCTACTTCACTCTACTCTATATATCCCCTAATAACCAGGTAGCCATGTAAATTGCACTTTCCCAATATATTAGCAATTAGTTTCTGAAGCAATCCATTTTCATGGGTGTTACAGGAGGTATTAAACTATTGGTTCAATTGCTTTATGTTCCCCTAGCTAGGTTAATGAACAAGTCCTTTTCCTTCTCTGTATTTTCTAACATAATGTAGAAATATGAAGAGCCTCGCCATGTAGAAGAGGAGAGTGAGGAGGAAGAGGAGGAGGAAGATACGACCAGTGATGAATCAGGTGAAAGTGAAGAAGAGGAGGAAGAGGAAGAGGAGGAGGAAGAAGAAATTGGAAATGAGGGAGACAAACAGAATGCCACCAGGCAACAGCAGTTGGAGTGGGATGATTCAACACTCCCTTACTAGAACCTGCCAGTCCAATTGCTCCTTTTGTAAACACCAATACAATTTATTTCTGAGTCGAGTTAATCTCTGTCTATGAATTAACTGACAGGATTTGAATTTATTGCCTAAAATAGATATAGTTCTATTGCCCAAATTGATATAGTTGTATCAGTTGCTATTGATAGAATTGTCCCTGTCCTTACAATGCCTTGTGAAATACAGGGTACCAACTTTAATGTCCTCTATGGTAATGGCACTAGTCTGGAGCTTGGTCTGTCAATTTATTCCCTCAATTTCCAGTTTCTGTTCCAAATAATCCAATAAAAGTCCTGTCACTCAATCCGTAGAGGTTTTGCCTTTGCTATTTTTTCATACAGGAGAGATTTCAGCTTGTTATGACAATTATTTCTGTAGATCCTAATAATGCTGTTGCCATTTGGCTTCACTTTATTGTGTGTCTAAAAAATATCTGCCTTCAAATAAGAGCAGAGGTTTAGTGCTACAGGTGTCAAAGGCTGAATGCCATTTACCACCTCCTTTTTTTTTCTTTTTCTTTTTTGCCTTCTTGGACATTAATTGCATTCTACAGAAGGATATTAAGACTTCACATGTAGGGTGTATGTGAGAATAGGAATGGGTAATACATTTCTCTGCAAATGTGTCATGACCTTGAAGATAAAATCTTTATCCAGTCCACCTATTGAAACCTGACTACTATCATGTAAAACCCCCAGAAAATGAAACCTTTTCTTTTGTTAACTTTCAAAGATCTTCTGCCCACAGATTAAGTAATGTTATCTTATGTGAAACATAAATTCTAATTCCACTTGGTTTGGGCTGAAACCTGTGGGGCTGATCATTAGCCACAGATTCAGTAATTTGCTGCAAATCAGTGTTTTGTAATCTGCATTGTAAATCATTATCTTGATTCAGTATCTTACTGCAGTAACAGAAAATCAATGAACCCCAGTATACTCAAGTTGCCTCTGGTTGGGACTTAGACAAGTACTTACATGTATGCATGAAAATGAAATATAATCTTGGGGAAATGTTCCCTTCTGCCTGTAGAAAGACTGATTAAATGATGCCAGCTGGAATTTATGTCTGGCTTTATTCTATAAAATATCGTCCCCCAGTTTTGCTATACTTTTACCAACCAAACAGTGGCACAGGAAAAAACTGACATAACCTAGACTCTCCAGATCTCCTTTGCACCTACAACTGTCCTTTTTCTCCTCTTCCTGAACCCTTTATTTTTTGAAAAAGGGGGTCTATAAAATAAAACAGGAACAAGGAAAGATAAAATCCACCTGGAACCAACAGAAGTAAAAGAACAATTAGAGCTTGAGCAAGTATTAGTTTAACGCAGCATATTTTTTCCTAAACGCTGTTCAAAGAAAAAGTACACAAAATATGCTGGTAAGTCTGTTTTTGTTTTTTCCTCCTCCCTTTAACATCCTTTGCATCTTCAAAATGACATGAATAACAAACGAGGCAGCACTTCCTAGGGTAACTATTTTAATGTATAACAGACAAACCAACTGGCGTCACAGTGAATTCTGCCCTGTGACTTTTCACCTGTTTCCAACCCTCTTCTTTCCTTTAGATTTTGTTTGTTGGATTTTGCTTTTGTAATTTGCTGTTTGGAGTGAGCCATTCCTCTTATCTTTCCTGTGTGCCCACAAGAAGCTCAGTAGCAGTACAGTATGGAGTGTAACTGAGCAAAAAAAGTATGTGTGTAAATCTTTTCTTTGATAGGGTGCCATGGCTCCATGCACAGGAATGGCACTTAATCCTGCAGTGGGCAACCCTTACTCACCCTGGGTTCATATGGATAACTTTCAGGGTTGCCAGCTCTCTCGCTACTTGGTATATTTCTTAAAGCCCCAGCTCTTACAGTAATGTGAATACGGAAAATCTCAGCTTTCATTTTTTTAAACAATCAAAGTTCTAGCTCTTATAGTTGCAAAAAAATGTGACTCAAGTGGGCCCTACAAGCTTAAAAAATTAGAAGGTAAATGAAGACAGTCCCAAATTTATTTATTTATTTATTTATGTAAAATCATGGTTTTTAGATTAACCTCATGATTTTGGAGAGCCTGACTCATGATTTTTGAATGCTTGGTGTTGGCAATACAGAACTTTCCCCATGTGTTACAGTCCCATTTACTTGAGGGTGTAAGAACAGCCGGATTGGTCCCCTAATTTATTTTTATACTTACACTAATTTTTTTTAATAGCAAGATATTCTTTAGGCCACTCACTGTTTTGCATTGTAGATGGCGTATGTACAAACAACTCATTATTAAAATATATATACTGTGTTTACTTCCTTCCAGAGTGTGATATAAGGAAATCTGGTAAAAAGGCATAATTCCTTTTTTTTTTAATAATATGAAGCAGGCCTTTCATTTGTGGTTATTTTCAGCACACAACTAAACAAACCTTTCTGCTCAGACAGAAAGTAAAAATTAGAGATTTAAAAATCAATCTCAAAATTAAAATGGTATTGAAAAATTAAAAATCAACTTTTTTGTCAGTGATTTTCACCATATTTATGTTGTTTGAAAACAGCAATTTACAACGTTATTAATAGTCTAATTATTTTATAACTTATTCATGACTTGAAAATATATGAACATTCATTAAATATTTATATTTTGTTTATTGGATGCAAATCTATTCAGATCATGCTGGTATATTACAGAAGGAGCAAACATGAATAATTTTATATTCGATATTGTAAATATGTCTAATTTATAGAAGTAAGATGAGTGAAAGCAGAGCCTGTGTTATCTCTATATTGGTTTTACAAAATTGTAGTCTATACACTAAAATGTACTTATTTTAGGTTAATCATTTTAGAAGGTTATGAAGCATTTTTCATTCAAATGATCAGGAGGGTCATTTTTACAAAATTTCAGTGAGAACTGGATATTCCGTTATAAAATGCACACACGTGCAAAACATCACTACAGTTTTCTGTAGCAATAGCCCAAAACACCAGAAAAGATTGTAAAATGATAGTGTATTTTTACAGGAATTTTTTTTCATTATTTCATTTTTTCCCTAAACATTTCTACAGGTTTGTTTTCTTTTTAATTAATAAAAAGCAAAAATGTTTTGGTTTTCAAAAAACATTTTCAATAAAAACATTTCACTTTTGCTGAAACCAAAACTAGATTTTTTTCCACCCAAAGGTAGAAAATCTTTATGAAAGCCAGAATATGTTTACTGAATTGTTTGTTTTGTTTTGTTTTCAGTTGCCATTTTTTTCCACCTAAAAGGTGCGGGGGGAATCGCTTTGATTGAAAAAGTATTTTTTGTCAAAAATATGCTTAGATTAAAAAATTTCAACCAGTTCTACAACACACTAAAATTTACATAATTGTCCTGGTTGATTAATGAAAAGTACTATATAATATTTCTTAATGGGGCTCTCTCGGTTTCATTTCCTTAGAGATCTCTAAGTATATTTCCCCTCACCCTCAAGCTTATCACTTTGATCATGTGGTGGACTAGAGACTATATTTCATTCAAGGCCAGATCGTACTCAGACCTGAACAGGTTCGCAACAAGTGAGGAGAGTTTATACAAGGAGCATCCATGTATCTCCTATTAGAAGCCAGGTAAAACTGCAATCTTCGCACTCAGGAAGCTATGTGGTGCCCAATCCCCACCCCCTGCTGTAGGAACTGTGTTGTACAACCTCTTAAAAGGGCAGTATAACATTCTTACTCTTTTGCACTCCCCTGAATAATCAGGCTGCCTGAGGCATATCCTCTTACTCCAAATACAGATCTGGGCCATCAAGCCACACAAAAGTCCTCATTTTCCTGCAAGTGTTAAAATGGACCCAGTCTTCTGACCCTTACTTAGCCAAACTCACACTGGTGTCATTAAGATGAGAGTTTTACTTTATTAAAAGCAGCAGGGTTGGGCCCCAAAAGTACCTGAAACTGCAAAAGTGAGGCCTCCTTGTATAGCATCTGGCTGTTCTGGGGATGGGGTGTTAAAAATGCCCTAAGATAGATACTTACATTTTTCTCTTCTGACAGTTTGAGGATAGACACAGGTTGGAAAAAGCTGCAAAATTTACTAATGCAAATTCAGTTCAGTTGTATAATGTGTTATCTGAACTAATATTGCTGCTTATGTTCCTTTTCATGGTCAATAGCTCAGATTTCTTTTTTACTTCCACCCGTACCACAGGTATTAGATTTCTACAAGTCATTCTATAGACATATGGCTGTTGAGATCAATATCAAGATGTACGGCACCAGCTGACACCAGTTCAAATAAGGGTTCATTAAATCTTAGTATTAACTAAAATAAAATGTTAGTGTTTGTTCTGAATATTCATTTATTCAAACAGATGATATCTGGGAAATATACCATAGCTCACAGACATTAAAAACATCTAGAAAGCATTTGATTGTTTATAGAGAAGAGAAATACAGATCTTGAGGTCTTGATAATCTACAAGCCAGTAGAAATCCTGTCCTCCCTACTACAATACATAATTGCTGATTCGATTAAGCATACCTGTGCCAGTTGTTGTATGTTTATTGAAAATGACAATATAAACCTTGTAGCACAATTTAATTTTCATGTACCCAATTTGTAGGAATCTAGCTTGAGGGAAAGGAACTGAGTGCTGTAAATCTTGATGTCTAACACCTGATTAGCATCTTAGTTTCTCCAACTATAATTGTTTCACCTTTGTGGGTCATGTTTTTCCTTTAGTGGTTTCTGGATAGTGGCTTTCCACTCCCCTTCCAGAATGAGCCAATGTGGCAGAAGCAACAGCAAGAGAACTAAACTTTGGATAGAAAATAAAGGTGTCATAGTGTGTACTTTACCAGTTTAAATGTAGTTAGGTATTTGTCCTCTGCCAGTTATACAGCAGATGAAATCCTGGTGATTTCTCATTTTAGCTTTGTCAGCTAAGGCATTTCATAATTAGATATTTGCAACTGATAAGTAAACCACCATGGCACAAGTAAGCTTTTTGTTATAGGAGTTTTTAGAAATACAGTACTCACTCTGTCTGTTACTAATGGTGGCAGATTCATATGCATTTTAAAACATATTGAGTCATCTCTCTGGTGGTTCATTTCTTACTGCTGTGCAATTCAATGTAGGAGATTCAGGCTGATAAACTTTGGGATTGATGCACTTTTGGCCAGTTGGCATAACTGATTATTCCCTAGTATATGTTTGAATGCCCTGTGGTCCTACTACATTCCACCCCAGAAAGGAGCAGTGGAGGTGAGTCCTCCAGGCCTGCCTGGAGATGCCTGATGGAAGCAGCCAATCAGATCTCAGCAGGCTCAGATAAAAGGAGCTGCAGGGTTTAACCACTTTGTTCCAGGCTGGAGCCAGAGGGAGTGAAGAAGAGTGCTTCCCTCTGTCCAAAGGATCTTCGTGAAGTGCATTTACTGGACCTGGGACTGGGAGAGAGTGGATCTGAGAACTTTAAACCTCAGGTAAAGGGTGAAGGTAAAGGGACCAGGTCCAAGGAATTCAGCAGCAACTAATTAAAGGAAGTACTATGTGGCTGCTGTTTGTAAGGTCCCTGGGTTCAAACCCAGAGTAGTGGACAAGTCTGGGTTCCCCTCATCACTGGCCAGGTGGCCTAAGCAAGAAGAATGGGACAAGGCCCTTTTAGAAAACTGAGCAAAGGGCTGGATTTAAAGGGCTCAGAGATGGGACTGAAGACCCTGGTGAGGGTAGACAGTTTGGTGCACTCTTTGTGCCCTGGAAGGGGTCCATTTTGACTATGTGACTTGGCCAGAGAGTTGAGCGATGGCCATAATGTCTTACTGCTCTATGCTATTTAAAGATAGTATACCTCACCTTTTGACCCCTTTCAACATTTTTACTCATCTCTAAACTATGTAAGACCCTCACAGTCATGCTGCTTTCATAGGATAAGGCCAAGGGAAAGATGTGAACCGTTGGATCACAGAAACCCTCCTTGGGACTGCCACCTGATATACTGGGCCTACCTCTGAGCCCATTTTCCCCGACAGCTTGGGACTTCAGAACCTTGCCTGGTTTGAGCCAGACACGCTTGCCTGCTGCAAACACAGATCCAAGTCTGAGTCACATCCCCCACAAGCTGCAGGCTTAACTGAAAACCGCTTAAGAAGTGCTCCTGTCTCCAGTACTCAGATACCCAGCTCCCAATGAGGCCCATACCCCCAAATAGATCTGTTTTACCCTGTATAAGCTTATACAGGGTAAAGTGATGAATTGTTTGCCTTCTATGACACTGATAGAGAGAGAGAGATGCACAGCTGTTTGTCTGTTCCCCCCCTCGCCCCGTATTAATATATACTCTGGGCTAATTAATAAGTAAAATGTGATTGTATTAAATACAAAAAGTAGGATTTAAGTGGTTCCAAGTAATAACAGACAGAACAAAGTAAATCATTAAGCAAAATAAAATAAAACATGCTAGTCTAAGCCTAATATAGTGGGTGGTTGGTTTTTTTGGTTTGTTTGGTTTTTTTAAACTAAATGCAGGTAAATCTCACCCTCAGAGATGTTCCAATAAGCCTTTTTTACAGACTAGCCTCCTTCTAGGCTGGGCCCAATCCTTTCCTTCTTCCAGCTCAGGTGGTAGCTAGGGGATTTCTCATGACTGCAGCCCCCTTATATATCTTTTGCACAAGGTGGGAATCCTTTGTCCCTCTCTGGGTTCCCACCCCTCCTTCTAAATGGAAAAGCACCAGGTTAAAGATGGATTCCAGTTCTGGTGACATGATCACATGTCACTGCAAGACTTCATTACCCACTTGCCAGCACACCCGTATACAAGAAGATGTACAAGTAAACAGAGCCATCTACAGTCAATTATCCTAGTTGATCAGAGCCATCAAGATCCTAAACCACCATCAATGGCCCACACTTTGCATAACTACAATAGGCCCTCAGAGTTATAGTTTATATTACTAGTTTCAGATACAAGAATGATACATTCATACAAATAGGATGAACACATTCAGTATATGATAAGCTTTGTAATGATGCCTTACAAGAGACCTTTTGCATGAAGCATATTCCAATTACATTATATTCACACTCATTAGCATATTTTCATAAAATCAGATAGTATACACCAAAGCCTGAATGTCCACCAGAGACTCTTGCTCTGCATACCAGACATCATAAAAGTTCCAGATCCAACTGCTTTCCACTGAGGACCCCTTCAACCACTAGCCCTCAGAAATCCATGTCTAAGGACTGATAACGAAAGAACCCCCAGCTGACCTTAACTTCTATGCCCAGGCCCAATCTGCATAGAGCTTCGCAAATCAGCATCAGTGCCTTGAATTGCACTGAAAACAAATAGGGAGCCAGTGTGTTCTTTAAGAATTGCTATGTTCCCTGCAGTTAACAGTGTAAACACAGCAGGAACACAGTTGTAAGCCAGAGTGGGCTAGGACCATTGCTCTAGAATATTATAATATTTTTAATAAAGGAAATGGCATCCTGGAATGAATTCAAATCTGTGATCGTGCTGGAATGGTTTAACTCTTCTTTTAGACCATATTAGCTGGAGGCGTGATCCTTTTTGCTTGGTGAGTGGTGGAAAGATATCCTGTTGGACTGAGTTATCCAAGAGACAACCGCTATTATTACAGCACATTCCATCAAACCTGAGAAATATTTTTGCTAAAATAACATTGATGTACAAGCAAAACTTCACCAGTGATGTCTAGCAAGTCAACTAAGCTTCCTTATTTATGAATGACTAGCAAGCTGCTGTGTTTTACTATTCTGGAAAAGAGCCACGGTGATTAAACAGAAATTAATAGAGCCTGAATTGCATAAAAACAGTTCATGTTCCCAAAGTTCTTGACTGTAATTAAGGGTGAAAGATACCACAGAAAATACTTTAAAAAATGCACCACCATCTTATGTAAAGCTTCTGTTATATAACAAGTAGAAAAAGGACACAAGGATTTGTCAACATTCTTACACAGGGATTACAAGAGTTTGCAAGAGTCCTGGGGATTGAAAAAGTGGGTTGTGCGTGGACCTGATACGCAGTGTCTATTGGGAGGGAGTCTTTCTGGTGACTTCAATAGGTGTTGGAACAGGCCTCATGAGCACTTAGTTATTATAATTATTATTTTTATATATTTATATTATTGATTACTGTAAGGGAAATAATAATTGTTTTGAAGTAATTTTATGCTCTCTAAAAAGAAACCATAACCCAGAGAAACTTGGGCTAGTGAAACATTGGTAGCAAATGCACATTAACAACAAAGTTAACTAAAAACCTTTTTTTAACTCTCCTAATTTCTTTAGAGGTTTTACATTTACCAAATGCAGATATAAGGGCTCTATTTACTGCATACATGTTGGAGTATGTGTGTCTGCTAAGTGGGGGAGGAGGGACAGAGCAATGAATTTGAATTTATGTATGTTGTGTGATTGAAAAAACTTTTTTCTGGGCACAGTAGGCACAAATCCTGCCAAAAAACAAGGAAGTGAGAGTGTGTGTGTGAGTGATAAAGAGAGAGTGTGTCCTTGGGCTATTCTCTGTCCATTTTAATTGGATTTTCTGAAGAGGATATTTAATAAAATAAAATACGCTTAAAATACTAATAAAAATAAAGCGAAAGTATGTAATGCTAAAAGCTTATACTGATCCTGTAGAAAAAGGTAAACATTGGCTGGAGGTGGGGAGGGGGATTATTTATTGTTTTAAAAGGATCTCATGGATTATTTTTCTTTTGTGGAAAATAAAAAGTTGTGAGTACCACTGAAAATCTAGCCACCTATGAAGCTCTGAATACAAGGTGCTGGTCCCAGGGGAGTCCCAGAAGTTTCTATGACTCATCTGGCCTGATTCTCTTAACCCTGTGCCTGCTGCAGTTATTTCCACTGTTACAAAATGAATGCAAAACAGTACAGTTCTGACTTGGTAGTGCTTTATACCCACACTGTATTCATTTTGCACTGGTATAAATGGCTGCATAAGGTAGTGAACAATCAGCCCAGTGGACAATCAGTTTGCTTCTCCCTGCCCCCACACACACATCCAGCCAGTTCCAGAAGACAGATGACTCCACTCATAATATCCCACTTGTGAGGGAGAGTAATGACTAGCCTAATGGAGAAGCACAGGGAGCCTTGCGCTCCTCAGTTCCTTTGTGCAGCTCCCTGAAGGCAAGCGGCAAGCTAGCCCTTTGGTGCCTAAATATAAATTTAGACAAACTTTAGGCACCTGAGCTAGAAAATATTGGTCCCAATATTGGCCCAATTCTACAGTCCTAATTCAAGCAAAACTTCCATTGGGGCCAATAGTACAGCTGTATTTGCATGGTGAGAATTTTTAGGGAAGAAGCATAAGAAGTTTTTTATGTTTCTTTCACAGAAGTATGACTTTAATTTTGTCAGCTAAATATCTGATCTCATTTTAGGTGGCAAATTCTGTGACTTTTTTCATATAGCAGAACCTGTCAGGCTGTGCGGTGTGTTATATATCTGTAAAATGCCATGGTGCATTTTTAGAAATATGTCTGAATATAGAGCAAATTTCTGTCCCATTGGTTTTGGGTGGGATTTTCAAAAGAACTTAACCTTTCTATGGGAGTTGGGCACCTAGTTTCTTTAGGCTCCGTTGACTATCTTATCCTTTATCAGACCTTTTGCTAAGTTGTCCAGGGCTTGATTATTTTTAAGGTTTTTTCCCCAACGTCTTTCCCGTTGCATTCCTTCCAAAGTATTAAACACCATCTGATTGAACAAATGGCTTACTCAGATGACTTTGACTATGTTAGTCGCTAGAGTGAAGTCTCACACTGGAAACAAAACTGGTAATACATAATTTTCAGTAGGCTGCAAAGAGTGAGGCTCTGTGGTGCTGGAAAAGATTTATATAGATGCTTTGGCTGTACGATCTTTTGGAATGTGAAAAGAATACAGGCTAATGTTAGGTGAGCAATATAGGAAACAGGATTAATATTTAAGAAATGAATAGTGAGTGGTGACACAGCAGAGATGAAAGTAAATAGTGGGCACAGAGCTAGAGAGGGTTATCAGGTTGGTGTGAAAGAGATGAGAGTTGGAGGCTCAAGGCCTCCGAGTATCAAATGGTAAGAGAATAGAAACATCTACTGTAATCCTTTCTGGAATGAAAGGTATCTGCAATTAGTAGTTTTAGGAAGGAAGCTGAATGTCAATTTGAGAGGTGTTCTGAGATGACAATACATATATTTCTGCTTAATATTTAATCATTCACAGCATGGAGGCTATTGTGGTAATGAACTAAAACTGTGAGTGATTTGGGTTGGTTGCTGCTGCCCGTGGCTTGTTTGGTACATTAGTTACAACACCTCCAGCAGAGGCCGGAAGGCAAAAGAACCATGACAAATGTCACTGTGTTATGCCTGCATTGTGTGGGGAATGCCTTATGGCCAAAGTAGGTCTGCTCTGATTTGTGAGAATGCAAATTCTGTACGTATTCAGAGATAATTAAAATTTTCAGTGATTGTGTTGTTAAAATTCAGGGAAAATGCAGAGACATTTCAGCACTCAGATTTGTGTTAAGACATTTCAGAGAACTGTGGGGGAAAAATCATGTTACATAAAGAACAGGGGGCACTGTATAAAGATTGCATTTAATAATACAAAGGTCTTATCTACTACATTAAACAGTTCTGGAGTTGCTACAAAGGTCCAAGTGTCCACTCATTTTGGGTGCTACAATTTTGAAAACCTTAGGTGTAATTTTTTTTTCAGGGATATTGATTACCCACAATTCCAGGGGAAGCTGAAGATACTTTGCACCTCGCAAAATAAAGCCCCTAAATGTCTTATGTTAGGCACCCAAAAATGGAGGCATCAGAAATAAGTGGTCTCTTCTGAAAATGTTTGAAATGGCCCTGCTACAATGTATATACTGCACCACCACAATCTGAGTACTATCAGTTAGCACCTAGTTGGCAATTCAGTAGTTCAGAAAATAAGAACAGTGTTGACAAAAGAGCATGGATTTGAAGTAGATCGTTGCTTTAGAGAGTAACAGACAGACACTCAAGTGATTCCTGTTGATATACGTGGCCCTGTACAAAGATACCAAACTGTAGGTAGGAAAGAAAGAAAAATACCAAAATGTTTAAAGGTTACTTTTAGAACATATATTAGCTCATCAAATCTTAGTTATAGAAATTAGAAGATGGGGTGGGGGGAAATAGTCCAGCTAGTCTATCATCCTAGCAGTGCAGGATTGTTCCTTATAATATATTTTTCGAATGCCTCCCCTCCCCTGAGTTTAGTTTTTTAAATGATTCTAAGGCTGGGGCTTCCACTGCTTTCCATGGGAGACTGTTTCAGAGTCTAATAGAATTCATCATTAGGAAGCTTTTCCTGGTATTTAGTTTAAATTCTCCTTTTCTTAATTTCCCCCCATTGCTCTTAGTTGCACCCTCTTAACCTAAGCTAAATCAATCTTCTCCCTAACTATTATTTATACCCTTCACATATTTGTAGATGGCTATCACGTTTCCTCCATTGGTCATTTATTAGACAAGTCATCCACAGTTCTTTTAATTAAGTCTCTTTATTCATGGTCTTCAATCTCTAGATCGTTTTTGTTGACTTTTTTATGAAGTTCTATTTACCACAAAACCTAAACCCCAAACCGATATTTCCCTTTGTTACTTATGGTCAGTTCACTCTCTAAGTGCTGTGTACTACTGTGTAGTATCTCAGAGATGAAACAAATACAAAACCTATAATGAAACTTTCTTTTAACAAGCTACACAGTAACAAAGGGATAATCTCTGATACTAGACAGAGTCTCTCTTCATATCAATGTGTATTTGACACAAGACTGAAAGACTCAGGAGGCAAGGTTAAGCAGTTGTAGCTTGTCACAACTTAGATTGTGAGATATAAAGAGAGGCACCCTGGGTGCACATGATTGTTATTAAACACTCTAATTTGTAAAAGGGATGAAAGAAATACTCTGCCCTCTGAACAATAACAGTCAAGAGTTGTCATTACTGGTGGATGGTTATTTCTTTGAGACATTAGAACTTTCATCCATTCATGTGATTTGATTGGCTGAATGTGCTTGGTTATGTAGATGAGTACTTGAGGTTGCTCCCTATGTAGTAAGTACTGTAGTGAAATGGAGTGCTGGGATACCACAACAGGCCCAAATCTATGCATATGGCATAATAATTGTATGGTTATTTTTCAACATGGAACATGCAACTCCCTGTTCTCTGGTTTGGAGTTATTATTAGCCAATCAGAGTCAAGTGTTGTGTATAATCACCATGGGCCAAATTATGCCTGGTTCTTATTTGGGTCTACAGGGGAGAAGGCAGGGCACAAGGAGCGTTTCCTCTCACCCCAACCTTGTGTGACCCAGTTGAAGAAAAGGCAGTTCTGCAGTCTGTGTTCAGGGGAGAGTAGAGATTGCTATATCCCCTCTTCTCCAGGCACATATGGAGCTCCAATATGGGGCAGAGAGGAGGAGGTGGAACCATGCCTCCCCCATTATGATCTGTGGTATGAAATGGGGAAGCAGAGACACCCCATAAAGGCTGCAATAGTGGATTCACACCCCATTGGTTGCTTGGGAGGTCAGGGTGGAAGCAGAAGGCCTTCCACTGCTCTTCTGGGTGTGAAGTGGCTCTGTTCTTCCCCTAGTGCAGGTCTGTCCCTAACAGGCAGGATCTAGCCATGGGTGGTCCTTTTGCAGTGAAAGTGCAAGTCACCACTGGCTATTATATTTTCCACAGCTGTTATTGACTTCAGAATTCCCAGGTCACAACAAACATGGCCACTTTTAGAGCTGGCTGGAAAATGGTAAGCAAATTCTCAACAGTGTTTGTTTTCAGTTTCCAGCTTCTTATTACTCTTCATCCCATCTGACCCCCACACATTAAATACAATTTTAAA
This sequence comes from Mauremys reevesii, assembly GCF_016161935.1. Lineage (NCBI taxonomy): Eukaryota > Metazoa > Chordata > Testudines > Geoemydidae > Mauremys > Mauremys reevesii. Next base: position 39,772,544 of record NC_052631.1, on the reverse strand, counting down.
AGGATTAATTTTATTGGATGAGGGATTGTAAGTGGACACGGGGGAGGAACAGTGAAGAATGGGGTTAACTGAGATGCATGGATAGGTTGAGAGGCAAAAGTTCAGGCATCTGTGCTTGTTGTGGACATTTTTTATTCAGATATAACAATATAGTTATGCAAATCATACCTATAAGCCAATCAGAGTGCAGTAATTTGCACAACCAGGAGATAACCACACTGTTTTGAGTTCAATATCCCTTTTCTCTAATTGGCTAACTGGGTCAGTTCATTTCACTATATTTCATATTCTCTATAGTCACCATATTTCATAATAACTGGATAGTGGAAAAGATCTTTCCTTGTTGGAAAATGCACTTTTTCACATTAAACTTTTAATTTGCAAGATTTGCTTCCATATTGGTGCATTAGTTCTTGCTTGTAAGCAATAATTCTAGCCAGTAGCAATTTTTTTCCAGTTTTGAGAGGTTTCCTAGCAGTTAGACAATTTAATCTCTGTGTAACTGTGACCATATTTGTAGGCAATATAGAATATACCAGATGGGATACAAATGAGTCAGACACATATTGTATGATTGTTCTAAGCCTTTTATTATGTCTCAAACAATATCTTCAGCATAGGAGAGATGCTCATTATATTAAATATATTATTGTACACATGAAGTGATCAAAACCACACCTAGAAATGTCTTGTTGCAAGTGCTAAATGCATATGGAAGAGAAGATCTATACAATTTTTGCAGGATGTTGAGTTAAATGACTATATGCAATTAAAAAGTTGAATATGAACTGACTTTGATTTTTTCGTATCAGAGGGGTAGCTATGTTAGTCTGTATCCACAAACACAACGAGGACGCCGGCGGCACCTTAAAGACTACCATATTTATTAGGGCATAAGCTTTCGTGGGTACAAAACCCACTTCTTCCATGCATCTGAAGAATTGGGTTTTTTTACCCATGAAAACTTATATCCAAATAAACCTCTTAGTCTTTAAGGTGCCACTGGACTCCTTGTTGGTTTTGTTTTTGTAGATTTTTTTGAAAATTTACTACAAATCTGCTTACTGATTTTTTTCATCTTTTCTTTAATAAATTGTTCAGTAAAAATTGATACACGGGAAAGTGCATTGAAAATTAACTTTATATGTAATGGGAATAAATTGTGTTCCCTCCCCACATTGACATTGTGGTATGATCTGTGCAAACCCTGGCACTTTGAACAATCATTTCTGATTCTGAGATTGCTAAAATCCTGGCATTTTCCACATGATTTGTTAAATGCATATTGAAAATAGACCTGTTATTTTAAAACTTGGCCTGTACATGTATTAAAAACAGATTCATTTTTGTGGTCACTATGGCACTTTCTGTGAATTGGCCAATAAATATGATTTTAGAATTTCACATAAATTTCACATAATGTTCTGTAGTCTTTATTTCACCAAATAAAGTTTGGATTGTCTCACTGTATGAGCAGTAACCCCCATTCAAGAGGAACACGAGGGACCTTTATGGCAAGAAAAAAGAATAGGTTTGTATCTCTACGGTCCATAGCCATATTGTTATATGTTAACCATATATATTATATGCCTATATATTAGACATAGTAAACACCACATGGGTAGGTGTTGTGTGTGTATATAGGTATATATGTATGTGTGTGTATATGTATATATGTGTGTGTGGTGTTGGGAACTTAGACGCTAACTGAATGTATTATGTTCTTCCCACAATTCTGTTCATCCATGTCAAGCATCCCACAATACTTTGAAAAGCTGAAGTTTGTTTTGCCGTTAGAAAATAGGAGACTTGTCAAAACAAAGATGCATGAATACTTGATATCAAGTAAAGTTAGGGAATACTTTCATGACTCATCAACACTTTCATTTTGAATATTACATTCAGATATGAGAAAAGTATAGGGAGACGTATCAAGGACAAAACTGGCACAATGTGTAAAGTTTTATAACTTGTAAAATCTTACTATAAATACTACTAACTCAAATGCATATCTTTGAAGCACATCTTCTGCATAAGGTGAACATGCTGCGAGATAAGAATTGCTTCTCAGAAGAAGGGGTATGCATGTCTCCTTTTCATATTGTACTGTTTTGTCTTTAGACAATACATTTGGGAAGTTTGGGTATTTGTTCTCTAGAACACTTTTAAGAATGAACCACGAATGTAGCTAGTCAAAGGCTACACCTTTTAGTCTATATTATGGAGTAATACAACCTTTATGAAAAGACTCATTATGGTTATAAAATACTTCAACACTCTTTTGTGCATTTGAGGAGGATATGAGGTGGTAAAGTGGAGGATCTGTTGAAGGGTTAGTGCTAAGGCGGGTTGGAACCCAGGGGAAAAAATACAAATAAAAATGAAATCAACATTTTTCATAGAATGGGAATTTCAAAATTTCATTTAGAAATAATCAAAACAAGACTTCATTTTGACTTTTCAAAATGAAATTGATGAGGCTCTTCAAGCAGCCTGGAGATCTGGCAGCTCTGTGTCTAGGCTCCCTGCAGCGCAGCTCGGAGCCAGGAAGCCCAGGCTTGAGATAGGACTTTCACAGGTTTTGGAGCTGTTAGGCTCCCTCACACAGAGTGAGAAACCTAGAAGCCCTGAGAGCTGGCAAAACCCATTGTTGGAAAATTTCTGGCCAGCTCTAGTTATTGGGATTGAGGGAGCTGGCTTTACTGTTGTTTAGTCGGATAGTCCAGTAAGGACCAATCTTACTCCCTTTGAAGTCAGTGAGTGTTTCTTTTCACTTGGCCCTGATACAGCACAGAATTTAAGCATCTACTTTAAGCATGTGTTCGAGTGCTGTGCTAAATTAGGGCGCTTAATGGGAGTTGGATTCACTTAAGTGTGTTGTACATTTTAAATTTTTATTAAATATTGATTTTTTTACAAATTACTGTAAAGTGCCCAGAGCTTAGAACATGTGCTAACGTTTTCAAAAGAAGGAGAAAGGAAAGATTATAGTAAAGCCAAATATATATGTATAGACACTTAACTTTGATTTTTAGTGATAGAGAAAAAACAAGGATATTTAAGTGTCCATTCAAGATTCCATTTATATCAGGTAAAATTTTCAAAAGTCTCATTGAAAGTCCTAAGTGCGTAACGCATTTTTTGGAATCATTACTCGTCATCTTTATTGGTTGACTAGAATTTCTTTACTGGTTTCCTTCACCAGGAATGAGAAAACACCTTTATGCCAACTTTTCACGTTCAGACTATAGAGTATAATCTATACAAACTCTTTTCAACAGGATCCGGTTATGTATCCCATTTTACTTGAGTGATGAAATGTAAAGAATTAGAGATTAGACAATTGTTTTGATTAATATTTTGGATCCATTTTTTTTTAAAGATGGGACACTACACAATGGATATCTGACTGACAAAGGGGCCAAGACTGTAAAAGATGAACTGATAACCCCAGATAAATAAAAACATTAGTAACACCAGGTGATTCCTCTACTGAGAGAACCATTTGATTAAAATATAAAATTCCATTTGCTTCCACAATTATGGTACACAAAGAAGATTAAAATTACCAACTATAGTTACATGTGTGTAACCCATATAAACCACCACAACACTTAAGAATAAACAAACATCTACAACAACCCCAGAGCACACCGCTCTCCACTTATCCACTCCCCTCCATACTTCAAGCTCCCACAGTAAACAGTGAAAATAGTTAATGGTTCACTTGGAGCAAACATGCTTATATAATCAATTCAGGGATACTAGTTCCATTGTTATATTGATTAGTTGTTATTTAGGCTGCATAATAAAGCCTATTTTGTAGGTAAAAGGAGGAGAAAAATATATATGAGCAATTGCTTCCAATTTTGAAGAGACCTTAAAGGACCTGTAAAACTCCAATTGTTTTACTTTTTAAGGCTCTTCGGTTTTCACGGTATCCACACTTTTCATGTTTTAAACAAAATGATACTACCAGCAGCATCAACTGTGGACTGTGTTGTTTGTGGGATGACCCAGGTTCCTGCTTTTTCTAGGGTTTTATGCATTAACATCTGGTTTATCAGCCACAATGTTTCCAAATGTTAGAGTTTTTTCTCTGGATTGTTGTCTCAACTGGTTATTTTCCAGTCCTGTCTACTAAATCCTAATTGATATTCCAGCTGCCTCCTTCAACCACCAGTGTCTCTTGAAGAGGTTATTGAGCCTCACATAAAAGTGCGTGGGGAAGGGGGGTCATCACATCTTCGGGTTTGTGATAGGCAGGCAATAGATTAATGAAGGCTGCTATGGGCTATACCCCTCACCTTCTCTGGATGCTGCTCTGTCCTTTTCTAGGGATGCCTGGGCCACACAGAGGCCAGCTATAGCTATAGCTGTAGCTAATACAGTGAATCTTTTAGCTCCGGTAGTAAAGATTTATGCTTTAAGAGCCAGAAATCTAAGCTTCAATCCCTGCTGCTTATAACCTACATAGGGCCATGGTGTTACAGTAGCCAGAGCTAGATGGTTCCTTCATATTCTAGTTCATGAAACCTAGGCTTGGCCAAGCTTGCTGGTTTAAGATTCCATTTTCTCTTTAGTTATAAAGGTAATTAAAAAAAACCGAAACTGTTACTTGTTTTACCATTATTAAACAGCTGCCTGCATGACAAATATTTGAATTGTTACGAAGTGGAGAAATGCACTTGCATGGAAAAGCTACGTTGCTGTATGTAATGTTGCCATTATGGAGTAAAGGAAAGGGAACAGCCTAAGTAGATGTATGGGAAGAAAGGGAAAGGGACTAGAAGATGTGCAGATTTTAGGAAGGAAAAGGGTAAGTCCGGGGCAGAGGGTGCTATCAACTTACAGAGTGACCTAGGGACAAAAGCCACCATTCAATACAATTTATGTTCACCTTGATTTTTTTATATAAAGTGTCTGGCATCTCCGAATTGTGATCAGGATGTTTAAGATGTTACCCATCAACATGCTTTAAAGAAAGCATCATAGAAGCAGGCTAAGTGGTAATTTCAACAGCTATTTCAACAGTTATGAAGGTGTGGCATATGTAACTCTTCTCTGCATTCCTGAAAGCTTATTCCCTTCAGCACACCACATGATTAAAAAAATCATTATCATTTTTAATTATAAAATTTCATGAAAGCCTGGAATATTAGTTAGCAGTAGCTGTGCTATCGGGCTATAATATCACCTGAGCAAAGCCTTGTAAGCTGGCATAAGGACATAGCTCCAAAGCATGTTTTTCTAATAGAAAAAGCCCCTTTTAAAAACAAATTATCCTCCCCTCCTTAGAAAGCAAGTCCTTCCTCCTTTTCCCCCTGAAAGCAATTACTTTTTATTCCTTTTTTCATTAGTTTTTAAAAAAATACAGAATTGCAGCCCAACCCTCCCCAGAATAACCATTAACTTTCTGTTCCTACTTAATAAAACATATTTAGCCCATTGAGCAATGAACTCAGAGGAGATATGAACCTAACTCAAACCCTGAACCCATTTTATCGGCAACACTTTAAATGTTTTGGTAAGGTATATGAGTTCTTCAGAGTGGAATAGTTAAAAGCCCTCAGCCTAACTGCTCCCAAGCGTGTGTGAAATTCTCATCCTAATTGACGATTCAGAAGTGATTACCAGAACTAATTTTGTTGCCTAATAAAAGGTAAGAGGTGATGTCATAGCATGTTGCATGAAGATGTATTAATTCTATTTTGTGCAAAATTTGAGTGACTCTGAACAAACAGTTGTAATATGATCTAGTAAGTATTTTTTTAATATACAGCTATTGATATCTCTGCAAGAGGCAACATACATCCTCAATCAGAAGCCAATTTCTGTTAATTATTATCAATACTTTTATTACGGCTGTATTCAGTGTTCACCCTTCCTGGCTCTGGGCAATTCCTACCAGATTCAGAGGTTTGGCTCAGTTAAAAAAGAGCCTTAGTTATTCAGATGCTAAGATGCTGAACTCTGATCATTTAGCACAGAGGTTCTCAAACTGGCGGTCAGGACCCCTCAGGGGGTCACGAGGTTATTATATGGTCGCGAGCTGTCAGCCTCCATCCCAAACCCTGCTTTGCCTCCAGCATTGATAATGGTATTAAATATGTAAAAAAGTGTTTTTAATTTATAAGGGGGAGGGGGTCACACATAGAGTCCTGCTCTGTGAAAGGGGACACCAGTATAAAAGTTTGAGAACCACTGGTTTAATTGGTGGAAAGTTCCCGAGACAGACTCACAATGTTTCCAGAGTGTGTTTCCCAGTCCCATCTTCAAACTTGAGCCATGGTAGCAAGGAAAGGAGAATAATCACTGTATAACAGTGGAGCCTAGAACCCGGAGCCCCAAAAGGCACTATGAAAACATATAACAAAGGGCCATTCCCAAAAGAGTTTATAATCTAAGTTTAAGACATCAATATGGCAGAGAGTGAAAGACTGGAGCTTGTTTCACCTATATTGGTTAGCTGACTCCATCCCAAATGTGTAATTGTAATGGGGCACACTCTATCCTCATCCTTGGATGCCCCGGAACCTTCCTTTATATGCCTCAGCTGATGGCTAATTAGTTCATCAGCCTATCCTGCCTGATCAGCTAATTAGCTGCATACCCTCATGCTGCCTTCTCCAGGGGAACTGAGTGGTGCCTAAGGTCTGGCCTACATTACAGCACTGTATCAGTATAACTATGTCACTCAGGGGTGTGAAAAATCCGCTCCCCTGAGCCAGATAGTTATTCTGACCTAACTCTCGCAGAGACAGCACTGTGTTGGCAAGAGAGCTTCTCCTGCCAACGTAGGTACCACCTTTCTGGGAAGTGGATTAACTGTGCTGATGGGAGAGCTCTGTCCCATTGGCTTAGAGCATCTTCATTAAAGCACTATAGCAGCGAAGATGCATCAGTGCAGCTGCACCAGTGCAGCGTTTTAAGAGTAGACTCACCCAAAGTAACCAGAATGGTGGCTCACCTGTTAACATCCAGCACTCTATCACAGTCATAAAAATCATGGACTGAACAGATACTGGATTTATGGGTTATTGCAATCATGTATAACTCAATAATAATCTCCCCTCCCAAGTTGCTCTCTGCTCCCCTCTCCTTTTCTCCCCATGACTGGAGGGATGTTCACTGGTCACTTCACTTTGAATGGTCCTTTGAAATATGTTTACTTGTACTAAACAATCTTTGTATTTAGCTATGACACTCCTAGTAAATTTCCTAAGTAAGCTAACAGGGGAGGGATAGCTCAGTGGTTTGAGCATTGGCCTGCTAAACCCATGCTTGTGAGTTCAGTTCTTGAGAGGGGCCACTTAGGGATCTGGGGCAAAATCTCAGTACTTGGTCCTGCTAGTGAAGGCAGGGGGCTGGACTCAATGACCTTTCAGGGTCCCTTCCAGCTCTATGAGATAGGTATATCTCCATGTTACACCACTGGAAGAAGGAGCAAATTTTCAACCTGAAACAATTTTTTTTCAACTATTTGCCAAAACATTTTTTTAAATGGTTCAACCCACAATATTTTGGGTTGAATATTATGTAGGGTACATGCCTAGGATGCACCTAATAAGGAATAATACTACTGGAATAGTATTAGGACTGGGAGGTTTCTTACCTTCTGGCAAGCTGGATCAACAAGAAATCAAAAGAACATGATCTCAAGAGGGGAAAGATGACAGTCTGCTGGTATGCAAAAATCCAGCAGAGATGCAAATGATGAGCTATAGGCAGAAACTTCTCATGAACTTGCTCTTTACAGGCCTCCCATAACAAACAAACAAAAAGTTTTAATATCAAATGATTCTTTATATCTGCAGACAGGGCTCATTATTCTGGGGAGCAATAGAACATGGAAAATTCATGAGTTTGACAGTACACTAGAGCCAATCCTGGGTGGGTTGGGGGGAGGAGGAGGAAGGGATGTTCTTGGTACACCAGTATGGTGAGTTTGCTGAAACGTTAGCAGCAGAATTCACTTCTAAAAGTAACATTATTTTTGTCCACTAGCCAAATGCATTTCCAGCTTAGGGGACAGTAATTACCTCATGGCTGCCGAGATAATTATAGTCGGTAAAGTGCTCTGAAGATGAGAAGTGTTATAGAAATGCTTTTATTATTATTAGGAAAAGCCATCAGATAGCTGAGGATATATCCTGGAGATTGCCCCTGGTTAACGGTATCAGTGTGGTTTTGGGTTCCTTTCAGCAATAAATAAAGGTCAGTCATCCTCTAGCTCCCTGATTAGCTGGTCTCAGTTCCATTTGGAATAATAATTAAGAGAGTTAGTTTGTAGATCAGAACAGTGACATAGATTATTGCTCCTCTGCTGCTTCTGTAATATGCCAAGGCGAAGCTGAGGCATTTAGCCAAAATAAATGTCGAGGCAAAGCCTTTTCAAGTGAGAAACATCAACTTCATTTCTGTTATATCAAAAGTCTAGTGTTATGTTGTGTGTTGGGCTTTAGTGAAGTGAAAGACAGATGTTCATTGTACCACTTAATAAAGATCTGTGCTGCGAATAGAATCTTTGTGTTGAGGCAAACGCATTCTAAGCACAGCTTTTCTTTAAAGGTAGCTAATAATGGTATGGGAGGGGTGGCTAAGTTTTCAGAAGTGACTAGTGATTTAGGGTGTAATGATTTTTTTAGATGCCCAACATAAGACAACTTAAAGGGGCTGATGATCAGAAAATGCTGAGCGCATACCCTCTGAAAATCAGGTCCCTTTTAAGTGTCTCAAGTTGAGCACCCAAAATGACAACTCCCTTCCCAAGCTATTAATCCTATAACTATAAAATATGGAAGATAGTAACAGTCTGTGCTTTGGGCAGCTCTAAACACTGGGCAGATGTAGACATAGGCCTCTGTACTTCCAGTGCATTTGCTATCCCTTAGTGAGCTCCAGCTCTAGGAGAGGGCCATAGACTAGCTTAGCACTGAGACAGATGTCTCATGCTTGCCTCCTAAATACCTTATCTCATCACCTCTCACCAGCATCCAGAGACAGTCAGGACCAGCACTTACGAAGAAATAAAGGTGGATGCCTGGCTTTACTGGTGAGATAGATGGTTAGTGGTTAAAAGGAGGAAAGAATGTGTCTCTTTAGATGCAAAGGATCTGTACAAGGGCAATAAATTGGAGATCTGGGGAGGGGAAAGTAGGGCGAGCAGTGGGGAGCAGACTTACTGACATAAAATACTAGCCCATGTGGCCAGGCTAATCTAACTCTGTGTTAGGGAAGACTCCACTTTACGTTCTTAAGCTTCTTTAGCAATACAGATAGCACAGCTTGGCTTTACATAAATGGACTGATATGCACAGCTTATATTCATTTTTATTAGAATAGGGCTTATATAGCAAAGAATTTTCCAAGACACTTCAATCTGATTGAAAAGTGAATTTTGCTCAGATCTCATTCTCATCCCTTTTGTGCAATATTAATGCAAATGAGTTTTGCTTACATGAAAGCAGTTGACCTTGCACTCTGTATGATTTTATGAAAATATGCTAATGAGTTTGAATATAATGTAACTGGAATATGCTTCATGCAAAAGGTCTCTTGTAAGGTATCATTACAAAGCTTATAATCTACTGAGTGTGGTCATCCTATTTGTATAAATGTATCACTCTTGTATAGAAATACAACTCTGAGTGCCTATTGTAATTATGCAAAGTGTGGGCCACTAATGGCGGTTTCGAATCTTGATGGCTCCCATCAGCCAGGACAATTGACTGCAGATGGCTCTGTTTTACTTGTAAGTCTTCCTGTATATGTGTGTGCTGGCAAGTGGGCAATGAAGTCTTACAGTAACATGTGATCATGTCACCTGAACTAGAATCCATCTTTAAGCTGGTGCTTTTCCATTGAGAAGGGGGGGGGAACCCAGAGAGAGACAAAGGATTCCAGCCTTATGCAAAAGATATATAAGTGTGTGGAACAGAACAAAGGGGGGAGCCATCATGAGAAATCCCCTAGCTATCACCTGAGCTGGAACAAGGGCTGTACCGGGGAAAGGATTGTGCCCAGACCAGGAAGGCATCCAGTCTGGGAAATAAACTTATTGAAACATCTCTCAGGGTGAGATTTTATCTGTATTCAGTTTTATTACTGTAGTAGGCTTAGATTTGCATGTTTTATTTTATTTTACTTGGTAATTCACTTTGTTCTGTCTGTCACTACTTGGAACCACTTAAATCCTACTTTCTGTATTTAATAAAAAAATCGCTTTTTACTTATTAATTAACCCAGAGTATGTATTAATACCGGGGCGGGGGGGAACAAACAGCTGTGCATATCTCTCTATTAGTGTTATAGAGGGCGAACAATTTTATGAGTTTACCCTGTATAAGCTTTATACAGGGTAAAATGGATTTATTTGGGGTTCAGACCCCATTGGGAGATGGGCAGCTGAGTGTTAAAGACAGGAACACTTCTGTTCAGTTAAGTCTGCAGCTCTGGGGCAAGTGGTTCAGAACCTGGGTCTGTATTAGAGCAGACTAGCGTGTCTGGCTCAACAAGACAGGGTGCTGGATTCCCAGGCTGGCAGGGAAAGCAGGGGCACATCAGATGGCAATTCCCAAGAGGGTTTCTGTGATCCAACCCATCACAGCAGTGTTAAGCTTACACTGGATATATTTCCACTTGGAGTGATGTACTCCATATGGGATGTGATGTTGCTTGACACAGGAGGGGGATAGGGTTCTCAAAAGCCAACTCCAGAATGCAGAAATGAGACAATTAATAGGACCGCACATGCATCTGACTGTCCCCTGAGCAACTTTGATCACATGCAGTTACTTTGTGCTAACGTGACATGGCTAAATTTATACTCTGCCAAGAAACTCTGTGGTACATTACTCTAGCTAGGAATTGTACCCAGGACAAAGGCCGAGAAAGGAAAATTGTTTATATTTCTAAAATTTCTTTATCATGCTTATTTTCTGCCTGTCCCAGTGGCCTCTCCAAACCATTATCCTAGTTATAAGAGTGATATGTATCCAATTAGGAAGCAGAAACAATCACAACCGGACACTATAGCTCAAATTTCAAACAAGGAAGCACAGTAATTTTGATCAATACACAGAGTGAAAAAATGGTAAAATTCACTAAGAATAATTTTTCAGGAGCAGAAAAAATGTCTAAATTTGTTAGGTGAATTAGTCATTGTGGAGTTGCAGGGGGGTTGCAAGATTATTTTAGGGGGAGTTGTGGTATTGCCACCCTTACTTTTGTCCTGCCTTCAGAGCTCAGCAGCTGGAGAGTGGTGGCTGCTGACTCAGGGTGCAGTTCTGCAGTCAGCAGCGCAGAAGTAAGGGTGGCAATACCATACTATGCCACCCTTACTTCTGCGCTGCTGCTGGCGGCAGCTCTGCCTTCAGAGCTGGGATCCCGGCCAGCAGCCGCCGCTCTCCAGCAGCCCAGCTTTGAGGCAGTGCCACCGCCAGCAGCAGCACAGAAGTAAGGGTAGCAGTACAGCAACCCCCCCCTCCCCATAATAACCTTGCGACCCTCACACCAAAACTCCTTTTTTTGGGTCAGGACCCGTACAATTACAACACAGAAATTTCAGATGTAAATAGCTGAAATCATGAAATTTATGAATTTTAAACTCCGATGACCATAAAATTGACCAAAATGGCCCATGAATTTGTTAGGGCCCTAAGTATAGTGTAGCATTCGGTATGTTTCATGCAGAGAGTGATACCACTTCAGTAATGGAGGAAGTGAGTTTTGCATATAGTTTGTCTAATGCAGTTTATATATTATTTTGTTAATGCTATGCAGCATTTTTGGATCCTTTGAGTAGAGGGCAGAATGTAAATATAAGTTATTGTTAGTCTGTTCTGTCATGTAAGTTGTTATATTCTTTGGATAGTTAATAATATCCTACCTTTTCTTAGCTGGCAAGATGTTATAAGATTTGTGATGGGTTCGGTCATAGAGACTGTTACCTGATGTGCTGAAATTACCTCTGAGCCCATTTTCCCTGCCAGCCTGGGACTCCAGAACCCTGCTTTGTTGAGACAGACATGCTAGTCTGCTGCAACACAGACCCAGGGTCTGGTCCATTCCCCAAAGCTACAGACTTAACTGAAAACCACTCAGCAGGTACTCCTGTCTCCAGCACCCAGACACCCAGATCCCAGTGGGATCAAAACCCCAAATAAATCTGTTTTACTCTGTATAAAGCTTATCCAGAGTAAACTCATAAATTGTCCACCCTCTATAACACTGATAGAGAGATATGCACAGCTGTTTGATCCCCCATGTATTAATCACTTACTCTGGATTCAATAGTAAACAAAAGTGTTTTTATTAAGAATAAAAAGTAGGATTTAAGTTGTTCCAAGTAATAACAGACAGAACAAAGTAAGTCACCAATAAAATAAAGCAAAAACATGCAAGTCTAAGCCTAATACATTAAGAAACTGATACAGGTAATATCTCACCCTCAGAGATGTTCCAATAAGCTTCTTTCACAGACTAGACTCCTTCCTAGTCTGGGCCCAATCCTTTCCCCGGTACAGTCCTTGTTAGTTCCAGCAGACATAATCTTAGGTGGAAACTAGGGGTGTTCTCATGACTGGCAGTCTCCTTTGTTCTCTTCCATCCCCTTTTATAGCTTTGGCACAAGGTGGGAATCTTTTGTCTCTCTGGATCCCCACTCCTCCTTCTAAATGGAAAAGCACCAAGGTTAAGATGGAGTCCACCATTCCTCCTGGGCTGGTTTACACAAACACAGGAAGGCTGCAAGTCAAAAGAGCTATTTACAACCAATTCTCCTAGTCAATGGGAGCCATCAAGATTTATACTTTATATTTCTAGCTTCAAATACAGGAATGATACATACATACAAATAGGATGAACACACTCAGTAGATTATAAGCTTTGTAATGATACCTTACAAGAGACCTTTTGCATAAAGCATATTCCAGTTACATTACATTCACACTCATAAGCATAGTTCCATAAAACATTATGGAGTGCAACATCACAATATTGGTTTGAGTTTTTCTTTCCTATTTTCCATCCTGTTTCTTCTAGCACCTGTGTGCTTCATAATTCACTGATAGCTGTTTCTAAGAGCATCCTTTCTTCCCTGTAAAGGAGACTACTTCTACCGAACCAGGCTTCTGTGGTGTACTATGATTCATAGCCAGTGGCATTAGGAACTGAATTGAAATTTCTGGAGTGCAGCACCCACTGGACGTTGCCACTCTTAGCATTGTCTGACTCAGTGTGTTAAGTCCAAATAACCTATTAAGCTATCTTGATTTAATAGCTGCTATTAATACAACTTATGCTTCATTAAGCATGAATTCAAAGTGAGACGTACTCTGAAGGCCTCGTTCAATAAAGAGCTGAAGGACAAATAGAACAACTATTTTTATTCTTAGAGGTGTCAGCAGGATGGGAAAGGACATTGGTTTCCACAGTGCATCCACCTGAGCCTGAGGAGGCCTTTTTAGAACGATAATATCCTCATGGATTAATTTTTTTTTAAAATAAAGTTATCTTCTTTCAGGCTCAGTCAAAGGGCAATGGAAATGGCATTGAGATGCAAACCTATTTTCTCACATATGATTCCTTGCCAGTCCCGAGCATAGAAAGTCCTTCCTTCCAATCTTGTTTTGCACTTCAGCTTTCAGAAAAGTCATCACCCTCCTTATGTGAAATCATACAGTAGCTATTTTTGCAGTAGCATTTTGAGATTTTTGTGAGTGCACACAGATGCAGGCAGACACTTTAAGGCACCTGAACAAGAGTTAGCCCTTGCTCACCATCCTGACTAAACACATATTGTGGTGTATTGAAAGCTGTGTGAAAATTACAAGTGATCACTTTAAATAGTAAGACGTAATCTGGTCCTGTTTGTAGAATCGCATGGTCTGAGGGACACCATGTGCTCTGGGTCTTCATTGGGACTACAGCAAGGTAGGCTGAGTTGTATATTAAGGTTCTGGATTCTAAGAAATAAAGCAATATTACTTTGCGACCTTCCAGAAAGAATATTTTTGTGTTTGGTTTTTTAAATCCTCTGTGTATATGCCATGAACATAATACATATGCTCTGACCCTTCTGAGTGGGTTCATAAGTTTTTACTCACCATGAGCGTTGCACGAAGTCTCATGTAATTCAAGACTGAAGTTTTTTTTCTCCTCCATGCTGTTATGAATGACAAAGGCTGAGATTTTCCAAAGCACCTAAAGGAGATTGGCACCCAATGCCCTTCAAAAGTCAGTGGAAATTAGATGCCTAAATCCCTTTAAATGCCTAAATCCCTTTGAAAATCTCACCCAGAAGGAAAGGAAAGGAAATAGAAATCTTCTACAACTCCCTAGCTACACCTTAGATCAACTGGTAGGGAATAATTGCTGGTGTAGAGTGTCATAGGGTACATGGTCCCTTTAAGAGGGCTTGGGGTGAGTACCTGTGACTAGGTAACTGACTCTCTGGGGGACTGATTTGGCCCATTTGAGTACACCAGGGGCTATCAGTCCCAGTTGGGGAAGGCCTAGGAACCCCTCATATAAAGAAGAATGCAGGAGGAGAAAGGAGGCTCAGGCAGAGGCAGACACAAAGGGTTGCCAAAAGCTTCCATAGTGTTATAGAAGCCCAGACAGGGCAGGTTTATAATTGTTTGGAACTCTGGTTTAACCTAGGGATGAGAAGGACTGTGTAAGCACCTCTGTGACCAGGGTCCTAGTGAGGAGCCAGCTGTGGTCGCTCAGTTAGGGTAAACTGCAAAGGATGGGGCAGATAATACCCAAAAAGCTGGTGGATATTCCCATACTTAGATTTAAAAAACCAGCACAAAACAGCTTCTTTATTACCTTACTGGTTACTCAGAAGTCCAAACAACACAGATCCCTTAAAGTGATCCAGCCTCAGGTCCCCATCCAGGTTCCCACGTCAAATGTGATGAAAATTTCTGTAAATCTTATTTCAGCATATAAAAGGAAAGGTTCTACCAATCCCAAAGGATTGGACACATTACCTTCCAGGTTAATGAATGTTTCAGATCTTACCCAAATACACACTATAGCCAATGCTTATTAACTAAACTAAAATCTATTAAAAAGCAAAAGAGAGAGAATATGGTTAAAAGATCAATATACATACAGACATGAGTTCAATTCATTGAGGTGCAGATTCATAGCAGAGATAGTGAGCTTTGTAATTGCAAAGAATTCTTTCAGAAAGAGTTCATAGTCCAGTGTCCAAATATCATATTCAGGGCATCCCAGCATAAGTGGAACCCCCACCTTGCAGTTCAAATGTCCCCTGATGAAGCCTAAGCAGATCTGAGATGAATAGGATCAGGATTCGAGGGTCTTTTTATACAGTGTCCTAGCATCCACTTGACCACACAGTCCTGGTTAAACAATAGGCTTTTGATGTAACCTTTTGCTTTCTAAACACCATTAGTAATTAGTTACACAAATTAACATAGGTCAGTTTATCCATTAGGCAGTCTATTAAAAACTTCAAAGAGACATATAGACAATGACATTATTTTACCGAAGATTCATCCAAATGTTAATATTTCCTTTTAATCTCTGAATCACTAGTTACAGTGACAGACGGGAACTGTCTGTTTATGGGTAGCATTTAAGATACACAAAATTAGTATTACTTCCTCCCAGAACCTGCACTCCTGAGCCCCCTCCCACATCCTGCACCCCTGCCCCACCTTAGATCCCGCACCCAAACTTGCTCCCAGAGCCCTCACCCCTCCTCCCAATCCCCTGCCCCAGCCCAGAGCCCACCCCCAGCACACAAACTTCCTCCCAGAGCCCACCCCCTCCTGTACCCCTACCCCCTGCTCCAATCAAGGTACCTCACTTTATTTTCATTTACTTCCTATTACTTATAATATAGGAGGAGGATGAAGAAAAAAGAATGAAAAACGGGGGGGTGGGTGGGGGGAGCTAAGAGAGAATGTTCTTTTTCTTGGCTGGGTCCTGGGGAGGAGTAGGGGGAATGAAGCTGCTCACAGGGCCCCTCTAACTCTAAATCTGCCACTGATGTTGTGGCCTTTTGTTGTGGTGTGGGGTTGGACTAGAACTGTCTTAGCTAATGAAGGAGTTCCAACAGGGTTTGCTCTTTGAAAGAGTGGCTTCAGTGGTGATTTGTGAGCCCTGCAGGGGGCATACATGCTACAAGGGATATCACGAGGCCTCAAGCCCTTACATTCAGTAACCTGCAGCCCTGTTCTCCCCTGTGCATATGTATATATGTGGACATCGCCAGTCCAAGACAGTCTTCATCATAATGCTGCAGCCTCTGATGGCCTGTAGAGCAGATAAACTCAAGACAATCTTTATCTCAGCTTTTTTCTTTGTGTTCCATAACATATACGGCAAGAATGGTATCAACCGGAGAAAGGCCTCACAACAGATTTTGCTGTTATGATCAGTGAATGTTGCTAGCCCATGGATATGAATAGACAGAAGATCTCTGATATAAAAACACATTTCTTTAATAAAATTAGAGGAGAGGGAGATGAATATCCAAAGTGTAAAAGAGGTGAATTTGTTTCTAAAATTCTGAATGCTCAAACAGTTCTCTAGAGATGTCACAGGAAAAGATAGGATTTAAAAGACTGGAAAATCAACTCCACTCTAACTACACGCTCATTGCATTGAGGTATAGAAGTTAGGAATAATTTAATGTGTCTCCTTAAAGATGTACCTTCATGATTAGGCTGGAGTTCGTGAATCTAGAACTGATTAATCAAATCATTAAGGTTTCTCTTTAAGAACAAATGCACGCCTGCTTTGAATTTGTGTACAAGGAGTGCCCCTGAGTTTTCAAGGAGTCACGTGACTAAACCTAGGCATATAGAGAGGCTAAATGATTTGCCCAAGGACATACAAGAAATCTGTTGCAGAAGTGGGAACCCAAACTAGCTCTCTGAGTTCCCAGTACTGTGCCTTAAGCAAAAGAAAGTCCTTCCTTCTCATACAGGCTTCAGTTCACATCGCTATTTATCTGGTTTGTCAAGATGTGTTTGCCAGGATAAACTTATCAGTTTATCACATGAAGTCTAGAAACAAGGGGAGATGTCAGTAGGTTCTGCCTTGCTTATTTACAAGGCACTTTCTGCAGAAAGCTTTTATAAGTATCAGAATAGTTTCTACTTTGCCCCTCTCCTGTCTAGTCATTAAAGTGCCAAATCCACATCAAGTTTGTCAGATCCCATTTATGTGGGATGACACTTCCTTCAGCTATGTCTAACTTTCTCTCTTGTGAGCTGAAGAAGATTTATGATCTATTTTAATTGAATACTTGACAAATCACTCATTTTATTATAGCTGTAAGAGAATTTTTTACCCTTAAATGGGCCAAATATCAATATCTTCTGATGTGCATCTTTTCAGATACTGCATCTCTCTGTTTCATTGCACTAATACCTACAAGCTTTTCCACAAAAGTGCTCTCTCTTGTTCGAGTTTAATACTACCTTGTATTATAAAGTAACCTCACTCATTACACACTAAATTCAAGCACTTCAAACCAATGTGGACTTTCTTATAGTATACATTTGTCATAATGCCTGTTCTCTCATTCTAATACCTCATCTAGAGTGTTATACTCATGTTACCTTGCATATCCTGGTCATACTCCCTTGCCTATGGAAATGCACTAATAATACTCAGTTCTCCACATCACCCATCATACCATAGCAAGGCAGGTAGTTCGATGTGATTAATTTTTTTATACTTTATTTTTTATTACCCTGAAGGCCATCACTTTATTAAGAGCCTCATAGAACACATCTTCTATGAAAACTGTGTGGTATTAACTCCACAATTATCACAACTTTCCAAATTAATAATCTGTAATACAAGGTGATTAAGTGACTTGCCCAGGTCATATAGGTAAGTCTATTGCAGAGTTAGACAGAGAGCTCAAGTTCTTAAGCTCCAAGGGTCCCCAAATATCGTTTTTTACCCACAAACTCTCAAGCTTTATTGATGACAAGCTATGGCATTAGGCTGCAAAATTATCCATATCAGCATCAATGGTCAGCAGAGAGGATTAGGAAATCATAAGCATTAAATAGGGCTAAATAATGGAAAAGAAAGGAACCGCGCACAAGGATTGTTTAGCATAAAAAAAAAAGTCTGCTAGATTGTGGTGATGGAGAAACTAGCCTATTAAATAAAAACACGTCAAGGAAGACAAAAAAAGGAGATAGATACTTAAGAGTGTGTCAACACTGCGGCGGGGATCAAGCTACATCAAAGATATCCATAATTGCACCTGTCTAGTACAGAGGCGGCATACCCTAATATGCATGCTTCCGTTTAGTGAATTCTCAGAAAAGAAACATTCACCAGCCTTAAAGCCAAGTCAGTTGCATAATTCCTTTGCATGCTGAAACTTTGCTGTGTGTATTTGGATTGAGCTATATAAAAGGCTGGGAATCATGAGCATCATTATTATTTTGTTTAACATTTAAATTGTTGCACTGCCTTGAGATCTCAAACAGATTTGGGCACCAGAGTGCTAGGCACTGCATAAAGCTATAGTGAATGATAGTTGCTACTCCCAAACATTTTACAATCTATGGCTCTGATCCTGCAATTGATAAAATATAGGCTAACTGCTGCCCCCACATGTAACCCCATTGAAGTCAACAGAGGATTAAAGCTTAAGACCAGACAGAACAGGTGAGTGAGAAACAGGTTTTGGGGTAACAAAAATGATAGGGTGTTTAAGCACAGGCTAGTTGTGTTAGCCAATCAGTAGCCCTGATCACACTCACCACCTGCTTGGTTGCTATCAGATGGCAGTTTTCTGCATGTGTTAAGGTAGAGGTGACCTTTGAGGAGGGATTTGAAGGAATCAACATTATAACCAAAATGATGTGGCTCCTAAAAAATAGGTAATGTCTAAAAAACTGGTAAACAACTCCACTCTAACTACACACTCATGACATTGAGTTATAGAAGTTTGGAATAATTTACTGTGTTTCTTAAAGATGTACTTTCATGATTAGGCTGGAGTTCATGAATCTAGAACTGATTAATCAAATGTTTTCATCATCAATGATCAGACCTATGCAAACATCAGTCAGTTACAGTACTAGAGCCAGGTCTAATGTATAGCATTTTTTCTTTTGACGTTTCTTATGTTAACCCTCCGAAGCGAAAAGACCATAACAAGGTTGAAAGAACAGCGTGTAATGTACTTGATAAGCTACTTGAGCTGGAAGTAAGGGGAGCTGGAACAAACATCCCAAGATTTATAAATGGGAAAGAGTGAAATCGTGAGAGAAAAAATTTTTTATAGGCAAAGACTTTACTTATTAATTCACCAGGGCTCTCACCACTTTCACAACTCAAGTGCTCGTATTTATTATGTGTTGCTTGCAACTACTTACTTTAAGGGGGAAAACAGCACCCTGAAGACAACTCCTCTCCATTACTAACAACCAGGATAGCTATTTTCCCCTGCTACTTACCTTTCTCTGTTCTGAAAATTAAATATTTATCCTACCTCTTTTCCATTTTGTCGTGATGGCCAAATATTCATTTTAGTCATCATTTACCTGATGATAGTGTAGCTAAGCTATATTGTTTAATTCTTCTGGCAGACTTTCCTAAGTAGGTTGGGCCTCTGAAAATACCTGTGACATCCTCATCCCTGCTCTAGCCCCTTTGCAGTGGGTGAAAGAGCTGCAATGGTATAAAGGGACTCTAAAAACCATAGCTCCAGCCAGGAGTGGCTTTTCCTTGTTCAGTAGTTGAGAAATTGCCAAACCTCTTCATATATTTGTGCACAGCAAATATTCCCATTTCTTGTGTAATACTTGTTCTGAACCCAGCTTGTGACCCAATTCTTAGCTCACATTAGTGTGAATGTCACTGAGGTCAAGAGCTTTAAATGGGCATGGCTGAGATCAAAATCAGGTCTTTTATGAAGGAAGCTCTAGGTAGTCTTGAACTCCCTGCCTTTTATACCTGAGGATAACTCTTATTTGTGAAGTTGTGTAAAGTCAGAGAGGGTTCTTTTGTGCAGGAACAGCATTGTAATATAATGCACTTCACAACTATTTGAATCAACATTATGCAGAGACCCACTTTCCAGAAAATAACGCAGCATTTTCATCTGCCATATTACAAGTACATTCTAATTAATCCCTGTCCTTCCAGCACCTGGGTGTTTCTGCATTGCACTGATTTTGTTTTTCAATTTAAACAATTTAAAGAGAGCAGGCCAGATTTTTAAAGTTATTTCAGGTTCAGAAAGATACAGATACACAGCCAGCCACTTCTGAAAATCCCACAGAGGAACTATGTGCATCTTTATGCGCCTAAGTACCTTTACAAATCAGGCCTTGAGTGCCTAACTACAGAGGTGCCCTCTAGTGCTGAGCTAGGCTTCTATTTGTAGCAGCTCTGAAAATATTGTTAAAGAAAAATAAGTATGCTGCTTAATTCTTGTGCATAGGTTGCATTCATTGTGTACACAAACTGATTGATAGTGAAAATGCAGTATCTGGGGACTCCACATTGATATGTAAAATGGAATGGTAAGAATTAATTGCGTGATTCAAGTGGCACTGCTTTGAGGCAAATTTAAAAGTCATCATTGCCTCTAAGGAATGCTTTTAATCACTTGACACGTATGTGTTGTCAAGCAGACCAAAGAAACTTTCAGATAATATAAACCAAAAATAAAGTGATGAGAATCTAATGCAGTTATCTTAGGCACTGCCAAGATTTAAACAGGGACCCTTATTCTCCATTCTATGCCTGTATCAGGGAATTCACCCCATCATACCAGTTTCATCTTGTGCATCCAAACTGCATGCATCCAAACTGTGTCTGACTAAACTAACCCCTAACTCATAATAAAACTGTCTCCTCCTCCTCATGAAGACAGAAAGATCTGAAGACTGAATGCAAAGTGTGCTACTTTGACCTTGTCTTCACTAATAACTCATAAAACAGCACACTTGAAAAAACAAAATAAAAAAACCCTGCAAATCAAGAAAATCGACATGAAATTTCCCTTTGTGGGTAGGAAGAGAGTAAGAAGGAAAGAATTGTATGTAACAGATGGTAAGGTGCTAAGATACCACAATACTAGGTATGGCATAAGAACCAGAATAGAGTAGAGGAGCACAAGAACTTCTATATTCTGTAACTGGACTTTATTTTCTAGGCTGTGGCTACACTTAGCACTTCAAAGCGCTGCCACGGTAGCGCTGCCGCAGCAGCGCTTTGAAGCGCTAAGTGTAGTCAAAGCGCCAGCGCTGGGAGAGAGCTCTCCCAGCGCTGTCCGTACTCCACCTCCCTGGGGCTTTGACCACACTGGCGCTTTGCAGCGCCGCAATTTGCAGCGCTGGAGAGGGTGTGTTTTCACACACTGCTGCAGCGCTGCAAATTTGTAAGTGTAGCCAAGCCCCTATCTTTTTAGACTCCTATCAAATGGGAGAAGCTTTGTTCTTTTGGGTAAGGATTTTCATTTGACATGATTTTTCTTGCTAGTGTTTGGGTAATTACTTTCCCTAAAACATTACAGGATGGAGTCTTTCACTTGTTCAGCCACAAAGGGGTTAATCTTCCTGTAGCAGGGTGGACCCCACTCCTGCCCTGAGGGGTTTAAAAGCGGCCTGGCAGGGCTTGAGAGCTGTGGCTCTAAAAGCTGGGCTGATTGGGGAAATGGCTGCAGCTGGGCCACACCCCAATCAGGCCACAGCTGGCCCCTATAAAAGGCCAGGGAAGCCAGAAGCCAAAAAGAGTCTTCCTCTGCCTGAAGAGGAAGAAGGGCCTGGCTGCAGGGGCTATAGGCAAGGTACCTAGGGTGAAGCAGGGCTGGGGAAAGGCTGAGGAGCTGGGGAGCTCCAGCCTAGAAAGCCCCAGGCTGCGGCCTAGCAAAGGGCCAACAGGTACTGGGGGTTGCAGAGGGCAGCCCAGGGGTAGGCCAAGGCAGCAGGTCCAAACCCCTTTGCCTGTGATGAGTAGGCTCATACTGCAGTCTGCCCCAGAGTGTGGGGCTAGACAATGACTGGCAGTAGCCAATACTGAGGCAAGGTGGGGATAGAGGGTGAGGGTTCCCTGAGGAGGGGAGACCCTAAGAGAAAGGGGTTACTGCTAGGGGGCAGCACTCCATGTAAAAGGGCACCAGGTCCAGGGAGGGACACGGGGGCCTGAAGACAGGTGGATCACCAGCCTGCAGAGGGCGCTCCGAACACTGGACTGAGCTAATTCCCAGAAGCACCAGCAGGAGGTGCCCCAGGGGTGAGTCTGGCCCGTCTACACTTCCCCTTCTAGGAAGCGTTATATTTAATTTGTCCAAAGAGCGATCAGCTCCAGCATTTCTTTTACAGAGTGGCTATTCTCAGCAACTGTTTTTAAAGTGCTGGTGGTATGAGCTGGCAGAGTTTCTGGCAGTCTCTTGGTGAGGGAGGTGCAGAAGTGCAACCACTCCACGAGTTGCTCTGTAAAGCAATAGACCTGCAGCAGGCACAATGTTTCCCTGGCTTCAAGGAGTATTAGAAGGGCATGGCGGCTGTGCCACCCTTCAAGCAGGTATGGTACTCACACCCAACTTTCCGTGGCCATCTCTGCTGACAAGTGTGGGACCATGGCTCTTCTCCCTACCTGCCCTGGAGAGGATAGTGCCAGCAGGGATACAAGCCCTACAAAGTCTTTGCACTTCAAGGATGAGATTTTTAAAGTCACCTAGAGGATTTGAACACCCAATTCCCATTAATCTGAATAGAAAATGGGTGTATACGTTCTCCAGTAGCTCTCAGAATCTCAGCCCAAGAACGCAAGGATTGCCACTGAGCCTGGCACTGATACTTGCACCCTGTCCCTACTTTTCACTCATGTAGTGACTGGACACAGTTTTGCCCTATTGTCTCCATTGGGTCTGGTGCAGGCCAAAGTCTGAAGAAGCCTGTGCTGATAGCGTCATCTTTGTCCTCAAGCAAATGAGGTTAATTGTACACTAATTCTTTACTCTATTCATACATCAGTTTAGTTATTTTAGCAGTAACAGGATTTTGAGTTTTGAAGCTATTAGAACTGATTCACTAAACTCCTGTCATGGTAGGTTTCACCTACCCAGGGGAAATGGAAATGAAAAAGAACACTCTTTTAATTGATTTAGGGTCAGATTTGTAAAGATATTTAGGTGCATAGGTGCCTACTGGAATTTTCAAGAGGCCTAGGTGGTTATGGGAGTTGGGCACCTATCTGCACCTTTAGGCATCCAAAAACCTTTAATAATATGGCCCTTAGAGCCTCATCTTGCACCTTTGACTTCAATGTCCACAGGATCACATCTTTAAAAAGAGAATTTATGAAAACATTTCTGTTCATTTGAGGTTTAGTGAAACATTTTATGAAGCCCAGATTTCAGGACAAACTGCTTGACAATCCATGTCCCTATTTGCTAATTCACATCTCTGTTCCTTTTATTTTGCTCCATTCTCCCCAATTGTTTCTGAAACATTCATATACGTGTTGGACTATGACTGACAGGACCTTTTATCCTTTCTTTTGGTTCAGTGAAAGGTTGACTTAATTGTCAGTTTTCATTTTTTGGCACTGAAAACGTCAAAACCTTAGGCAGTCTCCGTGGGGGACTCTCTTCAGAAGCAGAGTTGATCATCTCTTCATGACATGTACTGTAATTAGCAGACCAGATAAGGGTGCATGAGGCAGCCGGGGCCGAATCCACTAGGACAAACCACTACTTGATTAATTTCTTAGAAAATAAAATATTTCATTTTACAACTATTTTCTTCACACAGAGTCTGCTTTACCTTGAATCTAGTGTCCGGAACTGAATCAAAGTGAAGGTAGCATTATGAAAAGCCCAGAACCATTAATCAATCTATGGTTTCAACCAGCTTTCAAGTATACTGCTTAATTTCATCCTGGTTTGAAGAAAACTCCTAAGCAATTTGTACTGTCTTAATTTACCTACTAAACTACCTCACAATCAGAAATTTTGGGAGGCTAATTATTTAATAGCATAATTCTTGGGTTTTTTTGTTAATAGCACTATTAAAATCTTACTCAATCGAGCAGGCTACCTTATTAGCTAATGACTTTGACAGGTGGTCGGAGTTATTTTGAGTACTGTAATTGCAATCCCTTTCCACTGCACTCCTTGGGACTGAACTACACAGTTTTTGTGCAGGTATTTTGGATAGGGATGTATTTTATTTTTAATCAAAAATAGTTAAACTTGTATAACCTCTAGAGTGGACACTATTACCCTGGCATAAAGATGCATTATAGTAGTATAATTTATTTAATTTCCTGTATAGAAATAAGTAATACTGGCATAAGCATCTTTATACCAATATGATTGCATCAGCACTAGGAGGGTGGTACCACTTTAACTATACTGTTAAAGTTTATGCAATAGAAGTTCTGTATTTAAATAAGTTACTAATATGTTCAACAGGTTTTCATTTATAGTAAGGCCTTTTAACACTAGTGAAAACTGACCTTGAAGTAGATATGGCTATAATTATCACCCATTTTAAAGCCCCCTTTACACTGCCAGAGTGATGTAAAGGGGCCTCAGAGTAAATGAGAATTCAGACTAACACGTCAACAGCTGTTTTGAACTTTATTTCTTCACTTACAAGTATTAAAGTTCATTAGGACACTCTTAAATGGCAACATTCTCTTTACTTCTCTCTTCAAAGAATATGTATTGTGACGGACTCAGGCCAGAAGGATATAAGAGGGTAGTCCTGTTGGTATCCAGGAAATGGGCAGGAGAAGCTAAAGGACCTCCCCCCAGCCTAAGGGGAGGATCCACAGGTCTGTGATACCAAATAAGTATGGGGGACAACTAATGAAAAAAAACAGGATCGGGAGTGAGGTCATAGGGCTAAATGAAGGGAACCTGATGGGGACACTGAGCAGAGAACCCCAGACAACGCCCACTGCTCCTCAAAGGCATCAAGGGAGCCAGCGGACGCTGCCCAGAGGAACTCTGCCTGGATACGGGAACGGATGAAAGAATGAAAAACAGCCCCACAGTCGCAGGACCCCCCTCTGCCAACCTCCCCTCCCTGGTGTTACGAATGGCCACCTTGGCCATAGCTAGGAGGAGGTTGACGAGGTGGTCCCATGACTTAGTGGGACCGTGGATTGGGTGTGCATAGAAAAATAAATGTGGGAAGAAGTGCAGCCAGAACCTCAATAAGAGGTTCTGGAGGAGCCAGAAAAGGGGCTGCAGCCTGGCGCACTGAAGGTACGCATGCGCCAGGGTCTACCTCACTCCACAGAAGGGACAGGCATGAGGGACAGTGGTAAACCACGCCAAGTACACGCCCGTGCTTACAGCTCCATGCAGGAGCCACCAGCTGATATCCCTGGCGGGCCGCGGTACTAAGGTGGAATAGAAACTGGCCCACCGGGGTTCCCCACCCGCCACTGCTGGTAAAAGATCCCGCCTCTTGGTGTCTGGGCAGGAGACGAGGGTGGGGTAGTGAAGCGTGTGCAGCACGAGTGTGTACAGATGGTCCCATGGCGCGGTTTGAAAACGAACCGGCTGCATGACATGCAGCTGGCTTAAGGTATGTGGGTGGAAAGGCCGGGGAGGCTCACGGGGCAGGGGCCGATGGAAAGGTCCGGAGGGCCCAGAGTGAGGGGCAGGCGGGGCTCACCCTCTCACAGGACCCGCTCGAGGAAGAACCAAGCCGCAGGAGGCAGGGCTGCCTCCACCTCCTGGAGTATGCGCCGGGGGGTTGTAAGGGTGGAGAGCCCCATGCGTTGACCGAGCGCCTGGGGAGCCACCCAACTCCCCAGGTCGTAGTCCAGGAGGTCTCCGATCTTGGTGACTCCCACCAGGACCAACCTCTGGCACACCGAGGAGGACTCCGCCACCTGCACACAAAGATGGAGATTGTGTAACAGGGGCGCTGCAAGGAGCTCCCTCCCCTTCGGTGGCCACCAAGGACCTGGTTGCTGAAACCAGCCTCCAGGTCTGGAGGAGGTCCTGGTAGAAGACCAGCAGCTCGGAGAAGTCTCGCGGAAGACCTCTCGGATGGAGAAAGAAGAGTTGCCGGTCGTATCGAAGCCCTCACAGGCGGTGGAGGAAGGCATGCGCCAATGTGCTCCATGCCGAGCCACCAGCACTATAAAGGAGTCTTTGCAGAGCCTGGAGGCGGAAGACATGGACCTGCGTGCGCATGCACGTTAGGCCCTGTCCGCCCTCCTCCAAGGGAAGATGGAGAACCAGTGCAGTCCCGGCCAAAAAAACCCCAGAACCAACCTCTGGAGATTGGCAGGAACACCGGGGGCAGGCACAGGATGTTGACTCCGTGCCAGAGCATGGACAGGACCAGTTGGTTAAGCACCAGCGCTCTCCCCCTGAGGGAGAGGCACCGGAGCAGTCCCGTCCAGCTCCGCAACCACCCAGTCACCCTGCTCTCCAAACCGTGCTAGTTCTCCGGCGGAGACGGATGTGTGGCCGAGAAATAAACGCCAAGATAGAGCAGTGGACCCACGCTCCACCGAATGGCTTGAAGCGCGGGTGGGAGGGGGCTCGCCCACCACCCGGCCCTGACCACCAGGCCAGAGCTCTTGACCCAGTTGACCCGGGCGGAGAAGGCCGCTGAATAAACAGCTTGACAAGCCTCCACCCGCACCAGGTCGCTCGGGTCCCAGACCACAAGGAGCACGTCGTCGGCGTATGCTGCCAGAACCAGCCACACCTCTGGCTCACGGAGCACCAACCCGGTCAACCTCCTGTGAAGGAGACAAAGGAAGGGCTCAATGGCCAGAGTGTACAGCTGACCCAACAGCGGGCAGCCTTGACGCACCCCTCGCCCGAAGCTGATAGGTGCGCTCAGGGTCCAATTGAGCTTGACCAAACACTCTGCGGAGGCATACAGCACCTGGAGAAACCCCACAAACCGGGGTCCGAAGCCAAAAGCCCGCAGAGTGCCTAGGAGATACCCATGGTCCATCCGGTTGAATGCCTTCTCCTGATCCAGGGACAGGAGGGCGAATGACAGACCATCCCTACACCCAAGCTTCAAGAGATCCCAGACTAGATAAAGATTGTCAAAAATAGTATGGCCTGGGCCGGTGTAGGTCTGGTCTGGATGGACCACGTCCGCCAGCACGGACCGCAGCCGCAGCGAGATGGCTTTCGCCACGACCTTATAGTCCGTGCTGAGGAGCGAGATGGGACTCCAATTCCGGAGATCGCGGAGGTCCCCCTTCTTCGGCAATAAGGTGAGCACCGCTCGCCTGCACAAAAGAGGGAGGACCCTGCTCTCCAAGGACTCGGTCCAGACGATGGCAAGGTCCGGGCCAAGGACATCCCAGAACATGCGGTAGAACTCCACGGTCAGCCCGTCCATGCCCAGAGATTTATTAGTGGGCATGAGACAGAGGGCTTCCGAGAATTCGGCCAGAGTGAGCGGCAGCTCCAGCCCATCTCGGTCGCCCGTGCTGACCATTGGGAGTTCGTCCCAAAGTGCTCTGCAGGCAGCGGTGTCGGTTGGATCCGGGGAGAAAAGGCCAGCGGAGAAGGCCCTGGCCCTCTCATGCATCTCCACCGGATCCATGAGGGGGACACCGTCCTCTGCCAGGAGGCAGAGGACATGCTTTTTCGCCCCCCTCTTCTTCTCCAGGGCGTAGATGAAGCGGGAGCCGCGATCCATCTCCCACAGGAGATGGATGCGGGATTGTACAAAGGCACCCTGGGCCCAAAGATTGTCAAGGGTCTGGAGCTCCTCCCGCTTCTCCCAGTGTGCTCCACAGAGGAGTGGATCTCCGGGGCTGGCAGCCAGATGCCTCTCCAGCTCCAGTACCTCCCACTCCAACTGCTCTATCACCACATCCCTCCGCAGATCTAGGATGGGAGCAGGGTTGGGGCAGGGAGCGGGGACAAATTCTAGGGCCTGAGCGACAGAGCCACTAGAGCACGGTGCCTCTTGACCCAACATGGCAGTTAAAGGGACAGCAAGGGAGTGGGGTGCCTCCACCGTGCTAGCCTCAGGTGCCTCACTAAATGAGGCACCCACAGTTACAGCACTGAGGGGAGGCGAAAACTGCAGTCCCATCTCAGAGCTCAGAGCCCGGCCGCTCAGCGTCGGCCGCCGCCACAATGGGCACGGCGGCATCAGCCAGATTACCAGTCATGGCCAGGCAGGTGGTCAGGGCCGGGGGCATTGCAGAGGCCAAAACAGGGGCAACCACCTGAGACGGAGGGAAGGGGAGGAGTGGGGCGCCAGATAGCAATTGCCCGCACCGAGGCCCTCCAACAGGGGGGCATCCACTCCCTTGGTGGTTTGGGTCAAGCCCGGAGCCTCAATCTCGGCAAAAATAGAGGCAAAGTCCCCACCTGCCGCTAGAGATTCCCCCTCAACAGCAGCCAGGGCAGTAGCCAGTGCGGCGCCGACAGGGGTTACATATGGTAACGAGGCAGTGGGGGCACTGTCTGGAACCCCCTCAGGGAGGGATTCCATAGGAGAGATGGTACTACCCACCTCCGCAGCAGCAGCGACCTCGGCCGACTCCAAACAATGAACGTCAGCAGGGGAGTCAACGGAACCCCCAGCACCAGCGACCCCCTTCATAGTTTTACAGGGGGTCCCTTCCCGCTCGCCAACAAGGGAGGGGTGCTGGGCCCGTGCTCCCCGCTTGCGGTGTCTCCCCCGCACAAGCTCCCAGCTCCCCGAAAAAGGGGGCCTGGCCAGCTGGGTCAGGGCCAGGAGCGAGGGCAATGACGGGAAGGCAAGGGAAGACAAGGGCTGGACAACAGGGAAAGGAACAATCTCCCCCTGAGGCAAGCCCCGCTCGAGTCCTGCTACCGGCCCTGCCACCCTCTCCTCTGCGGGCCCCAGTCTACTACCCACCTCAGCGGCGGGGCCCCCACGCTCATCTTGGCACGTCGGGGGGGCCTCCTCCAAGACCCGAGCGGAGTTGACAATGGTCCTGGATGGAGGAGGGGTGACCCCAGGTACCGGGCGATGATAGAGCCGATGCCCTTCCGGGTATCGGGGGTCCCAGATGCCCCTCCAGGCCGTGCCAGGAGTCAGTCCCTCCAGACGTGCCGCGCCACCCCCCACGAATAATAAACCCGGTAATGGGCCCCGCGATATGGCACCAGAAAGGACCCCTCCAAAGCCTCCCTGTCATGTGCCGCCGGCGGAATTTGAACCTGCACCTGCCGGTGGAATGACAAAACGTGGTGGAGGGCGGGGTCCTTACAGCCCAATGAAAGGGGGCTGAGGACGAACAGAGGCCTCCCCAGGGTGGAGAGGAACGGCAAAAGGGCAGCATTGGGGAGGAAGGGAGGAACAGAAGAGAGAACCACCCATATGCCCAGGTCCTCCAAAGGACTGAGGGGGACGTGAACGCCCCCCACTGTCAAGCCCCTCTCCACCACCTCCTGGGCAGCGGCCTCCGACGCCAGGAAGAACACCACCTTCCCAAACATCTTAGAGGCTGCCACCACGGCCGTGGGCCCCACCACCCGCGCCAACGCCCGCATGTAGGTTTCCACGTGGGGCGAGACCAGCACCAGGAGGCAACACACCCCGTGCTCCCTGGTGAGAGTGGGAAAGGGGCCCCAGCCACCAGGAATGGCGAGGCGGCGAGTGGAGGGGTCGCAGCCACCTGGGCATACGCCCTGGGGGTTGAGGGAGCGGCACCCCCAGAGCTGGTGGAGGGAACAATGGGTAAGGGAGAAGGGGAAGCTGCAGCCGTTGACGGGGCCGCAGCGGGAGAAGGAACCACTGCCACAGGGGGTGTCACCTTCCGGGCAGGGCCCTTGCCCTTCTTTGTCCCCCGGCCTTTCCCACCGGCCAAGGGAGCGGCCTCAGAAGTGGAGGCAGCCGAGGTCGCAGCAGCAACAGCAGAGTCTCGGGAGCCCCTATCCGTGCCTGCCAGTGCCTCAATGGTAGCAATGGCGGGCAGCCCGGCAGCGGCAGTTGAGGCGGCCATCACAAGGGAGGGTATAGGGAGGGGGACTGAGAGGGAACTGCAGGGGCATCCAGGGAAGTCCCACCCCCCGAATCACCCACCACAGAGAGGGAGGGAAGGGAACAGTCACTAGGGCAGAGGAATGGAAGGAAGGGGAGGGAGGAATGGGAGGAAAGGGAAGGGCAAGGGAGGGAGGGGAAGAGCGGCTACCACACCCCACCCGCTAAGCTGAAAGCAGGCCGGGGGTGCACCAACAGAAAGGAACAAAGGGAAACAAGGAACACAACTCCAGCACAAGATGAAAAAGAAACCAGCTCCCCTGGCTGCACTAAGGAAAAGAAGGGAAGAGGAGAGTGCGTCAGTGAAGGAACCAATGAAAAAAGGGGAGAAGGGGGGGAATCTCAAACGCCAACAGCGGAACGTGGGCACACAGGCACTAAAGGCTGACCCGAAGGGAGGGCAAGAAACAGGGGGGCGAAATGCAGGGAAGGGCTAAAGCGGGTGTGCCTCGGGCACGGAGCAAAGAACAGGGTGGGGTCAAAAACAACCAAACCAAAAAAAAGGGAGGAAATGGGGCTGGCAACCAGACCTGCACCACGGGACAAGGGCGGGGCAAACAAACCAATCAAGGACCAAGAAGCACAACAGGGCAAACCAGAGCAAACAGGATGGCTAAAAGGGGCAGGGCAGCAAGGGGAGAGGGGGCAAGCAGCTGCAAAAACAGGACAGTGGGCGAGGCAGAGGAAAAGGGGGCTCACCAGCCAAATGCAGCAGGGAAGGGAGGACAAGACCAAAGGAAGGGAAGGGAAGGGAAACGAGCACCCACGGGCGTCTGAAAAACAAATGCCTGTTTGCTGCCGCTATGTTCTCTGGATGGTTAGAGGGGCAGAACAAACTGCTAGGCTGGAGAGCAGAGACAGAAGGCAGGTGGAAAGGTGGAGGGGGCAGCGGTGGTGGCAATAGAGAAGCGGGCGGACTAGGGGGAGGGCTTCAGGCCATTCCCCCAGCTCCCCACAGCAAAGACACCTACCATCACAGAAGCAGGGATGTAACAAACCCCCCTCCACAAAACAAAGCCTCCTCTACTCCCTCCTCAGCTCCAGCAGCAGTAACAGCTCCCCAGCAGCAGCAGCAATGGCAGCAGCAACCCAGCCAGGGGGCCCCCAAAAACAATGGAAAAAGTGGGGCCCTGCACTCCCCTCTGAGGATCACACCGGCAGAGTCCACCCCACAGCAGCAACAGCAGCCAGGGGGGCAACCAGCCAGCAGACCGGCTTCAGGAGAGTGGAACGCAGGTAGATCAGCCTCAGAAGGAGCTGTTCCCTGGATAGCAAAACAAGGGCTACTCCAGGCCAATCAAGACACCTGACGCCAATTTAACCAGTTAAGGTCGTTAGGCTAATGCCAGAACCTGACCTCAATTAACTGACAAAGGGTCAGTTAAGGCTGAGAGTAGAGACATCTGGAACGAATTAAGGTCCCACTTATACTGCTTTAAAAGCTCTCCTTTCCAGTTTTCTTGAGAGGAGCTCAGGTGAAAAGAGCTGGAGGAAAGGAAGCATTACTGAGCCCTGAGGAAAGGGTGAAACTTGGAAAAGGGGAGCACAGGGAAGTGGCCCAGGGAATCAAAGCAGCATCAGTGGAGGAGGGAAGCCACTAACAGCTGCTACCATCAGGGTCCCTGGACTGGAACCCGGACTAGAGGATGGGCCCGGGTTCTGCCTTTTCTTTCCGCCCCCCCTGCATGATCTACAGAGATCCCTTTGAAAGGGGAAACAGACTTTCGTCCAGGCAGGAGACCAAACGGTACCTATGGAGTTCTAAGGAGCAGCAAAGACTGTGAGTATTCCACCTTCCCACCTCCCATACCGGCCTGTGATGAAAATAGCTCAATAAGCTGTAACCTCTGCCACCATACCAGGAAAGGGAGGTCATCAGAAAGTGGCCTCAGAAGCTCCCTGTATCTGCCAAGAAGCATGGGACCCACCAATACAGGCTTGGAGCTTTGTCACAGTACCTATTAAATAAAATTAGCATATAAAACTGATACAGACAAATGGTGATATGTTAATTTTTTAACTACTTACACAAGATAAACAGAGAGCTTTGTAATTCTTGTTACAAAATCTGCTAGTCACCATGGGATAAAGAAAGAAAGAAAGAAAGAAAATAAATGAGTATCTCTCTAGTAATTATTATACCCATTTTAGCATTATGTAATATAAAGCTATATATTGTTGAAAAGTAAATTAAGTAACTGACATGTATAGCAAGTAACTGGATAATTATTCATAATCGAGCAGCACAACTAGTCCAATAAATAATCATCAAGATAATTGCCACCTTCTTCACTTATTCACTAAGCAAATCATCCTCTTTACCCATTTGGGATCCTGAAAAGTTGTAATGAAATTATTCCATATACTTATAAAAGTGTACATTTTCCCAAGAAGAATATAGAAGCTTGATAACCTGGAGACACAAATTCTGTGTAAAAAGCTTCTTGTTTGGGTAACACTGATGTTTGGAAAAATATATCAAATACCGTTTTATTCTGAAATATAATGCTTCCTATTATTTTTGGATAGAATGAATGAATACATACAAAACTTGAATAGAGAATTTTGTAAACAAAAGCACTGCTCTTAAGACCCCAATCAAAGATTTTTGTACTGTCACCCTGAGTCTGTAACTCGACAATCTTTTATATTGTTGAGTTACAGACTCAAAGTAAAAATATAAAATAGCTGATTTAGAAGTGACTGTTTTAAAATCAGCCATCTAAATAAAAAAGGGTTTTGGTTCAAAGCAATCAGTGCTGGACTGTAAAGCCGGAATAGCATCAAAATGCATGCTTTTTTCCTTTTATATTTTCTTCTATAGATCGAATCTATTAAATCTCACAATGAATTTAGTTATTGACATTTTATATGCCCTATGGAATATTTCCGTTTCCTTTAACCTAGTCATTAGAAATTAATATGAAAATGTGAACAAATGTTGTTAACGCAATAGATTATTAAAAGTTCACGGAGTATACAATATTTACTATCTGGGCTGCACTGGTAAGTTGTAATTGGTCAGGTAAGTCACATGACATTCTCTTGCCTCTTCTTGTTTGGGAATGGATGCCCTCTCTGCCAACTGAACTGCTAATAATGCTGTGGAAGCCATCCTTGAGCATCCACAGAAACACTGGATAGTGACGTCACATTCACAAAGAAATGTCCAACAACCAATCCCTTCTGGTAGTATTACCTTAGGCATTATGGGCAGGGAGAGGGAAGATTTACTCTGGTGGTCTTCCCTAGTTGCTAGGACCAATGTGCCCTTGCCTCTAATAACACATTCAGAAAGAATGGAGGCCAAGTCTTTAGGTTCTCTTAAGCTTGTATAGTGCTGTACTCCAGGATTATAGATAGACTCAAGTGGCGGAATTTGGATCCGGTCCCAATTTCTAATGCATCAGATTCTAAGAGGTGTTTGGATCCAGAGGGCCAGATCCTGCACCAGAATAAGTATTTTGTGCTTCTCCACTGCTGGTTTAAGTGGCCAAACTGAAGATTTCCTTGGCACAGCAAGCAGAATCCTCTTGTGGCATGACCAGAACACTGCTATGCTCCAATGACTCTCAGTTTCCAGAATGGCTCCCTGGAAGCTGTTGCAGCCTGGTGCAAATTAAAGTAGCCCTGAGGCTGGTCTAAGATGTGCTTGGGGATGCTGGCCTCAGAATTAGGGGGCATAAAGGTGACATACAGCCACTTTTGTCCTCCCTTCAGAGGTGGTTCATACCTAAGGACCTAGCCTGTAATTTTTTTTCCTATTCAAATGATCTAAAATTTGTGAGATGAGTATTCCAGACATGGACCCATACAATGGAAAAACAACTAGCACCTAGATTCTATTAAAAATGTGTTAATCAGAAATGAAGTTGCCAGTTATTCCTGTAACAGATGAAAGGGGTTAAAAAAAATCACTGCAGAATCACTATTACAGGTGGGTGAGAGTGACTGAATATTGCAAGTTTTTGCCTTTGAATATTCATTCCGGCTTTTTTTAAGTGAATTCCCTTTGGACTGGGCTCACCCCTCTTTTGTATTATCACAATGGCTTTCCATGAATATTGGAAGGAATGAGATATTATTGGTCTGAATAGTGATGGAAACCAAAGTTTAAATTTGCACATGCATGTATTTTCACCACAAATGCACTCATCCAGTCAAGCAAGAGGGACAGTATCATGTGATGTCTCTGAATAATAATAACTAGGCAACACAGCTCAAATAGCACATATTGAATACACAGAGGACTGCTTGTGATAAGCCCACAGAGGGAAAAAACAAACCGAATTTATCTAAGACGTTCAGGAAATGAACAGGTTCAAGGAACTCATGGTGACACACAGGTATTCCGTAAGCAAAATAAGGCTAAATACATCTTATAAATTAGTCCAGCTCTAGTTACAATACACTTGTGGTTTCCTTTGTGGTTGCTTTAGATAATCAATGACCTTCTCAGAGAGAGATTTTGCTGATTGTTGACACAACTAATTAATTAATTACTCCTGACATTTTGCATCATGTTCTGGGTTTTCTTGCAGGAAAAGAAAACTGCCTTTCTCCTAGAGAGAGAAAGAAATCCCCATACAATTAACAGCATGGCAGCTGTATTTAAAAGAAGCTGCCAGCACAAATCAGTTCAGTAATGATAATTTCCCCAGGCTTCCTGTTTTTATTTTCCCAAGCACTCAAGAACATAGAATCCAGAATTTGGAAACACACCGTTTTCTTGCAAATTTGGAGGAAAACATTAATGTATGAGAGTAAGGGATTTGGGAAACAGAGAAGTTTATCTGTAGTACCATAGTTTTTATAATAATTAACAACCAGCACGGGAGATGCCAAAAATTGGGTGGGGAAACTAAATGTATAGAGACATGATATAAATCAACATCACATAAAATCCTTATGGGTTTAAATCACTGTAGTAATTGGAGATACGTTGATTTGTACCAGCCTGAAGATCTGGCTCTATTTTCAAACCTGCTTCCATTAACATCAATGGCAAAACGATCGTTGCTTTCAACAGAGAGAGGATCTTCGCTAGGGAGCTTTTAAAAAAGCAGCAGTGAATGGTATAATCTGTCATATAATTTTTCCAAATTTTATATTTTTTAAAATGCCACTTTCTGGTCATAAAACAGACACACTTTTGCATCACACTAGATGATCCCTCTCTAAAAAACAATTTCAGACGAACAGCTTCATACTTGTACCTGTGGAGGGTTTTTTTGAGGGAAATGGGAAAATCTGTCTAGTCTGAAACAGATAGGCGAATATTGTTGGGTTTGTATAACTATCTGCCTGTTTTATATAAAACCTCATTGTCCAAAATCTCCATGGCTGTTGGGCAGCTTCCCCTTTGTCCCTCTTTAGGGGAGGCCTAGCGGACAAATAGACGGAATGGAGTTGTAATAGCCAGTGTTCAGAGGGGAACCCAAGCTGCAGTCTGTGGCTATCTGTCTAAGGTGGACACTCCATTGTAAAGGCAGCCTAGCTGGTTTGATTATCTTCATGTTGTAGCCGTCGGACAGCCTACAGGAAGAGCTATGTTAATCAGCTATTAAGCTAACTCTAGCTTATTGATTGTGGAAGCTGAGCGGCATTATGTGGAACTACCCTATGTCCCTATGAGTGGCAGTTTGCTGACTGCTCCCTCAACAGCTTTTTTTTTTTTTCTTTTTTCCCTGTGGGAGGGAAAGTGGTGGCCCCAGTGAAAGGGTGAGGAGAATAGCAATTTGCCCTCTGTGTGCAGGGGCGGCTCTAGGATTTGCGCCACCCCAAGCAGGGCGGCGTCCCGCGGAAGGGCAGCAGGCGGCTCCGGTGGACCTCCCGCAGACGTGCCTGCGGAGGGTCCGCTGGTCCCGCGGCTCCGGTGGACCTCCCGCAGGCACGTCTGCGGGAGGTCCACCGGAGCCGTGGGACCAGCGGACCCTCCGCAGGCATGCCTGCGGGAGGTCCACCAGAGCCGCCTGCTGCCCTTCCGCGGGACGCCGCCCCAAGCGCGCGCTTGGCGCGCTGGGGTCTGGAGCCGGCCCTGTCTGTGTGGCTGCCTCAGCATCAGTACCATGGCTTTTCTATGGGTTTCCTTCCCTCCATGCCATGCCTCAGAAGAACACGGAGCCAATGGATGTAATTGGGTTGATACTTTCAGAGCAACTTTATCAGAAAGGAGACATTATGAATTGGCCATCCAGGAACAGGGAAATAGAACTCTCTCTGGATGAAGCTCTCTATGTGACATGCTTGTTAAGTTAGGGGTGTACCTGAAAGACTCATCTTGTGAGCTTCCCCCAAATCCTGAGGCCTTGGTCTACACTACAAAGTTTTATCGACAAAAGACAGCTATTGCCAACAAAACAGGGGAGGTGTATACACTGCAAAGCTATTTTTGGTGGCAAAACTCTGCTGTATTTCCAACAAAATAAAACTACCGCAATGAGAGGTGCAAAGCTTTTTTCTGCAAAGTTAAAGTGACAAAGCATCAGTGTAGACACTGCTGTTTGTTTTGTTGACATAACTGGCTTCCACCAGTATCCCACAATGCCCGTGGTGACTGTTCAGCTCACTGTTTTGATCTCTGCTGCCCTGCAGGTATGTGCCCCTCCCCTTTCAAAGCTCCCGGAAATATCTGACAGCTGAGCATGCTGCTCCATTTGGGGAAGAAAGAGCAAATCATTAGTGTGGAATGCTCCTATTCTGCCCTGCACTAGGAACACTGCTGCAGACAGACTGCTGCTGCAGGGAGAGAGGTTTTTTGTGTGTGTGTGCGTGTGTGTGTGTGTGTGTTTTGCTGTGACATTCCCCAGCACAAAGAGCTGCTCAGGATGCCGCTCCCCCAGCAGCTGAGGAGGCTGTGGGAGAACTCGGAGGGAATCACAGAACGGCAGGCAGGCAGAGTGGGCTGCTTCGGGAGAGACAGCTGTGCTGAGGCTGACATGTGCAGAGGTTTCACCTGCCCCCTGCCTTAGGATAGGTCAGTCAGCCTGCTGTCTCCCCCACCCCCACTTCAATTGAAAAAGCCACTGACAATCTAGTAGGATGCCCCTGGAAGGATGGGATTGAGAAACCTGCATCATGTGATACTGTGCCTGCCCCATAAGGCATTGCAACCCTTCCCAAAGCACCCTGTGGCTAGTTGCACAGTGGGGTGAGTACCATGGTGCGGCTCTCTGTGTTGATGCAAGAGCTGTTAGTGTGGATGCTCTCTGCTGCCACAAGGAGCTAGTGCAACAGCGGTTTTAATTAAGGAGTTTTAATTAAAGCAGCATAACTTTTACCGACAAAACTTTGTAGTATAGACAAGGTCTTAGATCAGTCCTATGCACAATGGTACGATAGCAGTGGACAAGAATTTGTTAGCTTTGGTGTGAAGAGGACAGGGCCACCTCAAAATACTAATGCTAGCTCTGCCTAAGTCATTCAGACAGAGCACATAGGGCTGTTCTTTGTATAAAGAAAAAAATTATAGGTGAATCTAAATGATATTTTAAAGATATTTTGCTCACATGATTCTGAAATGGCATTCGGTGAGAAGACTATTTCGCCATATGTAAACTATGAAATATTTTTGAATTTAAGATTTTTAGATATGGAAGAGTGAATTGGTAATCATTAAATCAGCCACCCACCTCAATCCCAAATTCTCCCCCATGCTTGGAACAAAACTTGACCTGAAACTTGTAAATAGCACAACACTAAATAGCAGAGTTATCTATACATATGAATGGCTCCCAGCAGCCTCTTCTCTGCACTGCAAATCCCCCTCCCCCGCAAAGTGCTCTGTAATTGAGTGTTGAGTAATTCCCATTGTGATCGTTCCTTGCTTTTCTTTTCTGGTACAATTAAAATAATAATACCTATATCCTGGGGGGACTTCTTTACATTTATAAATTGCTTTGAGAGCCTTAAAGGAAATACACTGTATGTTACTTACTGTGATGTGGAAAATACTGATTATTTGGCTTCATCATAGTAATTACTATAGAAAATACCACAGTAAGGTTCAATGCCACGTTGTGATGAATGTTGAATAGTGAATGGCATCAATTGTACTTTATACAACGTATTAGAATTACACAGGACATATCCTGATGTCTTTTTTAAAATATTTTATTTACTGCTACTGAAATGTTACTGGCATAAACTCCCACTGACTTCAGTAAGGACCTAGCAAAACCAAAGTAAGGACGTTACTCATTGGCCCATAGCAATGTATCCAGTTGTAAGTGAGATTTATGAAAGGGACATCCCCTGTCTAGGCTTGTGCTATACAAATGGTGTCTATCTGGAAATGTTTAAAGCTTGTCCAAGTAATGAGGAAGCCATCCAGTGGACCACAGCAAAATCAGATTGAATGGAAAAATTAGCCCAGGTCCTGGGCTGTGAACAGGAACTGCCTGGGTGTTGCTCAACATGTGTGTGCAGAGATGGAGTAGAACATGCATGCTACAAACTGTTACCCTGAGGGTACCCTAAGGGTAAGGGCCAAACTCAGCCCAGGATTTATAAGAGAAAGAAGTGAAATGATTGAGATAAAATAAGAAGTGGGGGCAGGTTCATCTAAAAAAATTAAAATGCTGCCCTCAATTGGCAGAAAAAAAAGGGAAAAATTAAAAATAGAGAGCCAGGAAACCTGGGTTCTAATCCTTCCCCTACCACTAACCTGCAGCTCACTTCTCTTCTGTTTTCCTCCCCCTCCTTTTGGCTGTTTTATTTACATTGCAAGATCTATGGGACAGAGACTCTCACACATAGTACCTAGCACAACAGGGTCCCAATCCTGGCGGAGGCATTTAGGCATCAGAGTAACACAAATAATGCCTGAATCTTCACCCAAGTCAAATGGAATCATTCTACAAACTGATTATTCTAACAGGTTTTTACAACCACTGGATAATAAAATATTTGAAACCTGTCTAAAATTGTCAAAAGCACAATTTGAGTTCCTTGTTCATTTTGAAAGAGGAGACCTCAGTATGCACAACTGTCTGTTAAACTCGTGATTTATTCCTCCACATTTGGTTCATCTTTAGTGCTTTTTCCTTTCAGGTTCTATGCACAGAGGCAGCAGGGGATCTTTTCCTGACTGATTCGCATAACTTTATGCTCAGCATGTTAGGCTGAGCAAAAGACAAGGTACATAGCAGAACCCAAGCTCTGCTATATTAGTCGGAATGGTTTTAGACTCTAGGGGGATCTTATGGCTGGTTGGTATATCAATAGTTAATGCACGAGGAATTCATTGATATTTTCCTGAGTGTAATAGCAAGATTGGTGACTGTTACTCTCCCCTGAAGTCTCTCTTTTCTCTCTCTCTCTCAAATCATCTGCTGGGCAAAGAACACCAACTTTATAAAAATCTTTCTGCACTGTACGTGCTTAGGAGAGTTACAAAAGTCCTTTCTGGTAAGACATTAGTCTAAATATACTTTGCAGCTCATCAAAGACTTTCTAAGAACACAAACCAAATAAAAGTCTCTTGGGATTCTGAAAGAAAGTAGCATTTATTATTTCAGGATTCCTCCTCCCCTCCCTCCCCTAGTTCCTATAGTTGCTCTGTTTGCTGAGGTTGAAAGCCACACAAACAGATGAAGGCATTAAAATCTTCTGATTAGGCAATGAGAGTTATCAAAACAGTAAATTCCCTACAAACTATCTCATTCTTTGTCACGGAGATTGCTGAGCAACACAGAGAGGCATTTTTGCACTTTGCATTCTAGCCCTTCCTGCTGACAGAATGGTGGTAGCAATTCCCACTGCCATTCTAGTAGCTCTTTAGTTTAACCTTCTCTTTGTTTGATGCCCTAGGGATATTTTGACCTGTATATGCCCCTCTCCCCCGACTGCCAAAGTACAGGATACAATTTATTTGTAAACTGAGTTATAAAAGGCTTAGCTGATTTTTATCCTGAAAGGTCAGTGCAATGTCTCATTATCAGAAGCCTAAAATGATCCACTTGGAACAGCTTTGTGCCAGACACTTGGGTGGAAAAAAGAGCTAGATGAGAACAGTGTTCCAAGGAAAAAACCCGTTCCTTGAACAGTCAGACAAATATAGCTGCTGAGAGCTGGGCAGATGAGTCTCAAAACTAAATTCATTAAGTTACGTATGTGTTGCTCTCACACTTTAGAATATAAATGTAAGAGTATGTTTATGTAAATGGTGGGTGTGTGTGCCAGCCAGCCAGCCAGGGCAAGTTCCCTTATGAGGACGTTTTCCTTATGGTCCCTCTGAGGGATGGGACCATGCTGGAGAAGTCGGTCACAGAGCTCCGCAGAGCAGGGTGGCAAGCAGAGTTTAGTACCCCCCTGAAGACTCTCTAGGAGCAAGGCTTGTGCATGTTGTGTTTGTTTGCATTTTGGCAAAAACTTTAATAAAATGTTCCAGTTTAAAAAAGACCATTGTCTTGGAGTACAACCTATGGAAAACTGTGCATGCACTTGTATAACTAATAGGCACATAAATGGTTACGTGTGTGTGCAGATCGTGAGTTATATGGGCAGGGCCATTTGAACATGAAGTGACTTGATTGCGTGTGCAGTCATATTAATTGCACCTGCAGTTTAGGCACACAATTGCAGACACATATTTGGATTTATAACTGCTCATGTACAATTTTGAAAATCAAGCCTGTAGCTGTCAGTCATTTTCAAGACTACTGATTTATAGAAGCACTCAGTCTTCAACGACCTGAAACTATGCCATGTGACTTGAGTGATCAAGCCATGTAATGAAAGAAGGATCACAAATAATTCAAATGAATAGTTTGCCAACCCACTTAGAGTTGTTTGCATAAAGTTGTGAATAATGCGTACATTTGGAGAAATCATTGTAGGTTTGCAAACACAACAATCCCCTCAGTAAATTAACTTATTCACAAATGATAATTACGTCAGCAATAGTAGCACCTAGGGAGCAGGTGAAGAATAGAAGTATAAGCACGAGCTAAAGACCAGTTTAGAAGTGGAGGATCTTTTGAAGTGTTATTGTGTTAGCAGATTTTAAATAATGGATGGTTACTGGCAATAGCTGAATTAGTGAATAGAATATAAATCTTGAGTCTTCAGTTTTATGGGTCATCAATAGCATCATCATTCATGTCCATATCCCCAACAACATTGACAGGAGACTAATGAGTCTCAGCTTTTGTTACTATTCTATAATACCTGACCAGCAAATAGAATCACCTACAATTTTTAAGGCTGGCAGCAGAAGAAAAAAATCTAAATGTTTACAATTTATATTATTACAAACAAGCCAATGCAGTTTTATATATGAAAATAATATGATTGTGGAACATGGAAATAGATGGCAACACTGGATCTATCAAATTTTTTTGTTATATTTAGTGTTTTTTCATAAAGCCTCCCACTGCTGGAGTGAGTAGATTACATAAGCATATTGGCTTTCATTAAAAAAAAAAAGAGTAACTTTCTAATACTTATGGTTGCCACAAAAAGACTGAAAATTTGAAGCAAGTGTAACCTAAAGACTCAAAGTAGAAGACAAATTAAAAGAACCCCAAATTAATGATCTTTTAAAAATCTCAAGATTTTTCAGTGAATCTAATGATTCCAGCCTAACTCATGATTTTTGAATGTTTAGCGATGGTAATCATAGGCGCTGGAAGTAAGGATGAGGGAGGTGCTACAGCACCCCCAGGTTTTATGTGGGGCCACTGTCCCCATGTGTGGGGGCTCCACTCTCTGGATTGGGCCCCCGGCCCCCCCTTACTAGGGCTGGCCCCACGCCCAGGGCCCTGCTCCCAACCCTCCGCTTGGGATTCCGTTCCCCAGCCCCGCGCCTGTGGCTCAGGTCCCAGCCACCGGCCCCACTCCCTGGCCACTGGCTCTGTGCCCAGGTCTCACGCCCCACTCCTGGCCCTGTGCCTGGGGCTCTTCTCCTGTGGCCCTGGCCACCAGCCCTGCTCCCTGGCCAGTGGACCCATGTCCAGGGTCCCTGCTTGGCTCCACCCCCCTGCTCTCAGGCCTCCACTCCTGGGGTCCTGAGCCTGGCCCCCCGCTCCAGTGCTTCACTCCCAGGGCCCCGTGCCCAGCCCCACAGCCAAGGCTCTGCTCTGCTGGCCCCTGCCTGGGGCTCCTCTCCTGGCCCCAGGCCCACCCCCAGCTGTGGCCACAGCCTCGGCCCCCTTACCGCTGTCCAGGTTCCCCCCTCCCGGAGACACAGCCCTGCTCCCAGCCTCAGCTCGGCAGGGGTGAACATGCACAGGGGTAAGGGGGGCGGGGGCTGGCTTGCAGCACCTCCGCTACTAAAAATGTCCCGGTGCCACTAATGGTCATCCTGTAATGATTATTCCATGTGACAGAGGGCCCAATTCACTGCACTGGTCATGCTGCTCTTGGTACAAGTTGTGTAGTTCAAAGATGGCATTAAGGCCTGATCCTGGCACTGACATGACTAAGACCTGGGCCATTGGTATAAACAATTGAGCAGCCTCATGGGTGCTGCATCTTACTTAGGCTGCTTACGGGTCACTTGCAGCAGCTGGGTATTGGGCAACAGTAGTTGCTATCCAGTCATTCCAAGTACATGAACTGGCAAAGAAATCAATCTGCTAACACCACAACAACAGTGGATTCCCCTATGCTACAGCACTTCCCAGGTAATCGCTTGCATTGACTTTGTCTATTCCACTCTACTGGAGTGATTCAAATCAGACTTAACAGGCGGGTGAATGTGGCCACTGAATAGGTCATGCTGATAATGATTGTTCCCTTTATAAATTCTGTAACAACAGTTTGATTTTTCAGTCAGTGAAATAAGTTCTGATGTCTAGTTCTGAGTCTGTGAATGGCTTTACTGACCCCGAGACAGCATTTGATGACTCATTAGCATCCTTTTTTGCAGATTTTTCTGAACTCAGTTAAAAGTCCCGTTAACCAAGAAGAAACTGATCATTTCAGTTCCTGTAATCTTCATTGACTAGTAGATTGATTAGTGGCACAACAAATATTTATGTATGATTT
The DNA here is from genome assembly GCF_016161935.1 of Mauremys reevesii. Classification (NCBI taxonomy): domain Eukaryota; kingdom Metazoa; phylum Chordata; order Testudines; family Geoemydidae; genus Mauremys; species Mauremys reevesii. Next base: position 39,729,561 of record NC_052631.1, on the reverse strand, counting down.
TTAAATCAGTTACCTCATTCATTTTAGCCAACTTCACTTTACTAACCTACAACTTGAGGTCAACAATACTCCATTCTGTACTAGAAGTAATCTCTGCATGTGACAATTACCACCAGTCTATCTACACTCATTTGTTTTTTTCTGAGTGCTCTGACAAATGTTGATTATTTGCTTGCAATAAAACACACCCCATTGATATTGGTAACTTTGTGTGTTAGCTCTGATCTAGTTGTTTGTGAATACAAGACTCTTCTATTTCAGTGCACCAAACTGAAGCTTAAAGACATTGCTCTGCACGTGGGGTAACAGCTAAAAAGGCTACTGCTTTATCCATTATCTATTTCCAAGCTAAAATAGGTCTGAATTAAGCGTAATCTCACATCACAATTTGTTTCACAACCATGAGTCTACTAGAAAATACATCCCTGAACAATTGAATGTGCTCTTTTTGTGTAGTAATAAACAGATTTATTCAAGATAACAAGACATTTAAAAATACATAATGAAGCGTTCCTGCTATTGCGAGAATAATGATAAAACTCCCCCACTTCAGATACAAGTATAATTTCTGGCTATTTTTCAAAAGATTCAGTTGTATCTTTCCCGAGGTGATTTCTCATCATTCTACATCAGTATTGTCATTTCTCTGACCGGGGAGACCTTCATCGGTTCACACTCTTGACCTCCCTTCAGGTGTTCTGGTTGAGCATCTGAATAAACCAAAACAACATTTGCATGTTTAAGGACAAAAATAGGCTTTTGTTCTCCCCATAAACAGATATCTAGACTCCTCAGAAGAACCCACCATATATATATATATGGGCAACCTAAGGGGGCTGCTGACAAGGCAGCTGACCCAGCTGAGCCCCAAATATATAAAAATGTTGATTTGCCTGCAATAAAACACACCCCATTGATATATATAAAAATAAGGAAAGAAAGACTAAAACATAAATCAACTGCTCTAGAGGGTACGGAGATACCCAAGACTGTTAACAGCTTCCTGACTGATGTGGAATAATTTGTTTGCTCAGCAGGGTCTGCAGTTCAAGTCTCTCTCCTACTTCAATGTGGCAAAAAAAACCCAAATGGGGCTCAGCTGAGTCAGCTGCCTTGTCAGCAGCCCACTTAGTTTGCCCATTAAAGAGCTAGGCATAGGGGAATCTGGGGTGGGTACAGGGACCTGGGCCTTCCTACTCCATTGGGTCCCAGTACAGGGCCCTGGAAATGTGATAGCATGGGATGGCCTACACTCGGCCCACCTCCTACTCATCTTCCTCTGGGCCACTTCCTACCCCACCTGATACCTTAGACATTTATTTGTGTTGCTTTAAAACATCTAAACTTTGCAAGTGTTGAGAGTCTAATGTCATGGTTTTAACTTTTAAAAGATTCTGAAACATTGGCAGGCATGAAAATGCTCAGTTAAGCGTATAGACAGATGTGGGTATAAGAATGAAATCAGCAAAAATGAACTACAGCAGAGCAAAGAAATAGGATGTCAGCTTGAATGATGTAGAGTACCATTAACAAAAAACAAGAGTATATGAGATAAAGGGAATAAATCCCAGAAGCAAGAAGCAAGGCTGAAATAGATACAGTGCAGACAAGACCAAGCACACCTATTGTGAAGCCAAGTATAAAGTTGGAGGGGAGTATTTTAATCTGAATGTGGTAAGAGTGAAATGTAATTTGGAAGTTTAGGGCTCAGACGGTATGAGATGTTTGCTTTTCTCTGGTGCAGTTTGCAAAGGATTGTGTATGCATCTCCTGAGCTGCTCATATATCTTTATTTCATGTAGCCAGGGATATCTGAGAGCTGCACATCTTCTACTTTTTAAAAATTGAATTACTCACCAGAATATGTCTTGATGGTGGAGGGGTGGTGGTGTCTGTTTGGGGTGGAGGGTACAAGGGGACATGTGGAGGATATTCAAATCTCATTGCATCAGCTTGTTATATACGATCTCATTTTACTTTTTGGTGAGGGTAACAATCAGGAACATAATCAGATACGCAGCGAAATGGGGCCACACTTCATAGTGGAGGAAGTTAATGTGAACCTGTCTGAAAATGAAATGTGGAAGCTATAATCAGTTAGCTTTCAGACGTGACTGTGCAACAGCTGAGAGAGAATTTTCTACTGCAACCCCACACACTGCACACCACAAATACAAAATCAATATAGCTGGAGATCAGTAGTGTACCCCAACATATGCCATCATGGCAGTGTGCAGCTATATTCAGCAGTTCTCAGTTAAATGTGTAATATTCCAGCTATGTTCTGTTTGTATTGATAGATATTAAAGTGCTGTTTCTTGTAATAAAATGTTCTCTCTTGCTTTTAGTGTAGGGCAGACTGATTGTCTTTGTGGTTACAAAATACAAACATGCATAATGAATGTAAGACAATAATTCAAAGAGGAAAAGAGTCCTACTGCTTGTGTTCAATGAACAGATTTAGAAGGGGTGTATGGGTATGGGTGGGCGTAGGTGTATACCTATGCCTGTTTTTCAAACTGGGCCACCCTTTTTTGCATCTGCAGTTCACTCATGCTTCTTCCTGGCAATTCACTGCAAGTTCAACGTTGTGGCTAAAATTAAGGATGAAAACTGCAAAACTAGATGTTTGGTTTTAAACTAAGGCCTTCCAATCTTAAATATTAGTTCTATTTCTTATTGATAGAGAAACAATAAGCAAAAGTTATTGATGATTTAATATTTTTCTCATTTTAAATGCTAAAACATACTAATTAAATATAAAAGTTCAGAGGGTAACTGAAATGATAATGCTGTTTGTCTGTTACAATATAGACATTAATTATAATTAATTAATTATAAGTTCATTATCATGCTGTTATGATTGAAGTGTATTTTACTTTGGTCCTAGGGCATGACTTTATTTTGAATGGGAGATATTTTAAGTGAAATATCAGCCTTAACTATTCTGCCTCTCTCTCTTTCTCTGTTATCATTCTCTCTTTCCATGTTTTTTGACATTCCTCTAACCTGTTTTTTGTTTGTTTTTGGGGGTTTTTTTGTTTTTTTTTTTAAACATCTTCACCCAAGAGGTAACTGCTTTTCTGGGATGAGTGAAGAGATCCCCTGTGTAATGTCTGTAAAGAGTCCCAGGTGAAAGGTCATGTAGAAATGTAAGTCATTATCAGGTACTGCTTTTCTTGGAATTACTCCATTCTCTTCTTGTAATGTATTCTGCCATTTCCCCCCCAGCTGACTGCATTTGTATCCCTCTCTGGATGTGTTACTTCTGTCTATCTGTGGAGTCTTGATCCCTGTGTCTGAACCCTGTAACCCAGAGAGATGCAGCAGCACACTTAAGAATGAAAAAATGCCTTGTGTAGGGGAAATCACATGTAAAGTAAGGTGAATATGCTTTTTCACTGTGAAAGATATAACCATTGTTCTGTAAAATGTATCTTTCTAATTATTCTCCTCATGGGCTGAGGTCTGGTGCCTGCGAGTCGGCGCTTAAACCATAAATGCACCAAACACCACCATGCCACCATTCTGCACATTCCTGCACTGTCATCCTTGAATCCCTCCTGGCTGCCTGGCCTGTGCATGGCTGTGTGTATGGCATCATCATTGGGGCATCCAAGGGGCCAGCCCAGGATAACGGATAACGACAGGCATTCCCAACTGTTATTTTCTGGTTTCTGGAAAGAAAGAAGTAAGTCCAGCCGTTTAAACAGAGTGGTGCTTGAAAATGCCATCATTGCTGATCCATCCATGTGTCCCCCCCACCATCCGTGGATGTTTGTTTGTGAGTGCCCCTTCCCAACCACACCCTCCGCACCACTAAAGTGCCTGTGGTGCTGTGGTGTGGTGCTGTGATGGTGTGGTGGGGCCCCGCCGGATATCCATATCCATCCATCATCCACAGCCAGTTATCCATCATTGCAGCAAAAAGCCATCCCCAGAGCCTGCATTCCCCAGAGTCACACCCTTTCTTAGTAGCAGCAGCTTGGCTACTTGCATTTTGCCAGCCAGCACAGCATTCCAAATTGATTCCCGTGATCTGACAGGTAGCTGTCTGGCTTTGCAAGCTCCATCTTGCCCAAGCCACAGGGCTCCTTCTCTACGCTGCTGGCTGCTGGCTGCTTGGCAGTGGTGGGCAGGGGTTCAGCAAGGCAGGCAAAACCAAAAAAAAGTGAAGTACCGCAAGAAGTTTCGCAGCCAGCCACTGGGGAACCGCACTCACAACCAAACACATGTCCCCCCCCCAGTCGTTCCCACCGTCCCCCCAAAATCGGAATTCAACAAATAGTTAATCCCCATTACCATATCCCCATCAGCGCCGGGGCCGCGTGCGCGGGGCCATGTGTCTGTGTCCATTCTGTGTCATCATCTCATCGCCGCGCTCCGCTTATGCGCGCCTCCTCCGTTCAAGGTCCTGGTTCCCTGCTCAGTGCGCGATGCGTTTAGGCGAGAAAACACCACGATTGGTATGGAGCTGAGGGTCCATCATTGCTGCTTGCTGGGTGCGCTTGCCACCACACTGTTCACCAAACAACCAAGCAAGCGTCTTGTCCGGAGGGAGAGGGAGAGAGGGGAGAGGGAGACCCCCAGAACCACCCAGAATTTTTTTTCCCATTTTTGCCCCATATCTCAACCAACCTGAAATGGGGGGGGGGGGAGGGCGGGGGGGGGGGGGGGCTAGACGGAGTAGCTACCCCACAGTCATGCCTCAGAAAAAGACGCTAGCAGGCTCCGGACGACCGACACACCACACCACGATTGTGTGTTGTGGCTGGCACACACACTCGATTTTATAAAATCTGTTTTACAAAACCGGTTTATGCAAATTCGGAATAGTCCCGTAGTGTAGACGTACCCTGTGTCTCTCTGGCACCCAGTTCAATCAATCAACCTCTTCAGTGTTCCATCATGTCCTTCTACTTCTATATGAAATGTCTCTCACGTGTGTGTGTGTGTGTGTGTGTGTGTGTGTGTGTGTGTGTGTATATATATATATATATATAAAATTAATCCTTGGCTAGCTAGCACTCCATAGTTAAAACTGTGCTATGGTGATTCATATCAGTGGTAATGGGGATATCTCCCAAACCGGGCATCCCTACCATTTCACCTTCAGTAGAATATTTCTTAGTTTTTATTAATATGGGACTCATGCCACAGAGCTGAATGACTCTGATACAGCAGACAACAATGATACACTGATAAAATGCACATTGGTCAGTTCAGTACTGTATATATGAAACACTATATTACCAATGGTGATAAACAACAGATCAGACTCTCAACTGTCCCTCGTACTGAACTGAGACTTACCATGACACTCAGAGCAGCAGTTGCAAGACATGCTGTTCTGAGTGCCATGGTAAGGGGGCTGGGAGTTGGATAAGGGGCAAGGGGTCCTGGGGGGCAGTCAGGGGACAGGGAGCAGTTGGATGGGGTGGAGGTTTGGGAGTGGGGGTGGGGTCAGGGGACAGGGGGTGGCTGGATAGGCATGGGAGTCCCGGGGAGTCTGTTGGGGGCAGGGGTGTGGATAGGGGTCGGGGCACTCAGGGGACAGGGAGCAGGGGGTGTTGAAAAGGGGGGGTGAGGTCCTGGAGGGGGTGGTCAGGGGACAAGGAGTGGGGGGGGGGTGGATGGGTCAGGGGTTCTGAGGGGGGCAGTCAGGAGGTAGGGAGTGGGAGGGGCAGGTAGGGGGTGGAGGCCAGGTGGTTTGGGGAGGCACAGCCTTCCCAACCCGGCCCTCCATACAGTTTTGGAACTGCAATGTGGCCCTTAGGCCAAAAAGTTTGCCCACAATTGGACTAGATGATCACAATGGTCCTGTCTATCCATCCCTAATACAGGCCCCATTAACTGTGTCCTCCTCTCTGTATGGTCCTTTACCAGTTTCTCTGCCAATCCCTCTAAATAGCATTTAGTAGATGTCACCAGCCTCATTATCTCATCCACATAACCCTCCAGTAGGCCAGTCAGCCTTCCCTTATCCTCTGCAGAACACTCCAATAGATCCCAGACTGTGGCAGCCCCTCAGCATAGTCCTCCAATAGCCCTTCCAGGCTTGATCAGCCTTTGTCACAGCTTTCCCACAGGCCCCAACAGCTCACAACTTGTTTCCACATATCTCCAATATTATCTATTATTTATTTGAGATAACATCCACAGCATGCAAAGTGCTTTTCAAACATATGCAGATCTAGTCCTTGCCCTGAAGATCATACAATCAGGATCCACTAGCCCCATTTTCCCTTCTCCAAAACTCTTCGGTCTGCCCCACTAGACATCTGCCCTGCCAACAAACTGCTCTTGTCTGTCTTGAAATCAAACTTTCTGTTTTAAATAACTGGGGGGGGGGGGGAGGGAGGGAATCTCCTATAGGTTTTCTTAATAATTGTACTTCCGAAACTGGATACAATACAATAAATACTCAGTATAAGGAAAATATGACTTTATAGCAACATGTTTTTCTTATTTTTAATATCTTGCAAACTCCTGCAGGAAAAGAGTACTAAACTGTGACTACGAAGTTTATGTCCTCCTCTTTGCCAGCTGTGCATCACAAGACACGTTGTATTTGCTATTATATATGTAAAGTGGCCAAATGGGACCTGAGATGCAGTGAGAGGAGGAAAAGGAGATAAATAAAATAGGGAAAGTGATTTTTTCTTATGACCTATTAAATAACATAAGGCAAATTAACAGAGCTCACCAGGAAATCATTTTTTCTCTGTAAAACATTTTTGATAACTTTTGTTTTTTCAGTTTTTGTTAACATTTTTGGGGTTTTCAAAGAACTGAAAACCAGAACAACAAACACCTCATGTTTTTATAGTCAAAAGCTGAAAAAATGTCTGGCTTTGGTTAAAATCTTTAAATTTGGGGGGAGGAGGGGTTTAGTTCCTGAAAAGCAAAACGCACACACACAGAATGAAAATGGAAGCTTTTTTACAAAAAATGTCCATTTTGTCAAAAAAGCTATTTTTCTTTGAAAAAAATGTTTTGATGGAACCTTTTGGACCAGCTCTACTAATTAATCTCATATACAGATGTTAGTGACATAGGCTTCAGTCCTGCAACAAACTACACACATCTTTAATGGTATATACTTTGAATTTGATATCATTACAGGATTAGAGACGGTATGTATAAATAAACCCCATTTTGACCTTTAGGTTTTCAGGGCTCATTATGGAGTAAGATTTGCAGAGGCCCTAATTGGGCTCCTTTAATCTACAGGGGGAAAAGGGAGGAATTTTTTCTGATGGCACAGCGATTGATGGGTTTGCCACTGTAGGTGTGGAGATGGTTGGTAGGCAGTAGGGTTTGGATTGGGGGATGTTCGTCACAGGGATGTTGCTAGGGAACTCAGACCTAAAATGTATATTGCAAGATGTGGTGTTGTGGGTCCTGATAAACCAGCAGGGATGTTGTGTCATAGATGTCTGGGGGTTGGAGGCACATCTAACTGCCCTTCTCCCCAAATCTTCCCATTTCATGTTGAGGTGCTAGATGTCATTCAGAACTGTTCATTTCCATGTTATCTGTGGTCTTCCTCTCTTTCTTCTTGCTTTTTCTGGCTTCCATTCAAGGGCGGTACTTGGTAAGCGTTCTTTTTCCATTCTCAGCACATGTCCCAGCCACTGATGTCTTCTTTCGTAGATGATTTGTGAGAGGGTGGCTTGTCCAGCCATTTTTCTGACTTCTTCATTCATCTTCCTATCTCTATATGTTATTCTCAATATTGTCCTCAGACATTTGTGATGAAGTGCATCCGGCTTCTGAATACCTTTCTTGGTAAGTTCCCATGTCTCACTACTATATGGTATGATGGTGATAACAATTGCTTTGTTACTTTTAATATAAAGATCAAAATATGTCAGTGCTGTACTATGGGACCAAACATAAAGCAGTTTTTAACACCATTTTCAACAAATGTGACTCACCTTTTTTGTGATTTAATAGTTTGATATTCATCACTATGTAGTTGTCACATGTTGACTCTAATGCTGATTGAACAAAGCAGGGATGGCCAAACTTACTGACCCTCTGAGCCACATATGACTGTCTTCAAAAGTTAGAGAGTTGGGGTATGCTCAGCGCCCCAGCCTTCACAGGGTGGGGTGGGGGTCTTTGGGCTTTAGCTCCATGGCAGGCATCTGCCAGGGCTTGGGGTTTCTGCCCAGCAAGAGGCACGTACCTGGGCTCGGGGCTTCAGCCCTGCTCCAGCAGGTGCCCCTGCGGGGCTGAAGCCCCAAGACCTCCCTCCTTGCTGGGCAGAAGAAGCCCCTAACCCCACTGCAGGGTAGAAGCCCCAACCGCACAGTCTGGTAGGCAAGAATGGTGAAGAGTTGGGGGGGGGGGCTCTGCGAGCCACATTGTAACTGTAAAAGAGCTGCACGTGGCTTGCAAGCTGCGGTTTGGCCACCCCCGTACGGAACAAGAGTGAATAAATGAAACACATACGTTAGATGCTGTAGGGACCTAAAGAAACAAACAAAAGATTTGGCTATATCTTCTCATGCCTCAGGGTATAAACCAACCTCTACCTATTAGGAATTAGGAGAGAACTTTACCTGGAGGCAGATTGTTCCCATAACTTCCTACTGCAGTGCTTCTTGGACCTCCCTCTGCAGCAGCTGGTACAGGAGCTGGTTGGGCATTTTTCAACAAAATGTTTTTGTGATGGAAAAACCATAATGGTTTGCAGAAAAGGATTGGTTCTCAGGGAATGTCTACAATGCAATTAAAAACCTGTAGTTAGCCTGTGCCAGCTTACTCGGGCTCATGGGGATCAGGCTAATGGACTGTTTACTTGCAGCATAGACAGGCTGCAGCCTGGACTCTAGGACCCTGCGAGGTGGGAGGGTCCCAAAGGTTGAGTTGCAGCCTGAGCCTGAACGTCTACACTGCAATTAAACAGCCCCTGAGCCTGAGTCAGCTGGCATGGATCAGCCCTGTGTGTCTAATTGCAGTGTAGACATACCCTAAGCTGTCATCAAGACATATCATTTTGCCATTTTCTAAACTAAACTGTTCCATTTTTTTGTTGAAAAGTCCTCTCATTTTGAAATTTAAGTTAATTTATAGTAAAAAATGAAAAACAAATTTAAAAGATCAAAATTAAAATTAAATGTTTTGAAATTATTGACATGAAACATTTGAATTGACCTGAGGCTAAGTTCTTTCTTTTAATTAATTTATGCTTCATGGAAGTATTTGAGATTTCAATTTTTCATCTTGCTTCAGAATGGGGGAAAAAAATTAGAAATCTCAAAAACTCTCTCAGGATGGGAAAACCTTTTCCTGCCCAGTTCTCTCTCTTCCTGGTCACTGTCAGAAAAAGGATACTGAACTAGATGGACCACTGGTCTGATCCAGTCTGGTAATTCCTGTGTTCCTAAAGAATAGAATCAAGAGAAGAAAGACACTATGTTTGGTAGCTCTTTCACTTACAGCATATGCATGTGCTTGAATAAAGAATTCAGTTTAATCCTGTTGCCTCCTTCTCTCTTAAAATAGAAATAATCAAAAGGTGCCAAGTTCCTTTGTATAGTAATAATTCTTCCTGTATTAAACAGCCCAGAATTGAGAGTTTCTGCTGGATGAAATAAGAGAAACCAGTGTCTGTGTCTAAATTAAGCAATATTTCCACCTGAGAAAGAAATGAATACATTAATGGACAGGAATTTTTAAAAAAAAACAAAACACTACATCCCACTCAGTTGTCAGTGTGAATGAAATGAAATGAAAATGACAGAATTTTCCTGTCTGGCCCACATAGAAAATTGAGTGGGGGTTTTTGGACTCAGTACAAAGTAGAAACGCTTTGTTTCTTCACAGGTGCATGCAGGGGAGCACTCTCAGTCCTGCTGCTGCAATGCTTTCAGCTGCTGTCACTGAGATGTTTGTTCATGCTTCCTGTAGTACCAGCAGCAAACAAATCACTATCTTGTGCCCAGCTTCATGCAATCACTTCTCTGCAGTGTGCCTTGGGCTCAGCTCCTCTTGTGCATGATAATGCTGAGTTTGACAGTGACAAAATGTCCTTGCTTTACAATTGAAGGAAAGATTGAGGGGGAAAAAATGGACAAGCAAGGAAGAGAGAGCAGGCACAGAGACAGAGAGGTCAGAGAGCAATAGGGAAACAATTGAGCTGCCACAAGAGAGACAAGCACAAGCTGGTCAATTAGCCTGAAAAGAGAAGAGGGAACGCTTGTCACTCTACTGACAGTGATGCCATCTGTAGCCACCATTTATTTCCTCACTCAGAGATTATTTTAAGATAATAATTTTATAACAGTATTAATTGCAATTGCAATAAAATAGAGTTGGCCTAAGAAAGTATCCATTTCTTTGGCTATTATCGTGGCTGGGACTTACCTTTTTGACTGCTTTTTCTAAAAGGGAACATGGTCCTTGCCTTCCCTCCCCCCCCCACGCACACACAAAAGAGGGGGGACACTCTTTTCTAGGAAGGTTTGGTTCTCATTTCTGTAGCTAAAGCATAGATATTTAAAAAGGGAAGAGTTTTCACTGCAATTTTTATATTTGCTTTATTAGTTCTGACCAGGGAATTGATTAGGAATTTTTAGTTTCCATTTCAAAGAGTAAAAATATGAAGAAAAACATTCTCTGTTTTCTTCAAAGCTCTGCTGCTAAGAGAAAAGATGGTTGCAGTGTTAAGGTTGCATGGTAAAGGGACCCAGAAGACTGGGGTGCTGTTCCTGCTCTGCCACAGGCTTCTTCTGTCACCACGGTCAAGTCACATAATCTCTCATGTTGAGATTTTCAAAGACAAGGAGGGTATTTAGGCACAGATCCTCCATTAATTTCCATTGGAAAATCTTTGTCTAAATCCCCTAGATAGCTTTGAAAATCTCAACCTCAATTCCCCATCTTTGAAATGAGGAATTATTCCTCCTCTTTCCCACCCTTTGCTATCTGTTTAGATTACATATTTCTGAGTGCTGGAATTTATTATGTGTTTGTACAGTGCCTAGAGCAGTGGAGCCTTGTTCTCAGCTGGGATGTCTAGGCAATACTCAAATAATAGTAATATTCAGTATTATAGGCTTAGGTTTTCAAAGTGGCCAAAAGTAGGTAGATACCCAACTTCTATGGAATCTTAAAGGTATGTGGGTACCTAACTCTCTTTGGCTCCTTTGAGTGTGCCAGCTGGAATAATTACAAAGGTGAAACATGCAATAGTGGTATGGAGTTGTGTATGCTCAGGACACAATCTGAGTAACAAATGGAGATAGATAGGACCTAGCAGCAGAGGCATTTAAGGTGAGGCTAGAAGAGGAAGGGTTATTAAAACAATTGAACAGTATGAAGACACACACACACTGAACAAAACAACGTTTATATATATTAACCTTGTTGTTTCAATAAAGCAATTGGAACTGAGAGAGTATAATATAAGATGAAAGGCTCAGAGTTATCCTTGAGATTTCATCCTATTTTAGTCACATAATGTGATTGCTTAAAATAATCCATATGTTATGTCAGCAGTGCACAAGCTTGGCAGTGCTGAGAGCTGTATAGGCAACTTACTAAGAGTCTGAGGGTCGTAACTAAACATGCATAGGATTTTAAGCAAAAATAATTGCACATTTAAACAATATAAAAATCTGGAAGAGTATACAAAGATTTCCAAACACACAAAATGGCCAAATACTGACTGGAGGCCAGAGGCAGTGCTAGCCCATTGGGGACCCTAAGCAAGAATATTTTGGGCCCTCAGTCCCACACCACAACATAAAAACTGAATAGGGGAACCTCCCTTTGAGCTGCTCGGGGCCCCAAACAATTGCTGAGTCTGCTTATGCCTAGCTTCAGCTCTGCTGGAGGCTACAGGAGACTGAGTATAGATAGGAAGATTGGCATGGCCCCTTTGAAACCAACTTACTGATATGTGGTTGTATCTTTGAGGTGCCCATACACTTTTTGAAATGTAGATTTGAGTCTGTTAGGGGATTGCAGTGATTTTATTTGTTCCCATTTGTAATGGAAAAGCCCTGTTCACCATTACAAGTCTTTCCAAAGTTGCTTGCACAAGTGGCATCTCCCTTATGTTAATTCTTGTTATCCGTACTCATCAGGCATTTATAGGACTTCATTAAGGTCCCAGTGCCCTCCCACTGAATTTCATAACTCCCAGTAGGACTAGCATTTGTGAATTTCCTCAACAAATTTCAGAGTATTGAATGTAACTGAGTTCTGCTTTGGTCTCAGCAACAGCCTATTCCACTAAAAACAAAATGTTCTCATCTCTGTCCTGAACCACCAAACACATGAACCATGAAACTTGGTGATCCATGGCCAGTATAGGAATGTGTGATCTGTGATTAATTTGAGCAAGAGTGTTGTCAAGCTTAAGATGAACAACAGTATTGCCAGTGTTAGGCCTAAAACTTCCGGAAGCTTTATAAAATAAGCTTCGCAAAATTATCTTTAAAAAGCAAGCTTTGCAAAATTAAGCTGCAACTTGTGGTCAAAAGATGCCTACAACCAGACTACCTTTTATGTTGACTCCTATATAGTATAATAGGTCATGCCCCTGGGTACGGCTTATTGAAACCACCTTTGGAACTTGTGGTTAAGAGATGCTGCAGCCAAAAAACTGATTCCTATGTGGGTTTGATGGGCTAGGCATTTAGGCATAGGTCATCAAGATAACCTTACCCACAATCAAGCCAATAGTCCACTTAGAGGTAAGTTACCCAGAGAACTAAGGAAAACCACAATCGAGACAGTGGGCTATATAGAAATAAGCTATCTCCTTGAGCATAACTTGTAAACTAAAACAATAATTGGCTACAAGAAAATAAGTAAGCATGAATTATACAGCCAAAGCGGCAACACTGGATTTGGCCTAACCTGATTGGTTGACCTGCTTCAAAACATGGTGGGCAGATGAGTTTAAATGTGTAGAACCTCAGGGGTGTGTGTGTGTGTGTCTGTATGTCTGTCTCTCTCTCTCTCTTGGTCTGAGAAGTTATTCGCTTTAATCGGTCTGACCTGCACCCTCTGAACCGAGGAAACCTGAACTGCACCGACTATCTGCAGCAGGCCAATGCAAAGAGCAGTCGACTAGAAGGTGATATAGTCTCGTTACGGTAAGGTTTTAAAGTTGCATGCAAAATAAGGTAACGGAGTAAAGAAGTCTGGGTTGCTCGAGCAGTTTTGATCTCAAGTTGTACTGACACTATAGTATTAAGAATGGTTGTGTTGGGATAATTTGATCTCAGATTATATTAATGCTGCAGTATTAAAAATAGTAGTAAAAGTTTACTTATACTTGTGCTTGTCTTCTGTGTTGCATTTATAGCTGTAAGTCATTAAAAGCCTTTCTTGAGGAATAATCAGTAGTTTTCATTTCTTTATACAGACACCACTTAACCTCATTACATCTGTGTTGGGTGGTGGGAAGTAGTGATCACCCAGAGCCCCATTTGGGCCCTGATGTGTGTCCCCTTCTTCCTATATCTCCGCATGATCCAACTGATATTTTTGAGTCTTTATGCATAAGTAAGAAATGTTGTTCTGCTGAAGGTGTGCTTGAAATAAGTCTGCTTTGTTTGGAAGGTGGATCTGAACCTGAAATCCAGCCTCACCTTCTAGCCCTGAAGAGGGAAATTTACTTTTTTTTTTTTAATATAGATGTGATTTAATATCCATGAGCCCTGCAAGATCAAAGAGCTACTTGTAATTTTCAGACATATCAACAGATTTCCCATTCCCAGGTAAAAATCTTTGATCTCTTCTAGAAATACAAGACTTTTTACAAAAATCTTCCTTCCTTTGAAATGTCTAATTTAAGAGTAGCACAGCAAATCATTTTATTTTCAGATGTGAGTTCAACAAGGAAATCCATGTGCTTGTGCATAAAGACTCTGGACTGGAAATCAAGAAATCTAGGTTCTGACTCTGGATCTACCACATACCTGCTATGTAACTATAGGCAAGTCACTTCGTCTCTTTGTGCCTCTGTTTTCCCTCCCACTTGTTGTCTGTTGTATCTATTTAGATTGTAAGCGCTGCAGAGCTGTGTGTTTTATAGTGCCTGGCACAATAAATCCATTATCTCAATTGGACCCTCCTAGCTGCTACTGAAATACAAATAACAACAACTAGCAATAATACCGGCCATGTGATCTAATGAGGTTCAGTGTCTTAACAACAATTAAATCATAAACACCTAAATCTTTTCTTTGCAGGATTCATGGAGACAGTGGTAATGGATGAATTGTTCTTCTGAATTTCTGTTCCCATTTGGATAATATGAATACTATCCAGCTCTCTGCTCTGACCAGTGAAGAAATTCAGTTCTGTTGTGAAGCCAGCAAGCTCCCAAATCCAAACCCCAATATTCCACATGTTCCTCGTAGACTACTGGGAAGCTCAAAGCCTTTTTTTGTCCTTGAACTGAAACCTTGACACTCTTTAAGGTCTGCCATTATCCCATGGGAAAAAAATACTTTGATTTATAGACATTCAGTCAATATATTTGCCTGTTATTATGAAAGGGAAAAGTGGTTAAATGTCTTTGTTGCTGCTTGGATCAACAGCACATTATTATCTGATAAATCTGTTGGTCTTTGGTGGCATTTAACTCACACCCAAATTCTGTGTTGATTCAAGCATCTTTTCTACACTTGAAACAGCCTGTATGGTTTTCTGATATCGTCTTTGGTGGAAGGCTTTGATCTTCTTTGCTAACATTGAAGGAATTTAACCTCTCTGGCAATTTCAGCTTCTCCATTTCAACAGGTTTTCTTGGCTAGAAGAGTGTGATCAATAGAGGCAGTTTTCCCTCTGCCATGATCACCTGAACACTGAACTGTATTTCATACTGGCTGTGTTTCATACTGGATTGTCCCTTGAAAATGTATTTTCTGGGAAGAACTATTGTTTATTTTCACAGAAGACACAAAATAGAACCATGTACTTATCTTTCCACCTCCACATTTTTTCTAACCTTCTCTTCTCATCTTCTAATTTTGATGTTTTTATTTCCAAAATATCTGCTATGTCTGTTGCAAATATACATCTCTCCAAAAACAAATAATCTTTGACTGGTTATGTGTTCATTTAAATAACTCCTTCCCACTTTTTATATATATTCTATATGATTTCCTACAAAGGCCTACCTTGTTAACCTCTCCTCCTCTTTAATCTTCTCCCATGGTCCATTGTTCTTGGGAAAGGCCCTTGTAACTGCAAGACTGTTTTTCACTTACCCCAACATCGGGCCTGTTACCCAAGCTACCTTCTTCATCCTAACTATTCATACTACCATAAAGACCTCCACTCCTTTGGTTTGTGCTCTGGTCCAATCCCACACAAAACTCTTCACTTCTGTGCTCTGCCCATCACCTGAAAATAATGGTCTACACATCTCTTTGCCCTACTGGCTTGACAACTGTGAAGGTGTCAGCCATAATTACTGCCTGCTCCCTTAACTCCCTGGCAGCTGAAACAAAGGCTTATACTCCCCACTGCAGCCCTGTTAACTGCAAACACTGTACCCCAGTCTCTTCCACTTCACCTCTTCCTAGCCAGCTGCAACTCAGCAGGATTTAATTGCTGATTGTTCTGAACTGCAAACCCACACAGAGATGGCTTCATAATGACAGGAAGAGGCAAACAACCCAAGGCTGCTCTGGTAAGGACCTGTCTCAAATTACAGTTATTTCTGGTTAAGGAACGTTTAGTTTTATCAGCAATCTTACAACTGTAACAGTTCAGAGTGACACTTCATTTGATGTCCTCCTAACTTTGGTTTAAAGCAAAATTATGTACAAACAACCATAGGCCCAACACAGGTCATGAAGGCATGGATCCAACTTTCAGGTGACAGGCTGAACTCCCAGGATCTTATAAAACAAAACTGGCTGAAACCTCACCAGAGATATGCCTTTTTGCCACACATCAGCCACTAATTTGCATCTTCTCCATACAGTACATAGTAAATCCTTCACTCTCTGGTACTTATGCAACCCTATTGTTGTTGTATGCAAAACACCTGACAATATTTATTGTATTTATCCTCACAAAACCCCTATGTGGTAAAGAATTTCTATTATCCCCATTTTAGAGGCACAGAGAAATTAAGTGACTTGCCACACAGACATTCTTTGGCAAGACAAGGAATTGAGCTTAATTCTCCCAAGTTTCAGGCTACTACCCTAGCTACTGTGCAACCCTTCTTCACTATGTAAAACATCCTGCTCCACTTCTGAGCAAAACTCATGCATTCTTATCTTCTTGCTGTAAATATATCAGATCATTTCAAATTCTCACTGGCCCAGTGAGTGACTCTATTCCTAGTAGTCCAAAAATTCTTTGCTCACAATTTATAATTGCTGGCAGCAGTGAAGACTGCAAGTGGCACAGCTCCTGCAAAGCCATTAATAACTTGGCCAAAATGGATTGAATAAAAGGCTGTTTCTTGTGTGTCTAGATTTAAGCAAGTCTTCATGAATTTGTGATGGGAAAATAAAAGCCATGAGACAGATTCTCCTTTGTGCCAGTCGTCAGAGAAACAGGTCTGGAAACTCAATTGATCTAGCCCGCTGAAGATTCCCTGGTATAGAGAATCCCTGGGTGGCATGATCAGATCTATGGCAACAATCCCAGCATAAGGGGTGAGGCCAGAAAAGGTCAACCCTGGCACACTAGCACAGTTTAAAGCACCCACATGAGGCTGGGTTGTGTGGAACGATCATAGGATTAGGAAATGATAAAGAGCTCCATTGTGCCCTTCCAGCTGTATCTAGCGTAGATTAGGCACAGTTGATAACCAGGCACATTACATTTTAGAGTCTGGACAACAGGAAAGTGAAGGACAATGAACTAAACACTATTAAGTGTTTCCATTTCCTGATTACATATTTGAATTTGTAGCCCTCCTTTAATATTTGTGACTTACACTAGATTCCAGTTTGCCTCATGGGTACTCAGATGGTGGACCAAGCCAGATGCCTTCTTCCCTAGGTGGAAGGTGAACTCACACAGATGCACTTCTGAACCCAGGGTCCTCATTGACCTAGGACAACCACTGTGAGTGGGGTATGGTTTGGGAGCAGAGGGAAGCACAGTAAAGGAACTTTTGGTTGTACAACTCAAATACATGAGGCAGAAGACTCTGCCCCACACACTCTGGGGTGGATGTCCTGCTCAGTTTTAGGTTTATGAATCCCGCTTGTGACATTTTCCCTAATTAATGTCAGGTGACTTCCCTCCTTTCATTAAAAATTTCTTTTCTACACTCAGACTCTGTGCTTATGAGAGGGTACGTATTACCTCTCAGAGGCACCCAGGGATGGTGTGTAATCTTCCCAGATTACTGGGTTGGGGCTCGAGCCAGTTCTATGTTGTATTGTTGAAAAGGAACCTCTAGATATTGAACCTGGCCCTGGTTGCTGCCGGCTCCACCTGGCAGAAGGGTTACATTTTACATTCCAGTGACCAGTTGTATTCATTCCACACCGCCCCCCAAACATTTAGAGGACTTTTGATCATTACAGAATTGGTCTTGATTGATGTTGATGAGCAAGAAGTTAAGCTCAGGTATCTTGTTACCATTCTATAGAGCCATCTAGTTTCAGATCCTCAACTTCAGATGAAGATTATTGAGGCTTTTCTATAACCTATTGGGAGTCTGCTTTCACAGTATGGGTCTATGGGCTGTGTATCCAGTGGGAACTACAGAATGGTGTCCTAGATGCACACAGGTCATGGATGAAAAAACAGTCAGTCTGGAAATTAAAGCAAATGTCAGCTTTGCTGCTGGGCCAGAGAGGTATCTGTGGTAACTGAGTTTCAGAATGCTGTCTACTCTTTTTTAAATATAGATTCCCTCTTTCATCCAGAAGCATTACTACAAGATCTCAGGCTTTGGATACCAATGATATGATCCTGCCTAGCCTGGGCTGAGTACTAGTGGTGATGTCACATTGCGTGAGATGGATGAGGAAAAGCTGGAGGATGTGACCTGCTTCTATAAGATGGCTCTACCCTTTGGTAGATGGGTAGCAGCTGTTCCAGCCTGGAAGGTAAAACTAATTAAAATATTTTGACAAGATGAGAACTTCAGCATGTAATTATTAATGTTTATAAATGTAAAGGGACATTAACATTACATATGAACAGAAATTCATTAAGAAAAATATGCTGGAAAAATGGAAACTTAACAAGAGATAATTTGGCCAAGTCAATATTGTATTTACAAATAAACACAACGAAGTCTCACTGACAGCAGATCTGCTAGACTTTAGTTATTCAGGAGGCAGTGTGATCATTAAGTAGGCTTGGCAAATTAAAGGTTCTGTCCAGTTATTTCTCTCTTTGCAGGATTGGGGCCTAAGGCCCAGATCCACAGGGGCAGGTGGATCTCCCATTGAAACCACTGAAAAATCCTTTTGAGGACCTGGTCTTTAGTCCTTACTTAACACCTTTGAAGCCAATGAGAGTTTTACCTCAGTAGGGACTGAGATAAAACTGGAAGGTTTGGCTCTGTAGAATGTATGGAATAAAATAGTGACAAATGTAGTGAGAAAGGGGCATATCTTCAGCTGGTGTAAAGTGTCATATGTCCATTGACTTCCAGGACTTCAGCTATGGCTGTGGCCCAAAGTGAATAAAGTTCAGAAGGGAATGGGGAAAAGAGAGAGGAAAGTGTTTCAGCAACATTCTCAAAACTGCATGAGGCAGGGGCAGAAGTCACAGAAGCAGTCTCATTCACATCACTTTTCCCATTGTAGTAGCTGGCATATGATATGTGGTTTAGAGAAGTGTCCTCAATCAAGTAAGAGGTGAGTGAGCAATTGTTTTTAATCTATTTGAGTAAACATAAACCTCAGGGAAGTAAAATTCCTCTTGAAGTAACTTAGGAAAGGCTTTTTAGCTCTGCTTTACTAGCTCTATCAGAAGCTAAAGTAGAAAAGTATGTACTGTTTCCAGTTAAATGTTGTGAGTTAAAATCTTGTGCAGCTTTGGAATATTATTTTGTAGACAATAGGGAATTTACTGTATCTAGCTTTAGCAAACATACTGCATGTAAATTACCAGGCAAGCAACAGTAAACATTCAAATAATCCAGTGATCCTAGCTTGGAAAAGCATAATTAGCTACAATGAATCAGAGCGGGGAAGAAAGTAGTGGTTTGGTTTCACCTGTCTGCTCTATGTGCATTGTCTGGCTATGCCGAAAGAATCACAGGAGACATTAGATATGGGTTTAATCAGGCCGCAACTTTATTATTGACAGATGTCTGGGACTAACCCAGCGGATAAAATGTGTGCAGTGCAGGTGCAAAATGTATGTCCTTCCAGCAATTTCCTTGCCAGAACCTTACCACTTCCAGTCAATTCCGGGGGCGGGCTTTCACCAGCTCCCCCCTCCCTCTTTTCGGCCAGGTCCCTCCAGCAATTCCCTTGCCGGGACCTTACCAACCATGCCCCCTTGTAGGAGGGGTTAAGGTGAACTATAATGATGTGGGGGTTGGCTCCCTGCTATATTAGTCATAGGAGTCCCCAACTACCCCCGGCTTGCTCAGTTACCAAGCACCTCTTCTTAATTCCTTTTCCAAGCCATTTTTTCATTCTTTTGTGCCTTAATTTATGGAGTACCTGCACTGAACATCCACCATACACTTAAATAAACAGTGACATATGGCCTACCGCCCATCATGCTATACATGAACCGAGCCTACTGGAACCTGCTGCGAGGAAGGCAACCCCCCCCCCCCATATTAGCCAATATGGTGGTAAGGGAAAAATTCCTTCCCAGCCCCCCTTAGTGGTGCGGTTAGCGTAATGCCCACAGCAGATATAGCTAAACACCTGGCATATTGGTGACCTAATTAGGAAGGGGAGGGTAGGTGCTGCCCAGCCTGTTCTGAGTAAAGAAGGGAGGGTGCCAGGCCCAGCTGACTTTTTTTAAACCCCACATTCCTATGTGGCGAGTCATCCACCACACTGACTGCTCTTCCAGCAGCTTTACTTCTTCCCTCCTCCCCCAAGCCAGAAAGCATTGCCGCCTTCTCCTAGCCAGCCAAACTCCTCCCTGCTTAAATGCAGAGTGGGCAACTCCACAATATCACAACACTGAGATTCAGTCTACAGTTTCTTTTCTCTTCATAAATCAAAAAGACTTTATTTAAGGGATAACTATTGTGATTTTTATTAGCAAAGAATTGAAATGTAATTTGGAAACCAGTAGGTATATACTCAGCATGGCTCAGCTGTGTGTCCACTGCCACTATCCGTGCTACTACAGCTATGTTATTTATACTTGCACTAGCTGCATGAGTGCTAGCGTAAGTGTGTGTACAAAAGCAGGGGAGTCACATCCTAGCTCAGAATGTAGACACATCCTTATATTTGGCTGTATTAAAAAACATATATTGTTTGCTTGTGCCCAGCTTACCAAGCAATCCACATTGTGCTGTATCAGCAACCTGTTCCCTTCATTATTTACCACTTCCCCAATTTTTGTGTCATCTGTAAACTTTATTAGTGATCATTTTATGGTTTCTTCCAGGTCATTGATAAAAATGTTAAATAGCATAGGACCAAGATCCAATCCCTATGGGTCCCTGTTAATAACACCTGCTCAATGAAAATTCCTCATTTACAATTATGTTTTGAGACCTATCGGCCACCTTTTAATCCATGTAACTTGTGCCATGTTAATTTTATATTCTAGTTTTTTAATCAAAATGTCCTGTGGTACCAAGTCAAATACCTTACAGAAATCTAAGTATATTATATTATCACTATTGACCAAACTTGTAATTTTGTCCCCAAAAAAATCAAGTTAGTATGACAGGATCTCTTTTTCATAAACCTATGTTGACTGGTGTTAATTATATTACCCTCTTTAAATCTTTATTAATCAGGTCCCATAACAGCCTCTCTTATCTTGCCCAGAATCCATGTCAGACTGAGATGCCTATAATCACCCAGATCATCCTGTTTACCCTTTTACAATATTGGATCAACATTAACATTCCTCCAGTGTTCTGGAACTTTCCCAGTGTTCCAAGGCTGATTGAAAATCAACATTAATGGTCCAGTGCGCTCCTCAACCAGCTCTTTTAAAACTCTTGGATGCAAGACCTGTACCTGCTAATTTTACAATGCCTACCTTTAGTAGCTGCTGTTTAACATCTTCCTGACATAATAGTAGAATGGAAAGAGTGTTGTTATATGATATGACATGACTACATAATCTGTTTTTTCCATATACAGAACAGAAATATTTAACATTCTGCCTTTTCTGGATTATTACTGATGATTCTACCATTTCCATCTATTAATGGAGCAATACTTTTTGTTCCTAAGATACTTTAAAATGCCTTTTTATTGTTCTTAACTCTGCTGGCCACAGATTTCTCCTTGTGTCTCTTTGCTTCCCTTATCAAGTTTCTACAATTCGTAGCTTCTGATTTGTTCCCATTATTATTAACTTCTATGATAACATCTGTTAGAACATGTTAGTAAGAAACTAGAAAGGAAAAGGAGTGCATCTTATCAAAACAACAAGTTTTTGATGATGTATAGACTTGTCTGAGAGAAAACATTCCAACCATCCACACCAGTCTGACAGTACTCAGTGTCTTATTGGCTAAATTTTATTTTGCCACCTGAGATTACTCACATAACAAACATAATCTACCCATGCTAGATAAGCAAGGAACATTTCTGTATAGCAAGCTTGATAGACACTGCAGTCCTAGAACAAATCTCTGTTCTTATGCAAAAGTTCCATTCCTTATTGCAATCACTTTGCTCCACAATAGTTTTAGCAAAGCAGCATGTCCAGCTAATTATAGGAACACTTTCCCCATAACTCTTAGAACTTTTGATCACCTGTTCCCCCTCAAAATTACTGGATGACTCATTGGTAGCAGGGAAGTGGCTTCCTAAGGCATATCAGTACAGCCTATGGTGTCTATCCAAATGCAAGGAAGATTAAAAAGCTCATGGCAGTTTCAGAAAATAGCAGAGGAGAATTGTGGTATCTTGGCCCATGTTTAGTTATGAATTACTATTTAGACTGAAGCTCCTCAAGCCAGGGACTATAATTTTATTACATGTTTGTACAGCACTTTGCAAAATGGGATTGGGATTCCTAGACTTTACTGCAATATATATAAATAATAACAACAACAAATACTTAGGCAAACAGTGTGTGCTTCACTGTTGCATACACAGCCTTAGAGGGTACATTGTGTTGTCAGTTAGTGCTAAATGCAAAGATGTGTGACATGAGCAGCAGATGAATCCAGGAACAACTGGCTTTACCTAAATTAAAATAAAAGGGGGAAGTATACTCAGTGTTCTGTTTTTACTAGAAATATATACATTTTTAGAAGGGTTCATTAAAAGTATGGCAAAATCTGGACAGGTAGAGTAGATAGAGAAAACAAGATGGATCAGACTGTGGACAATTATGTTGAGGCTGAAAGACAGTCAGGGCACAGGATAGTCAGGTGGGTAGGTAAAAAATAATTCCAGCTGAAACGGTTCTTTTGGGTAAACAGATCAAAACTATACATGGGGAAGCTGGGAGGGAGAGTGAATGATCCAGAGAAAGTAGCCCTTTTATTTGACTATAGAATAGGAAATCACAATCAAGGAGCTGGATACAATATGATTCTTAGGCCTGGTCTACACTAGGACTTTAATTCGAATTTATCAGCGTTAATTCGAACTAACCGCTCAACCGTCCACACCAGGAAGCCATTTAATTCGAACTAGAGGGCTCTTTAGTTCGAATTTGGTACTCCACCCCGGCAGGTGGAGTAACGCTAAATTCGCACTTGCTAGCTCGAATTAGGCTTGGTGTGGATGCTAATCGAACTTAGCAGCTCCGGGAGCTATCCCACAGTGCACCACTCTGTTGACGCTCTGGACAGCAGTCCGAGCTTGGATTCTCTGGCCAGCCACACAGGAAATGACCCGCGAAAATTTGAATTCATTTTCCTGTCTGGGCGGTTTGAATCTGACGTTCTGGTTGCACATCGGGGCGAGCTCCGCAGCACCTGCAACGATGCAGAGCTCTCCAGCAGAGGAGTCCGGGCAATCCCAGAATAGAAAGAGGTCCCCAGCATGGACTGACCGGGAAGTCCAGGATCTGATCGCTGTGTGGGGTGAGGAGTCTGTGCTCTCGGGCTGCGCTCCAACAAGCGAACGCAGACCTTCGAGAAGGTCTCTAAAGCCATGAAAGACAAAGGATACAGCCGGGATGCGATGCAGTGCCGCGTGAAAGTGAAGGACCTAAGACAAGGGTATCAAAAAGTCAGAGCGGCAAGCGGACGCTCCGGGCCCAGCCCCAGACATGCCGCTTCTACGAGGCACTGCATGCCAAACTAGGTGGGTCTGCCACCAGTGCCCAACCAGTGACGGTGGACTCCGAGGACGGAATAGTGTACCGGGACAGTTCCTCCTCCCTGTTCGCCGATGGGGAAGATGAGGAAGGGTCTTTTGAGGACGGCGCAGGCGACATCGAACCCACTCCCGCTTTCCCTGACAGCCAGGATCTCTTCATCACCCTCACAGAGATCCCCTACCAACCGTCCCGCCCGTTAACCGGACTCGGAATCAGGGAAGGATCAGGCGGTAAGTGCTACAAACAGGGAAACATTTTTTTTTTAAGAAACAGGGATATATATAAAAAATAGAAATACTATATAAAAATTTTTAAATATGAAACTATACAAACAGCAGGTCTACACATATAGGAATGGAGCAATAGTCCTCTGGGGATAGTTCAAAAAAGCTCTCAGAGAGCAGCTGGAAAAGCCTCAGCAAGAGGTTTCTTGGGAGAGGTGCTTTATTGGGTGCTCCGTTGAAGCACACTCTTCCGCGCCATGCCATCCTCAGGTACAGGGGGACCATCGCCTCTACGAGCATGGCAGCGTAGGGTCCTGGTCTGTGCAGGGCTTCTGTTAACATCCGCTCTCTCTGTGTGCGCCTGACACGCCTCAGGGTGATGTCGTTATGGAAGTGCTGCATCCAATTAGTGGAATTAGTGTACTGTTACTATTGTGCATGGTAGACTTTTACTTTGCATAAGAATGACCCTCGCTTAACAGAGTTTTACTTTGCATAAGAATGACCCTCGCTTAACAGCCACGTGTTGCAGGCCTCAGAGGAAAAGCATACAGGGGTCTTTCCCGTTCACTGGCGGGAGATGCCGCATAACGCTCATCTTTTCTGCTTTGCACATTGCCTCCAGCAGGAGAGCACAGCTAAGCACTAACTGATAAGCACTCTGTACTGTAAGGCTTACCAGGACTTTGTGCAAGAGGGATGCAGCTGTCTCTCCTCGCTTGTGCGCTATCCAGTGCAATCGCCGCCAATGAGCGTATTCGAAATCTCGGACTAGTTCGAGATCTCCTGAGACTTAGTTCCCTGTTTGGTCTTCTTAACTGAAAATGACTAGACTGTGTTTACTGTTGGCAAACATGTATTTGTTCAAGGAAATCACCTACTTTTTCGCATCACACAGCTTGGCTCCTTCCCGGACTGCCCGCCATCCCCTCGCAGAGGCTGGCTCAGATTAGACGCCGAAAGAAAAAGACAAGGGACGACATGTTCCAGGAACTGATGGCCAGCTCCAGAGCGGAGGCGGCAGAGCAGAGACAGTCGAGGGAGAGCCTGTGTCAGCAGCATCGCACACACCTGGAACGGGAGGATAGGTGGCGGCAGGAAGACCAGCAGGCGACTCAAGCGCTGCTTGGTCTAATGAGGAGCAAGCGGAGGCGCTCGGCGCCTTGTAGATGTTCTGCAAGACCGCAGTCAGGAGGAGAGAGCCCCCTGCAGTGCATCTGCAACTGCCCTCCAACGCCAGAAGTCCTGTCCCCCTCACCCAAAGTGACAAGACGGAGGCGGTAGGGGCCGTGAGAACTGTCCCTGCACCGCAGCACACGATAATGTTCGAGACAACTGTCGCGCTGTAAATTTGTACAAGCTCTTTCCTTACAGCATCAACCAGTCCCAACTCCAAGTTCAAACCCCCCACTGTGTATTACATTATTAAAAGCGGTTTGGTGTTACTGACTGTTTCCGTCACGTTTCTGGTGTCAGAAGACTTTCTGTTGTTCTGTGGGGATTGTAATGTCAGTGCATAGCCCACAGTGCCATGCTACAGACTTGGCTGCAGGGTCAACTGCAGGGCACACACAGACTGCAGTCACTAGGCACCAGGGACAGTCTGTGTGGTGTATGCTGCCCGGGTCTTTCCTTGATGTGTATGCTTGTGCAGGGTCCTGGTGCCTGACATCCCGAATGTAAAGGCAGGCTTCCCTTCACATGCACTTGGATCCTCACGATCCTCCCGGTGCCCTGAGCCCCAAAAAGAGACCTCATCCAGGGGCAGCTACTCACCCTTCCCCACACCCTCACCTTCCAACGCCCAAACCCACAGCCGTCATGGTAACCCCTATCCAAAGACGGCACCCCTCGCCCCTTCCTGCAAACCCACCCATCAGTGCACACCTTAACCAGCACAGAATGCTTCCATGTTTCAACGAAGAAACAGAAATGCAAAGTCAACGAAAGATTTATTATTAATTACTAAAACATGTCCTTAGTTTTAAAACGTCCTTGGGAAGTGGGGAAAACTTGGTTTATGATCAGGCTCTCTTAAAATCAAGTGGACAGTCACAGGTTACCCTGCTCTGAGGAAACTCGCTTTCAAAGCCTCCCTGATGCATATCGCTTCCGCTGGGATATTCTCTCAGCACGGGTGTCTGGCTGATCGTAAACAGCAGCCAGGCGATTTGCCTCAACCTCCCAAGCGGGCAAAAAGGTCTCGCCCTTGCTCTCACAGAGATTGTGGAGCACACAGCAAGCAGCAATAACTACGGGGATATTCTTTCGCTGATGTCCGAGCGAGTCAGTAAGGTCCGCCATCTCCCTTGAGACGTCCGAAGCACACTCCACCACCATTCTGCACTTGCTCAGCCGGTAGTTGAAGAGTTCCTTTTCAGTGTCCAAGGCGCCTGTATAGGGCTTCATGAGCCAGGGCATTAGCGGGTAGGCCGGGTCCCCGAGGATCACTGTAGGCATCTGCACATCCCCAACCGTTATTTTGTGGTCCGGGAAGAAAGTGCCTGCCTGGAGGCGTCTAAACAGACCAGAGTTCCTGAACACACGCGCGTCATGAACCTTGCCCGCCCACCCGACGTTGATGTTGGTAAAACGTCCCCTATGGTCCACCACAGCTTGCAGCACCATTGAAAAGTAGCCCTTTCGGTTAATGTACTCACTGGCCTGGTGGGCTGGTGCCAGGATAGGGATGTGAGTCCCATCTATAGCCCCACCGCAGTTTGGGAATCCCATCGCGGCGAAGCCATCTATGATGACCTGGACATTTCCGACAGTCACTATCTTTGAGAGCAGTTGCTCAACGATTGCGTGGGCTACTTGAATGACAGCAATCCCCACGGTAGATTTGCCCACGCCAAAGTGGTTCGCTACTGACCGGTAGCTGTCTGGCGTGGCAAGTTTCCAGAGGGCTATGGCCACTCGCTTCTGCACAGTCAGGGCTGCTCGCATCCATGTGTCCTGGTGCTTCAGGGCAGGGGACAGCAAGTCACACAGTTCAAGGAAAGTGCCCTTACGCATCCTGAAGTTTCGCAGCCACTCTGTGTCATCCCAGACCTGCAGCACTATGCGGTCCCACCAGTCTGTGCTTGTTTCCGGCCCAGAATCGCCGTTCCACACCATGAACTTGACCCATTGCCACCATGATCTCCACTGCCCGGCGTACCCTGCTTTGTGAGAGGTCTGCGCCACTCTCCTCACCGTGCTGCCGGAGCCTCCTCGCCCGGTTTCTCAGCATCTGACTGTGGAAGAGGTGGACGATAACGTGCGAGGAGTTGACAACGGCCATAAGTGCAGCGATGATCGCAGCGGGCTCCATGCTCGCAGTGCTGTGGCGTCCGCGCTGTAACCGACCAGAGAAGGGCGCGAACAGATTTCCCGCCGGCGCTTTCAAGGAAGACAGGGAGGGCGGGATTGACGGTTCAATGACGACACATTTTTCCCCCCAGCATGCATTGGGGGGAAATCCCACGATTCCAATGGGCAGCGGGGAGTGCAGGAACTGTGGGATAGCTTCCCACAGTGCACCGCTTCCAAAGTCGAAGCTGGCCCCGTGAATGTGGACTCAGAAGTTCGAATTTGTGTATTTAGTATGGATACACAAATTCGACTTATTAAGGTCGAATCCACAAATTCGACTTAAGTAGATTCGAAATAGTCCTGTAGTGTAGACAAGCCCTAACAGTCAGTGAATAAAACAATAAAGGCCAAATTCTGTTCTCAAGTTTGCATGTGTAAGGAAGACAGACTGATAACCTCTGGGTTTTTACATGATGATAATATGAATTTATAACGTTAGGACTATTCATTTTAAGATTGAGCATTTTCTAGTTACTGTAAAACCAGAATAACTAGCTTTTAAACACTTTGTTACTCCTACAAATCATGGTAAGCAAAACTCAAAAGATCTAGAGGTTTGGCTTAAACCCCTAAGGGCTTGTCTACACTACAGGACTATTTCGAATCTACTTAAGTCGAATTTGTGGATTCGACCTTAATAAGTCGAATTTGTGTATCCATACTAAATACACAAATTCGAACTTCTGAGTCCACATTCACGGGGCCAGCTTCGACTTTGGAAGCGGTGCACTGTGGGAAGCTATCCCACAGTTCCCGCACTCCCCGCTGCCCATTGGAATCGTGGGATTTCCCAATGCATGCTGGGGAAAATGTGTCGCATTGAACCGTCAATCCCGCCTCCCTGTCTTCCTTGAAAGCGCCCGGCGGAAATCTGTTCGCGCTTCTCTGGTCGGTTACAGCGACGCCACAGCACTGCGAGCATGGAGCCCGCTGCGATCATCGCTGCACTTATGGCCGTTGTCAACTCCTCGCACGTTATCGTCCACCTCTTCCACAGTCAGATGCTGAGAAACCGGGCGAGGAGGCTCCGGCAGCACGGTGAGGAGAGTGGTGCAGACCTCTCACAAAGCAGGGTACGCCGGGCAGTGGAGATCATGGTGGCAATGGGTCAAGTTCATGGTGTGGAACGGCGATTCTGGGCCCGGGAAACAAGCACAGACTGGTGGGACCGCATAGTGCTGCAGGTCTGGGATGACACAGAGTGGCTGCGAAACTTCAGGATGCGTAAGGGCACTTTCCTTGAACTGTGTGACTTGCTGTCCCCTGCCCTGAAGCACCAGGACACATGGATGCGAGCAGCCCTGACTGTGCAGAAGCGAGTGGCCATAGCCCTCTGGAAACTTGCCACGCCAGACAGCTACCGGTCAGTAGCGAACCACTTTGGCGTGGGCAAATCTACCGTGGGGATTGCTGTCATTCAAGTAGTCCACGCAATCGTTGAGCAACTGCTCTCAAAGATAGTGACTGTCGGAAATGTCCAGGTCATCATAGATGGCTTCGCCGCGATGGGATTCCCAAACTGCGGTGGGGCTATAGATGGGACTCACATCCCTATCCTGGCACCAGCCCACCAGGCCAGCGAGTACATTAACCGAAAGGGCTACTTTTCAATGGTGCTGCAAGCTGTGGTGGACCATAGGGGACGTTTTACCAACATCAACGTCGGGTGGGCGGGCAAGGTTCATGACGCGTGTGTTCAGGAACTCTGGTCTGTTTAGACGCCTCCAGGCAGGCACTTTCTTCCCGGACCACAAAATAACCGTTGGGGATGTGCAGATGCCTACAGTGATCCTCGGGACCCGGCCTACCGCTAATGCCCTGGCTCATGAAGCCCTATACAGGCGCCTTGGACACTGAAAAGGAACTCTTCAACTACCGGCTGAGCAAGTGCAGAATGGTGGTGGAGTGTGCTCGGACGCCTCAAGGAGATGGCGGACCTTACTGACTCGCTCAGACATCAGCGAAAAGAATATCCCCGTAGTTATTGCTGCTTGCTGTGTGCTCCACAATCTCTGTGAGAGCAAGGGCGAGACCTTTTTGCCCGCTTGGGAGGTTGAGGCAAATCGCCTGGCTGCTGTTTACGATCAGCCAGACACCCGTGCTGAGAGAATATCCCAGCGGGAAGCGATATGCATCAGGGAGGCTTTGAAAGCGAGTTTCCTCGCAGAGCAGGGTAACCTGTGACTGTCCACTTGATTTTAAGAGAGCCTGATCATAAACCAAGTTTCCCCACTTCCCAAGGACGTTTTAAAACTAAGGACATGTTTTAGTAATTAATAATAAATCTTTCGTTGACTTTGCATTTCTGTTTCTTCGTTGAAACATGGAAGCATTCTGTGCTGGTTAAGGTGTGCACTGATGGGTGGGTTTGCAGGAAGGCGAGGGTGCCGTCTTTGGATAGGGGTTACCATGACGGCTGTGGGTTTGGGCGTTGGAAGGTGAGGGGTGGGGAAGGGTGAGTAGCTGCCCCTGGATGAGGTCTCTTTGGGGCTCAGGGCACCGGGAGGATCGTGAGGATCCAAGTGCATGTGAAGGGAAGCCTGCCTTTACATTCGGGATGTCAGGCACCAGGACCCTGCACAAGCATACACATCAAGGAAAGACCCGGGCAGCATACACCACACAGACTGTCCCTGGTGCCTAGTGACTGCAGGCTGTGTGTGCCCTGCAGTTGACCATGCAGCCAAGTCTGTAGCATGGCACTGTGGGCTATGCACTGACATTACAATCCCCCCCCCACAGAACAACAGAAAGTCTTCTGACACCAGAAACGTGACGGAAACAGTCAGTAACACCAAACCGCTTTTAATAATGTAATACACAGTGGGGGGTTTGAACTTGGAGTTGGGACTGGTTGATGCTGTAAGGAAAGAGCTTGTACAAATTTACAGCGCGACAGTTGTCTCGAACATTATCGGTGTGCTGCGGTGCAGGGAGAGTTCTCACGGCCCCTACCGCCTCCGTCTTGTCACTTTGGGTGAGGGGGACAGGACTTCTTGGCGTTGGAGGGCAGTTGCAGATGCACTGCAGGGGGGCGCTCTCCTCCTGACTGCGGTCTTGCAGAACATCTACAAGGCGCCGGAGCGTCTCCGTTTGCTCCCTCATTAGACCAAGCAGCGTTTGAGTCGCCTGCTGGTCTTCCTGCCGCCACCTATCCTCCCGTTCCAGGTGTGTGCGATGCTGCTGACACAGGCTCTCCTCGACTGTCTCTGCTCTGCCGCCTCCGCTCTGGAGCTGGCCATCAGTTCCTGGAACATGTCGTCCCTTGTCTTTTCTTTCGGCGTCCTAATCTGAGCCAGCCTCTGCAGGGGATGGCGGGCAGTCCGGGAAGGAGCCGCTGTGTGATGCGAAAAAGTAGGTGATTTCCTTGAACAAATACATGTTTGCCAACAGTAAACACAGTCTAGTCATTTTCAGTTAAGAAGACCAAACAGGGAACTAAGTCTCAGGAGATCTCGAACTAGTCCGAGATTTCGAATACGCTCATTGGCGGCGCGATTGCACTGGATAGCGCACAAGCGAGGAGAGACAGCTGCATCCCTCTTGCACAAAGCCCTGGTAAGCCTTACAGTACAGAGTGCTTATCAGTTAGTGCTTAGCTGTGCTCTCCTGCTGGAGGCAATGTGCAAAGCAGAAAAGATGAGTGTTATGCGGCATCTCCCGCCAGTGAACGGGAAAGACCCCTGTATGCTTTTCCTCTGAGGCCTGCAACACGTGGCTGTTAAGCGAGGGTCATTCTTATGCAAAGTAAAACTCTGTTAAGCGAGGGTCATTCTTATGCAAAGTAAAAGTCTACCATGCACAATAGTAACAGTACACTAATTCCACTAATTAGATGCAGCACTTCCACAACGACATCACCCTGAGGCGTGTCAGGCGCAGACAGAGAGAGCGGATGTTAACAGAAGCCCTGCACAGACCAGGACCCTACGCTGCCATGCTCGTAGAGGCGATGGTCCCCCTGTACCTGAGGATGGCATGGCGCGGAAGAGTGTGCTTCAACGGAGCACCCAATAAAGCACCTCTCCCAAGAAACCTCTTGCTGAGGCTTTTCCAGCTGCTCTCTGAGAGCTTTTTTGAACTATCCCCAGAGGACTATTGCTCCATTCCTATATGTGTAGACCTGCTGTTTGTATAGTTTCATATTTAAAAATTTTTATATAGTATTTCTATTTTTTATATATATCCCTGTTTCTTAAAAAAATAAATGTTTCCTTGTTTGTAGCACTTACCGCCTGATCCTTCCCCTGATTCCGAGTCCGGTTAACGGGCGGGACGGTTGGTAGGGGATCTCTGTGAGGGTGATGAAGAGATCCTGGCTGTCAGGGAAAGCGGGAGTGGGTTCGATGTCGCCTGCGCCGCCCTCAAAAGACCCTTCCTCATCTTCCCATCGGCGAACAGGAGGAGGAACTGTCCCGCACACTATTCCGTCCTCGGAGTCCACCGTCACTGGTGGGGCACTGGTGGCAGACCCACCTAGAATGGCATGCAGTGCCTCGTAGAAGCGGCATGTCTGGGCTGGGCCCGAGCGTCCGCTTGCCGCTCTGACTTTTGATACCCTTGTCTTAGGTCCTTCACTTTCACGCGGCACTGCATCGCATCCCGGCTGTATCCTTTGTCTTTCATGGCTTTAGAGACCTTCTCGAAGGTCTTCGCGTTCCGCTTGTTGGAGCGCAGCTCCGAGAGCACAGACTCCTCACCCCATACAGCGATCAGATCCTGGACTTCCCGGTCAGTCCATGCTGGGGACCTCTTTCTATTCTGGGATTGCCCGGACTCCTCTGCTGGAGAGCTCTGCATCGTTGCAGGTGCTGCGGAGCTCGCCCCGATGTGCAACCAGAACGTCAGATTCAAACCGCCCAGACAGGAAAATGAATTCAAATTTTCGCGGGTCATTTCCTGTGTGGCTGGCCAGAGAATCCAAGCTCGGACTGCTGTCCAGAGCGTCAACAGAGTGGTGCACTGTGGGATAGCTCCCGGAGCTGCTAAGTTCGATTAGCATCCACACCAAGCCTAATTCGAGCTAGCAAGTGCGAATTTAGCGTTACTCCACCTGCCGGGGTGGAGTACCAAATTCGAACTAAAGAGCCCTCTAGTTCGAATTAAATGGCTTCCTGGTGTGGACGGTTGAGCGGTTAGTTCGAATTAACGCTGATAAATTCGAATTAAAGTCCTAGTGTAGACCAGGCCTTAGTGAATCTATATGTTGTTAAACTGCTTCCTTCTCTGCATTTCTTTCTTTCCTCTTTCTTGTGTGAGGAACATGAGAAATCAAACTGAAAGTTGGTCAATATTATTTATTAGTGTGATCTTTGAAGCATTTGATTTGAATGGGGATTTGAATGTCTAGTAGTCTATTTTTCTGGTGACTATGTGGATATAAGTCAAATGTCTGAGCTGCATGAGCCCAGAAGGGAGATGGAAGCAGTGCAATGGTGACAAAACACAGATTATATGCATTATCTAAATTATAGCCTGGCTAAATTAATGTGAAGTAACATTGGATTGCTTGGTTGTACAGGTACTGTACACATCCTCCTAATTTTATAATGCACAGAAATAAAATATTCAGACAACATGTCTATATAATTAACCAAACTACATGTAGTATTTAATACTGTGAATGCTAGCTATATTCTATATGCATTTTCTACTCTCTCCCCACTCGTTTTCTTTACCACTGCATTGTGTGAGTGTGTGGAGGAGTGGCTTACATTGTATGGTCTTTTATACACAGAAAGTCAAACATTAGATGGCTTAGTACAAAACAATAATTTGTGCCTTCTATTGTGAGAAACCCTTTCAGTGGCTCTTTTAGTTTCAGAGAATGGTATTGATCCAAGTGAAAATAATGGCATTTTATTTTTAAACCACTCCTTAATTTTCTCAGCTACATGAGAACACACTCTCTCTCACCTACATTAAGACAAAAATATAACAAACTCATATTACAATACCTTGTTTGCTCATCAGACTGGTGGCTGTAGAACAGAGTAAAAAGTTTAAAAGGAAGGATGATCTTGTGATTAAGGCACTGCGCTAAAGCTTAGAGGATCTGGGTTCAGTTTTGGGCTCTGCCACAGGCTTCCTATGTGACCTTGTGTGAGTCACCTAATCTCCTGGTCTCTCTGATACCCACTATATAGTGGGGATAATAATACTTCCCTGTGTCTGTCTTGTCTATTAAGGTTGTAAGATCTTTGGCGTAGGGACTTTTTCTTAAGTGGTTGTACAGCACCTAGCACAGTAGAGCCATACAACTGTTGCCGCCTGGCAGTACTGCAGTACCAATAATAACAGAGATTCATCTAGGCCTTAGCTGCCCTATGATACTCAGTGGTGCCACTGATGACAAGAAAAAAAAATCAGACACTAAAACTCACAAGTCAAAACCTGGTTTTGGACCCTGCTTAAAAAGCCAAAGGTTATCTTTAATATTTCAGCTGACTTATTCCAGTTTGAGATTGTTTGAATTTTACAACTCTCTACCACTGCTGAGAGAGTGCTGCTATAGTTGTGGTTGTGAATTACTGGGCTTGGATGAAGTAGCCAATACATATTTCAGACAAGCATGTCCATCACAAATGGGCATCGGGACGTCCTCATCTAGAAGCTAAAATGTTGTTTTGTTGTGAAGCTTGGTCCAGGCCTTGCCCTTGTCCATGGCAAATATTTAAAATCAAGTCTGGTGGAAAGTAAACTGTCATCAATATCCAAGACAGGTTAACTGATTATCATGGAGGGCACAGGATGGAATCCAAAAGGAATGGAATCCACACATTTCAGTGCAAAACAAAGACATTTGATAGGTGAAAATAAACAGAATATATGTTCTTTCCTGACTTCTCTAGCCAATAATGATTGATGGACATTGTCCCCAGACATTCTCCATTGACATTCAGAGATGTTTCCACTCGCTGAACAATAACACCTAGGACAGGGGTTCTCAAACTTCATTGCACCACAACCCCCTTCTGACAACAGAAATTACTTCACAATCCCAGGAGGGGGGACTGGAGCCTGAGCCCACCCAAACCCCACTGCCCGGGGAGCAAAACTGAAGCTCAAGGGCTTCAGCCCCAGGAAGCCCTGCAACCTGAGTCCCGCTGCCCAGGGCTGAAGCCCTAAGACTTTGGCTTTGGCCCTGGGTAGTGGGGCTTGGGCTTCAGCTCCGGGCCCCAGCAAGTCTAAAGCAGCGCTGGCAACCCCATTCAAAGGGGGTCCTGACCCACAGTCTGAGAAACCACTGACCTAGGAAAATCAGAACTGGCTCTTTTCCAGTTGTTTGGTCTGCAGGCTATAGTCTCCTTGCCAGATTGTTGACAGCAGTTTAGGAAAGAAATATGGTTGGTTTCTTGGTAAGGATGGGAAGAAAATTCAATTAGTATTTGATTTGTGCTACTGTATTCAATTTGTGCTATTTTCTAACCATTTGTATTTGTACAAATATATCAGAAAAGGGAACTGAACACTGGTCTGAATGGCAGCCATTTTCAGTAGGCTGTAGCAATACTTCATTTAACTAAACATACTGGTAAATATATTTTAAATTTGAGCAGCAAAACCCACATCGAGGTATCTCAGTAAGTTAAATGATTTTTCACAGATGCTGAACACCCACATCCTACTGTAGTCAAAGGGTTACATTTCCAAGAAAAGTTTATTGCTCACAAATTGGGTCGGACTGTCATAAAGGGTTAGATGTCTTTTAAGCACCTGAATTAGTGGAAGCAATGCATGCTCAGTACTTCTCATAATCAGGAAGGTGGCCTGATTCAGAAAAGCTCCTAAACATATACTCAATGTAAGTAGTCTATTCCCACTGAAATCAACAGGAATTAAACATATTTTAAAATGCTTTGTTGAACCAAAGCCTAAGGCATTTAGGTGCATAAATATGGACTTAGATGTCTAAGTTTAGGCACCCACATATGAAAATTTTGGCCTGAGGCCTAATTACTAATATGAAATGAATGACCATTTTAACATGAAATTGATTTTAAAGCACAAAATTTATGAGATGATTTTGCACACTGCAGTGGTCTTTTAAAGTTATTTGTATTTGTTATTCTAAGATTATTATTAGCCTTCTTAGCAATTGGTTGCATAGGGGAAATGGCAATTCACCATAACCCCAGTGTGGGGATAAATTGTACAAGCTAAACTCTGGTCATGAATATATCTGATTATTTGGGACTATATCTGATTATTTGCTGTGTATTACTCTTAGGGTACGTCTATACTTACTGGCTGGGTCGATGGGTAGCGTTCGACTTCTTGGAGTTCGAACTATCGCGTCTAATCTAGACGCGATAGTTCGAACTCCAAACGCGCTCCCGTCGACTCCGGAACTCCACCACCGCGAATGGCGGTGGCGGAGTCGATGGGGGAGCCGCGGACTTCGATCCCGCGGCGTCTGGACATGTAAGAAGTTCGAACTAAGGTAGTTCGACTTCAGCTACTTCGACACCCCCCCCCCCCCAGTGTAGACCAGGCCTTAGCCAGCACCATGGATATCAGTGGGTTACAGCGGTGCCTCTGAGTGTAGAATTTGGCTCTTGCCAGATCCTCAAAAGGTATTAGGTGTTGTAACCTGACCTTGCTGCCTAGGCCCCAAAAAACACCCAGAGACCAACAGAGGTGCAGCATCCACGTCCTTTTATTGTTTGTGTCCCTTCCCACCACCTCCTATTTACAAGTATTTACAGAGACCAACACTCCTGGAGACTACTAGCTTCCCAGCCAGCAGGGATCTAGAGCCCACACTCCTCCCTTTCCTGTCTCTCCCCACTTCCTGGCTCTCAGCCAGCTTTACAGGGCAGGCTGGCTACCCAGGCCTGCAGGTGGATCCCCTCTGGTAATTAGAGCATGGCCCCTCAGCCAGCCCAACTAACCCTTTTTCATCTGGAACAAGGCTAACAGGGGCCTGGCTTGTTTCTCCTAGCCAGCACCCTATTACAGGTGCCTATGTCCTTTTAAATTGGGAGGTGAAAACTGTACACTTGAAGATGTGGGCCCTAGTTTCTAAGCATTCTTTACTGTAAATTAAGGCATGCCAATTATTCCTGTTCTTACACAGAACATACTTTTCTGCCGAAGGCCCTATTTTTAATGAGGGCGCCATATTCAGAAGGTGGGACCAATTCCTCAGAATTATTTGATGGCTGTTAATGAAATTTTAAACACACCAGAAAGAAGTGGAAAAATTTCTGTTATTGTCCCACCAGGATTCCATCAGAATGGCTGCTATGGAAATGCTGGAAGGTTTTGAAGTTGCCACCTCCTTATAGAACTCCTTAGAAAAGGCAAGTGCCCACCTAGGTCACAAGGGGCCAGCCTGACAAAGGTGCATGTACAGTTTTCATCTCCCCAAACCAGACTTCTTGGTGGTTAGGAGATGATCCCTCCTGACTGAGTTCAGTTTCAGAGCAAACATTTTTTACAGTCATAAAGCAAAAACTTAAATATTATCTTATAGCATAAGACAAAGATTTGAGAGAAGATATTAATGTGATATTAACGTAGGCAGAAATTTACAAGTATTTCATAAAAACTAAACACATTGTTATAAATTCAATATAAATTCAAAAATCTTAACCATACTAACAGACAGGTGAAACAGACTGATTTTCAGCAATGACTTTGTCAGTGCTCGGCTGAAGCATTTGGCAAGAGATGGCACCTGGTCTGCCAGCGTGTCGCACGTGTTTTGTAAAGACACCTTAGGGTCTTTAGGTTCATTCTCCTCTCTTGTAATGCAAGCTTTAACTGGGGCCACAGATCAAAAAAAGATACTCATGTGAGAATGACAAAAGTAGACTGATTTTAAACACTGCTTTACCGATGATTGCCTAAGGGTGCCCACCTTCTAAGGAGATCAGATAAAGTCTTTTAATATTAAAATACTAGCATATAGAAAAGTTAAATGGTTTTCCACAAGCAACAGGTGACCTTATTCTCTAATTTAGCTACTCTACTTTCCATAATAGAAAGCTGAAGTCTAAGGGTTGTAATCTATCACAAATTTGCAATAGCTCAGTGCACTGGAATTTGCACTTCCTTTTGGCAAAGATTAGCTATGTACTCTCAAATCTCTCTCATTTTCAAACCACTATAGTATGTCTATATTGTATTGAGAGATAAAAATATCCAGACTGACCTTTGAATAATTTTTATAAAAGATTTACAGTGATCACAAGTGACATTTATGTTTTATGTACCATAAACTGAAACTTACTGTGAAACACACACTGAGAAGATGGCACCTGAACTTGCCATGAGCTGTCAACATGTTTCTACCCTGGGCTGTTCAATCCTGTATCAACTAACCCCAGAAACAAAGCTATGTGGCTAACTGATTTTTTTCAGTTCAGTGGCTGTTCCAAAAACAAACAAACAGGAAAAGAAAAAAAAAAAGAAGGGAAAAAAAACATTTTGAGCCAACCTGATACAAAAAGTTTTCAGTTTTTTTGGCAAACTAAAAAGTAACAAATTTTGCTTTGGGTCCAGCAAAATATTTCATTTCTGTTTTTGTATTTTTTTTTAGTAAATTTGAAGTACATTTTGAAATGAAAAGTTATTTTGAATAAAAAATTAAAATATTTAGTCTGAAAATGTCAAAATGAAAAGTTTTGATTTTTTTTTAAACTGACATGAATCTATGAATTGTTTTGGTTGGCCTGAATCTGCATTACTTCTGTGGAAAAAATTTCAGTCAAAAACATTTGCCCAGCTCTGCTATCAACACTGTCATCTATATTTAAATCCTAAAAATGATTGGCTTTGGCTGTTTTCCTATGTATCACACACATTGCAAAATAATTTCCAGTTGCTGCACAATTCAGCCCTCATTCTTCACAAAAATGACAGGGCTGCAAAAATGACCCTATTGCAGCATGCATATGCCACCCAGCTCAGTGTTACATTTTTCCATATTCATCTCTTGCTTTTAAAGTGATCATTAGATTTCTGAAAGGACAATATGCAGGAACAGCTGTGGTTCAATCAAACACTGTAAGACCTCCTCAGCTCAGCTCGTCATGGAGTTTTATGCCTGCTAAACATAAATATATTTGAGTTTTAGATAAACATAGTATTTGGTAGGACACTACCTTCTCTGCAAGGAGCTATATCTTGTTTGCATTACAATAGCAAAGATAGAGACCCTAATCTCCTAGGACCTGTACAAACACATCGTAGGAGATAGCTCTTTTAGAAATAGACTTACTATTTGAACAGACAAGTCAGACAAAGGCAGGTTCATGATCATCCCGATTTTACAGTTGGGGAACTAAGGCACAGAGAGATAAAGTGATTTGCCTAAGAGAAAGCCAGGGACAGGCTGAACTCAGATCTCCAGCCAGTCCCTTAATAAGACCATCCTTCCTGTTCTGATACAGCACTATCATGTTTCTAGACTAGCTGGTTTAACAGACTGGCAGCACATTCTGAGAAGAACCCAGAGACCAGATCTACAGTTGCACTGA
The DNA here is from genome assembly GCF_016161935.1 of Mauremys reevesii. NCBI lineage: Eukaryota > Metazoa > Chordata > Testudines > Geoemydidae > Mauremys > Mauremys reevesii. Next base: position 39,691,094 of record NC_052631.1, on the reverse strand, counting down.
CAGCTACTTCCCACATGTGAGGGGTGGCATATGCTCATTCATTTAGAATGATAGTCCATGTTCCCTCCTGCTATTATGTATATTTCTATAGAGAACAACATTTTTTTCCTGAAATAGCCTGCAGGCCATTTAGTCATAAACAATGAACATTTGTAGTAAAACAGCATTTTTGAAGGAAAACAAATACAGTTTAAGCACCACCATGGGCACATGCCATTGAAACTGGTCCACTCTTGTTGAAAGTTTCCCAAGAGCTGGTGTGCGTTATAGAGGCTGAGCAGCTGTTTACTTCTCATTTCATTTTTGCATAAAAAGGTTTACACCTTGTTTGTGTGTTTTGTTTGATAAGACATAAAGTAGTTGCAGGCTGGGAGGGTTTGTCTACACTTACAGCTGCACCGGTTCAGCTACGCTGCTCTAGCACTTAGCGAAGACTCCACTTGCCCAAGAGGCAGTAGCTATGTCAATGGAAGACGCCCTCTGTCAACCTAGCGCTGTCTACACCAGGGGTTAGGTTGGTATAACTACGTTGCTCAAGGGTCTAGATTTTCCACATCCCTGAGCGATATAGTTATATCAATATAAGTTGGTAGTGTAGACCAAGCCTCTGTCCTCAGGTATGTTATTCAAAAGGAGATAACTAGACCTGACAAATTCTGAGATGTGACTGAACAGTCATTTCAATCTATTTCTTTAGCTGGACCTAGCTGATTTTCCAACTGGAACACGGTAACTAGACACACCCATTTTCAAAGGCCCTCTAAACTACAGTAAGAATAATAGAAAGAGGGGGGGGGGGAAAGGACTCTGGCAGTCATGTGTTACTGCTATTGGCCTCCCTTTAGGTCTATTGTTTATGTCAGTGAATGAGTACGCTGTCCTAACATTCAACTTCAAGAACCATACAATGATGATACTTAAGTGGAATTTACATTCTTGGATTGATGGCAAATTCTTTTGCTCCACCAGCTGTCCAAGGTAGTTATTTATGATAATGGGGTTAAATTTTTGCATTTGAAGAAATAAGTAAGTACTGAAAGAAGAGGAATAAGACAAAATATTGGTCTATATTTATATCTAGCGTAGGCCAGATAGGTAACTGTAGGACCACAGAAATTGCCATATCCTGTTTTCCACAATGGCTATTATCAAATGCCTCAGAGGTGTAATGTATCCAATTGTGCCCTATTATACAATAGATGGAAATATCTTCCTGACCACAACTAGTTTTACCACATGAAGCATGAGGATTGATTATTTTTTTCTTGTAATTTTATCACAGCTAGTGGAACTGTCCTCACATGCTCTTCTTATTCAATTTGACATAAGAATCATGACTTACTTAGAACTTCCATGACATTCCCATATTTCCTTTGATGATTTGTGGCAAGTTAATCATGATAATGCGGGTATTGATGAAAGCATGTTATTTTTCCATTTGCACAGCAGCTTTCATCCTATAGGCTCCAAAAGAACTTTCCATGCTAAAATACAGCTTATACAAGATGATTGCTTCAACAGCATCAAAATGAAGCTATTTCTGGGATGAAATGTGGCAGCGTTTCAGCGGCATACATCAATGCTAGACAACAATGAAATGAAGATGAATCCAGCTGAAAACACTGGGGTAATTTAGATAGGCATAATGTATTTTATTCAGCTTGGCATTGTGACCAGGCTTTCAGGACTAACAGCGCTATGGAATTGTAGATGACTAAATCAAGGGAGAGTATACAAAGTCTTTACATCTCATCCAAAATACTTCAGAGTCAGCCGCAGAGTTGAGTGTTGCAGCACTGATACCATCCTTATAGACAGGGAAGTCTGAAGCTGCTGGATCACCAGCAATGCTTCTAGGAGATCTCATTGTAGGCATCCTCTGGAGGCTTCCCATTCAAATGCTGACCTCCAGAGTCCAATGTGGGTGGCACTGATCAAATGTTTGGGGAGCATAAACCTCTCAAATGTCAGTCACTGGCATGTAGCATGACAGGCCTCCTTTTTACAGATCTGCTGTTGCCTGCGGGTTAGTGAGGACTCTCTCAGTGCCATGAATCCTCCTTTGCTTGGTCTGCAGTGCTCTCACTTCAGGAAAAGTCATCATCACAGAAAGTTAGCCAAGAACGGGGATCGAGGTGAGGAAAGGAGAGAGCATCTCCACACTGCTAGTACTGCTGTATTCAGGGAAGGGAGGAGTTGCTGCTAATGGAATCATTAGTCCTACCACCAACCCTCACCCCCTGTAGTGAAGAAAAAGGTCTCCCATATGACAGATATATGGCAGAGGGGAGTAAGGAGCCAATCTTCTATCGCAAAGAGTAAATAAGCACAGTCAATGCTGCTACAAGTCCTGGTCAACCAGCCAGACCCTGTGCTGAAGCCATTAGTGTTGTATGGCCTAAGGCTGAGAATTGGATGAGGAGTGAGTGGGAGGAAAGTCAGGTAAGGGATGATGGTTTGGGAGGGAAGGGAAATTCATAGATTCGAGGGCCAGAAAAGGACCATTGTGATCATCTAGTCTGACCTCCTGTATAACACAAACAACAAATAATTCCTAGAGCATATCTTTTAGAAATCCAGTTCTTTTGTTGCTGGAAAGTCTAGAAAGGAGTGATGGGTTGTGGTGAAGTGAGACCACCAGTGAGGAGTATATATAGTTAGATGTGTACGGTTAAACTGAATTCCTCCCAGCTAGTTATGCCTGGGCTCAAACCTATTCAGTTTTTGTATGTGCTAATGGGGTCACACAAAATGGAATGGCTGCAGGCTAAGAATATATGAAACCACTTAATTTTGTGTGACATGCTAAGAATATAAATGTACAACAATGCAAAATTCTGAATTCAGTTTACTAATATTAAAAAATAATATGATGCAGCCTTTGAATGTGTCTGGGTTGTTAGCTAAGAAGAGCATTCACACCAGCTCAAAGACAGGTTAGTCCTGAGTATCAAAAATACTCTGTCGTTTTAACTGAAATCGTGGCTGCTTAAAGTGCCTGGTGCTATTTTAGACAATGTCCTCCATTACACTGTTTGTATTCTTCTCATGTGTGCTCAGCTAATGTTGGAAGACTATTGCCTTCCATGGGAATCCCCATGAAAACAAGCGCTGCAACTCAGGGGGCGATTTTAGTGCACAACATTACCTGGAATTGCCTAATGCCTGGATTCATCATTAAATATGGGAGATGGAGGGTGGGGGATGATTCAACTGCATAAGGAACTTCGATGGTACAATTTACACTTACGCATGGTATAACTGCACATATAGATACTCTTTAATCTGTGGATCTAATAGTGATTTACAATTATTAATAATTCATTAAGGCTCAGCAGCAACATCACTGAGATAAACAGTAAGAATTATACCTAAGGCGCAGAAAGACAAAGTGACTTGCCCAGGGCCATGAATAAAACCAGAATCCTACTTCCCTATCCTTCTCCACAAACTACTAACTCACAAAATAGAACATCCGTTAATTTCTCCACTTCTCTAAGTCTTTCTTTAGCCGATTGAGATTATAGCTGATTACATTTTGTATCAATGTATGTGCTACGTGCTGTTCTGTAATGTCGTAGCTGTACCATGGTCTGGTAACTGTCAGTGTTTTATACTCTGTTTTTTAAATCTACAAATTTTTCCCACCAAGAACCTTTCCTATCTCTAGGCCAATAACACAACTGACATCTTGATTATGGATCTTACTATAAGTTGTTTGGGAGATTTGGATTGTTATTATTTAAGATTGCTTTCTTATGATTATTTTTTGCCTGAAAGTAACTTAGTAACTTACATGGCTGTGCTGATGGATAACTCCACTAAATCAAGGAAGTCTTGTCAACAGAGATGATTGAAAGCTGCAAAACAGCATTTGTGAATGGTCATTTGAATTCTGACTGTGTGGTTGTTTGACCATGTTCATACCCCTTACTGTTTGCTGTTAATGAACATTAGAGTAAACTGGTCAGTGGTCACACAAATGTCTGTTCCTTGTATGAATACCAACATTGGCACCAGAATAAGGAGCTTCATATGCAGAGCCGGCTCTAAGTTTTTTGCTGCCCCAAGCAAAAAATTTTTCCCACGCCCCCTTGGCCCCGCCCCAACTCCGCCCCTTCACTGCCCCATTCCAACCCCTTCCTCAAATAACTGGCCCCACCTCCTCCCCCGGGCATGCTGCATTTCCCCTCCTACCCCTATCCCAGGCTTCCCGCGTGAATCAGCTGTTTTGCGGCCAGCCTGGGAGGGAGGGGGGGAGAAGCGGAGCGGCGGCGTGCTCAGGGGAGGAGGCGGAGGTGAGCTGTTGGGGGGAGCAGTTCCTCTGCCCCCCCCCGGGTTACTTCCTGCAGCCCTCCCCGCGCCTCCCCACCGCCGCAGCTCACCTCCACTCCGCCTGTTTCTCTGAGTGCCGGAGTGCCACCCCTTGGAAAGTGCCGCCCCAAGCACATGCTTGGAGCACTGGTGCCTAGAGCCGGCCCTTTTCATATGCAAACAAGAGTATTTGCTACTCTTTTTTTTTTTTTCTTTGACATTCGCTATTCACTATTCTCCTGTTTTAACATTTCAATTATCCAGTCAGGGAGCAGAAACTATAACATATGTTGAAGGCGACTCATTGCACAGCACATAAATAAATAAATAAATAAATAGTGCACTTGCAAGTCAATAGCTTGCAAACAGACTGTAGGCTGACAATTGTTTGTATAAACTATTTGGAAAATACAACTAATGAATAAGGATCAGTCTGTGAAAGACTCAAACAGAAAAACACCAAATAATTTGCAGCCTTTGGCCAAGAATTTCAAAATTGGGTGTCAAATGTTAGGCCCTTAAATTCTTATGTGGACTTTTGATTTTTCAATAAGTTAAAAGTTGGGCTCCTGTTTTTGAGAAACTTGGCCTCAATGTCTTCAGCCTAGATATATGGACAGCATTACTATGTCCTTTAGTATCATGTTGGTATTATAAAATAGTCCTTAAAAAATTGTGGGAAAACAAATCTTATTTTCTGTCTGTCTTGAAGATTCCAAGCTCTTTTTCATTATAGCGTGACGGCAACCATTTTGCCCAACACTGAAGACTGAGCCAAAGCATTCCAGTGTCTACAATTAGCTTAGCCAGGCCAGATGCTGCAACAGGCTCACATCCTTTGTGGAGCAGACACAGAATGAGAAACAGAACACCCACTAGTCAGGGGGCTACAATACCAGGTCTTTTTATTGGCCACTAATTAGATTGTGAATTCCGTTTTAAAAAACCAGGTTTGAATGTGAACTCAATGAATGTAAATGTTGCATCACGCTACTCTTGGCAACAAAAATTCAGCCCTACTGCAGTCAGGTCCAACAGTAATTAACTATAAAAATACTGCAGAAAAAAAATCTAAGTAGTTGGTATAGCAACCTAAACACTTAGACAGAAGTGTACAACCTCTCACACTGTCTCAAATAATTGAATGCAAACTGTTAGAAATAGGTCTCCTTTCCCTCTCTTGTCATGGTAGTTGGTAGGCTGGGATTCTTTATGGGCCAACCCTGTGAGTTTCTACAGGTGCAACAAGAAATTGATTCAAAACAAACTGGAAACAGTCACAACTCCTGAGTGAAGTGTAGAAATAAAACTGAAATTTAAATGTGACCACCACAGCAATGGTTACTGTATGAAGGCAAGCAAGGACAGGCTGCTAATTTTATTATAAATAATAATTACTTATGTGCATATGGCATCTTTCATCATGAAGGATTATATTATTGGGAAGCCCATATGTTCAAACACCATGAGGCAGGCCACCAAAATCATGCGATGGGCTTAAAAATCATCGGGTTTGTTTGTTTTTAATAAAAAAAAGTTTAGATTTTTGTATTGGATTTCTGGTTTCTGTACCTTAGGGTGCACTTGTCATATTCTCAAGCTTTTCTTTGCAACCAGGAGAGCTGGCAACTTACCTTTTGGGTTTTTTTAATGAAAGCTGAGATTCTTACACAATCTCATAACTCCAGCAGCTGAGGCTTAAAGAAAAACACTATATTGCAAGACTCATGATAAAATCACAAGAGTTGGCAACACTGAACAAAAAATAAAGAGCTTTTAAAGCTCTTTATATCTATAATATGAATGAGGCACAACGATCCAACATATAGCAAGGGAAAAGCATAAAATGTTACCATTTTACTGCCTCAACAGCACCAGAGAGAGGGACCACTTCCATAGGATGATTGCCTCCTACACACAGGGGAGCAGCTAGATCATACAACAGTTAGGATTATCATACATCAGGGTTTTCCCAGACATTGCCTCTTTTTTTTGAGGCTCCATCCTCTGTCTGGGCAGATTTTTCAAATAACAGGAAACGTCTGGGATTTTTGCAGAGCAGAAGCTGCAGCTCAGAAGAGACCCAATTGGTCCGCTTCCTGAATGGTCCCTCCACTGCATCCACAGCTGATTGGTCCATTTCCCTGTAGCCACAGCTGCCGGATCCTGCCCACTCAGGCACCAGCTCCAAGCCCTGGGAAGTACTGACTGATGCTGTGTCCTGGGCTCCTCCAGCTCCTCCACCCTCCCCTACCTCCAGCAGTGTCCTGTTTTGGGGAATCTGAAATATGGTACCCCTAATAACAGCTGAAATAGACAGAGTGACAAAAGGGGTTAGAAGGATGAAACATCGTCTGTGTAAGGAGAGTGACAAGGTTAGGGTTGTTTAGTTTGGAGAGGAGAGGAATAAGTGGGCACTAAAGGTAGTATATAAAAAGATGTCTGATATAGAGAAGGTAAATTAGGTATTCCTATTTACCGTTTCTCATGATACAAGGAGCAGCTAATGAAACTGAAATACAACAAAATGAAACTCAAAGGAAATGCATTTTTTCAACAGTGCATAATTAACATGCAGGGCTCCCCCCCCCCCAAGAAATCATTAGGCCAAGATTTTTAAGGTTTGGACACGTGCATAATGAAAACAGTTATATAAAGATAGGGTAAGAAATACGAGGTCTATAAACCCTTGTGCTTCAGCTCATGTGTCACCAACTCAGGGACATATGGTACTGACCACTGTCAGAGACAGGATATTGGACTTAGTGGCCATCCAATCAAATTCAGTATGGCAGTTTCTCTGTTTGATATTTTTAAACTTATAAATCACATGTATATTACTTTGAAAGTCTGATTTCACGGCATCACGACCATATGATTATGCAAGTAAAGCTCATTTGTCAATTATATTATTTCATGATAAATATTGCCATGATTTGACAATTAATTTTTGGCATCATTCAACCAGCTTTAAAGCTGGCTGAACATTGTCTGCGTATAATCTATTCTGCAGGTAACTGCTATAACTGTCAAATAAATCACTCCACAAATACTTATCCCTGGTACTTTGTCCAGTTCTAGCATTTACATAGTATTCAGAAATTAATGTTGATGGAAAGGACAAGCTGAATGACTGCCAGATGTTTAGTAGTCCAACTTAATCCACTGGGTGGTTGTACATTAAATGAGGCAAATTACACTCTCTTGTAACTATAAGGAAAAAAGTAGTAAAGGAAACCATGTTATTTTTTCCTCCTATTTATTTATTCAATGGTGTATGGTGCTCAGCGCAGGAAACTCCTGCTGTAGCTTTAGGGCAATGAAGCAGCCTTAAGTTCACAATATGGCTTTTGCTCTCTTGCTTTATCCGGCTGCTAATCTTTAGCTGGAGCCTTCCTCTCCTCATGAGCCCAGCTTTGGTCTAGCTATTTCCAATGCACCTCACTGGCAACTGAGCCATCTTGAATTTAAATTTTATATTATCAGAGCTAGAAATTATAAGGGTTTAATACTTCAAATATCTCTCATTTAACAGAAGCGGATCCAGCAAAACATTTTTGTCAGGTGGAAGTTAAGCTGAATGGGGCTGACACATCACCGGTATTGGGCAGAAAGGGCCGGCTCCCAATCAGATGCTGAAGCAAGCAGGACTGGCAAGCAAGTGAAAAACAAATGAAATAAAACTATCTATCTTCCAGGCAGGCTCATTGCCAGGGAGCAGCCACCTAACAGACACTGCTATGCCTATTGTAAAGCATTAGTGAAATTGGCAGGGTAAAAAATAGAGATCCTTTTTATTGGCAAAAGACATTGGTTCTATTCCTGGCTCTGTCACAGGTGCTGAGGGTGATCCACATGCAACCAAGTTTTCAAAAGTGACTACTAATGTGGGGTGCCTCACTTTTTGGTCATGCAATGTGAGACACTAATATCCTGCGAGTTGGGCACCCAAAGTCAGGCATAGCCCTGTGTTGAGGGTAGCTCAGCCCCCCGTCCCAGCTACTGCAGCCTAGTGCACTATGCCTCCACATAGTGAGGCACCAAGGAAGATTAAATCATAATCTCCAAAAAAAATAGGTTTCAAAACCCTGAGGAGGTCTCATGCTCCCTTTGTTTTATATTCATGATGCTAGGTATGACCGGTTGCCTAGAATGGACCACACCAAGAATGCCACACTCAGGGCAGACTGCAAGAAACAAGGCAGGCACACCTGAAAATGGATGGTTTATATTACAATTAGATTCAGCAAACCAGTGACAAAAGAGCTTCTGGAGTACCACACTGCTTGACAAGAAGCCAAAACACAGTCCCCTTTCGGCATTCTAGCCCATGATTCCCATGCAGACAAATTGGTCTTGAGAGGTTACTGAAAACCCAATTCACCATACCTGAGGTTCTACCAATCCAGAAAAATCAGACAGCAACAAGGGGCTGGCTAGACTGGATGTTAAACTACCAAGAACAACCAAGAACAAAACACATGTTTGAGATATAAATACATATTCATAACTTCAGATGCAAAGATGATACATGCATATAAACAGGATTATCATACCTAGCAGATTACAACTTTTCCATTGATACCTTATGGTTGCAATTGTAAAACAGTGGTAATATCAATGATATAAATGGCCATATTCAATCATACAGCATCACTCTAGGATATAATTGATTTTCCACTAAGAGTGGGGCAGCTAGACTCTTGTTAGCTTCTCTTGATTGTGGTTCCTCATCTACGTGCTTATCTATAATCTTGGTGGGAATAGGTGATTTGAGATTGGGTGGCAATGAAGCTGCAACCACTAAATAAATATATTGATTTGTTCACCCATTTACTTTAGCTTCCCTCTCCCAATATGGAATCCAGCTGCAAGTGGTTTCCCCTGTTGAAGGTCCCATGGACTGAGCAGTGGCTCAAATTTGTTTGTTGTAAAGTGAAGTGGTTGTGGTTTCATTTACCACTTCTTTGCAGTTGCCATTTTGATTGCCTCCCTCAGCAGGTCTCTGCCTGATGCAATGGGTTCTAGTGAGAAGGGACATAGGATTAGGGTGAGTATCTCCCTGATCTGGATCACGATGCCATAAACCATACTAATATGGAGGATATAAATCTCCCTCATCAAGCGCTTCCTCAGAGGAGAAGGGTGAGTACTGAGTTGCACAGCAACCTGTAATCGCATCCATCTTATCCTGCCTCACTTGTAACTGGGCTTGTGATTTAGCAATGATTCACTTGCAGTGATCACGGGAGGCTGCCCTTTCCCATTCCTGGTTCTCCTGAATTACAGCTCAAAGGGCAGATAAAGCATCTTCCAATTCTTTCTCTAATTCCTCTGCTTTTTGCCCAGGTTGTTGGCATTTCTCGGACAATGCATCCTTTTCATTAGTGACCATGCCCATTGTTACTAAGGAGATCAAGATGGAGGCTTGAGCAGCCTGCAGATTGCTCTCAAATCTAGCAAGATCCACTGGTCCTCACATGGGGCACCAATTGTTATGAACTGCCCTTCCCACTACAGCAATTCAGTTAGGTTCAAGAAACCAGGTGGATTTTAACCATTTGTTGAAAACTACAATAGAATCCAAATATGTGCCTGTAGGCTACAGTACAGCAAGTAAAGTAAACAATCTCACTCCCTGCTACCAGCGAGATGTACCAGTTGCAGGCAGATGAACCTTTCCTCTGTGTTCAGAGTCTGTCATCTCTCCACCCCAAAGAGAAGTTCTGAACACCCTCCCGCCTTGTCCATATCGCCTAAGTTACTCATGTGCCTTCTGATGGTCACATGCACATATACGGCATTTCCAGACATGCCCCACCCCAGCTTTTCCTGCTGCTAAGCTAAAACATACATTACAACATTGGACAAGCATGTTAAAATGTTGATAAGATGAACATTGAAACAAGAAGGGCAAATGTCCCACACCCCGAGGACACAGAAGCATCTAACACCCTGCCATCACCGGCCACGGAAAGCAACTCATTAACTGTAAAAATACCGAGAGTCATATGGAAATACCCAACCCTACTGAATTGCAGGGACTGTGAGAATTGGTAGCGGTGACAAAGGATAACAAACTGGGGCCTATTACGGAAATTTGCCCAGGTGTGGAAGGCCAGTGCTGGGTTGTCTTTCTACACTATGTATAACCCACAGTGGGGCATTGGAAGTAGGAATGGTTGTGGGCTTAGTGTTGCCTCCTTGCTGTGACACATAAGTGGAACATCCATTGCCTGAATACCAGAAAGTCAAAATTTAGGTGCACGGTACCAACAGTGTGACTACACTTACATACTCTGCTGCACCTCACAGGCATGGAGAAGGACAATGGAGTGGTGCCAATTATAGACACCTGGATAAGTAATCCAGGCTAAAATCAAAAGCAATTCTGAGTCATCTTCAGTATTTTTCCCCTCTTTATTTTGTGTGCTTTGCTTAGTCTAAGCTGGGTAAACATGGAAACAGCAGGCACTCCCATGAATAACATATTATTATTATTCATCTGAGTTCATCTGATGTCAGTATACATATTGGTCATGTGTAAAGCCCTGGATAATGTGTGCATTTTAGTCAGCCTCTTTTCCTACATCTGTAAATATCAATGAGATGTTTGGGGAGGAAGAAAAAAAACAACACTCTTAAAAGTAGTGGTGGTGCGTGTGTGTGTTGGGGGGAAATGAACAAGATGAATCAGTGTGTGGAAAACATCAGATTAAAATAAACCAACTGATAGCTAATGAAGACTGAATGGTTATTCCTAATTCATTTAGTTTAAATTAAATTGAAATTCTATTCTTGCATTATTCTGTTTTCTCAACCTTTATATTATTCTTTCTTCTTTTTGCTTGACTGGGGTAATAGTTAAGTAACACACACACACAAACCCCCCCTGCAAGTCCTCAATCGTGATGTGTTCAGCATCTTGCAGGATTGGATCTATTAGTGGTTGAAACCAACAAAACTACAACGTGTTTGCTATGCCGTGTGATATAAGTGGCAGCTAGGCCAAGTCACAATAGAAAAAAAGAGACATTGCTGGAAACACTGCTAAAATTCTGTCAGCTGGGCTGCAGTTGTTGCCTCTAATTTGGTTCCTCTGGCAACCAGAATGATTTGATCATTCAGTATCTGCTAGAGGTGAACAAACATGTTAATCAAAAATGGGCCAGTCTTAGCAGAACTGGCTGTATATCCAAAAAAAGATCATAGGAAGTATTGTCCAAATGCAGGGTCTAGGGTAAATTAAATGATTTTGGAGGCTGCATCAAAATGAGGGTGCTGGAGAGGGTGGCATTCAAAGTAGGATAGTAAAAGACAAAGGAAGATAGACAGGGCTCACCATATGGTGAGCAAAGATGCAGAGAATGCAAAGATGAGAAGCTTGAGTTGCATTAGGGAAGGAATATCTAGTAGTGGGGAGGTCCAAAGAAAAGGGTGTCTTGGTCAGAGTGATGTGCAAGAAAGAAGATCTTAAAAGTCCAGTCTGTTATGTACAGACTGGAAAGTGGTGACATAGGTGTCAGGGAGGTGGTTGGGGCACTCAAAACTTGCGTATAAAATTTTGCTTTGATCTGAAACTTGGCATGCAAGTCTAGGAGCTGCACCCCTCCCCCAACCTTTTTTAATTACCTAGGAATGTCTTCATTTTAGGAGTGCAAAAAAAAGAAGCAGAATTTAGTACTGTAATAACTATTTTCCACAACCCATGTAACTCAAATGGCTTTTTAAAAATTAAATATCACAATAATTTAAAATATTGCTTTCAAGTAAGCTGGGAAAACAAAATGTGAAAATCAGCAGCTACTGAGGGTTCGAAGTATTTGTAACACCATTCTTCTTACCCCTCCCCACAGTCTAGAATTATTTATTTTAGCAGCTGACTTAAGGCTTATTCATGAAAATCTATTGACACAATAGACCATAATCATTCCATAGGATCTATTATGGTCCATCATGTAGATGGCCTCCCATAAGGATGCACCATTATGGTCTATTGGGTTATGGTTCAGTGAAATAGAAAAATCTCTAAGTAGAGTAGGCTTTAAGCAAATAGCCTATAATGACTACACAGTAGCCATAATAATAAACTTTGTCAAGACTCCTGTCTTAATTACTCCCAAATTATTCATTAGCCCATTAATCCAAGCTGATGAATATTCTGCATGTTAAAGAAACTCTTAATTATCTACAGCACAGTGGTTGCCATTAAAAATCAACATCGCCAACAGATACTATACTGTTCTTACTGTTGTCTTCACTTTCAAGTAAAGGAAAAAGACTGCACTATCTCAGATGTCTCTGTGTGGTAATTGTTGGACACTATTGATTGTTTAATGGTAACTGTTATATTTACCTAGAGAGACAAGGTGAGTGAGGTAATATCTTTTATTTGACCAACATCTGTTGGTGACACAGACAAGCTTTCAAGCTTACACAGAGCTCTTTTTCAGGTCTGGGAAATGTACTCAGCGTGTCACAGCTAAATACAAGTTGGAACAGATTGTTTAGCACAAGTAGTTACATTTCAAGGGACCATTCAAGGTGAAGTGGCCAGTTACCACCACTTCAGTCATAGAGGGAAAAGAGGTGGGGAAGGCTAGAGGAGGGGAGTTGAGTGGGTTACAGATTGTTGTAATAAGCCATAAATTCAGTGTCCCTCTTCAGTTCCTGATTTTTAGTGTCTAGCAAAGCCATCCTTTGAAGGATTCCTTTGAGGATAAGGACTGAGAAGTCAGTTATAGAATGATTGCTTTGTGAAAAGATTTCACCCACAGGTGATATGGTGTTTTTGTCTTTTAGCATTTTTCTGTTTCAGTTCATTCGAGAGTGGAACGATTGTCTGTTTTGCCCACAAAGTTGTTGAGGCATTTTGTGCACTGGATGAAGTACACCACTTGTTGTGTAGGACCACAAATCTTGAAAGATGTGGCCTCTAGATGATGCCTTTAATGCAAGCAATAAATTGTAATAACTGAAGCTGGCTGGTTCCAGAGCACCATGCTTCGTTGTATCAAACTTTTTAATAGGCTGGACCACATTGCCCTTGCTTTTTGGTATCAGACAGTTTGTGGGATTTTTCCTCTATAGATGGCAAAGGAATACTAATTGTCAATATGAGGCACTGAAATGACTGGGTATCATGCAGATATAAAGGGCAGATGCTGAAATTATCCCCTCTGGAAAAGTGCATGGAATCCCCCTCTGCTCTTTCTTCATCAGGAAGAAACTGGAAGAGAAGGAAGTTAAACAGGACCAGACCCTGCCTTATTTCTGGAGAGTGGGGTGGGGGTAGAATGGCTGGTCGTCTGCCCTGAAAAAGACAAGCCTTCAGAAAATGCCTCTCTCTCTCTCTCTCTCTCTCTCACCTTTTAGAAGGTAGGTGGAAAATCCTCATGTTCTCTGTTGGAAGCTGGAGCTACATTGTGCAGCAAGACACCCTATGTTCCTGTAGTACCTTAAAAATGCTGAGGGAAATTATTTCAAAATATAGGCTTTTGCTGACTCTAAATATGGGCATGAATGATACAACCAGTGCAATATTACTTGTGTTTATTTTATATTGTATTCTATTTATTTCATGCAGCTCCCAAATTTTCAACACACATGAATTTCCAACAGAAAATTCTCTAAAGTGCCATTGGTTGATGGGAGAAGATGTAACTTCTGCAAGCTCAGATACAGTTGTATTGGGTGCCAATACAAGTAATAGCAAAGGTAGATCTTAGTAATTGTGACATGTACATGATGTAATCAGCACATCACTTACATATGCAAATGATTGTCCTTAGTTAAATAGCTCCTTGTGACATCATTATTCCTAACTGGAATGAGAACCATTTATCCCAACACAAAGCCTGAGTCATCAAACTGGTCTCATGTTTTTTATAAGTGCTCCTGTGTAAAGTGAGGTTAGGTTCAAAGGATCAGTGAACCTTCTTCCGAGTGTCTTGTGGAGCGATGGCCAATAGTTTATGCCTAAGTTGGCCATGTTGCCCGGGCTGCCATTGCTGCCCATCACTGGAAAGGACTGATGAAGAATGTTGTTCGTGTTGGCGTTTCCTTTTTACTCAGGAGCGGAATTGCAACTGTTTCCCCTGCCCATATGCGGAAGGCAGAGCTTGCCAATGTTGTCATTGCTCATGTTCAGAGAACCCAAATTGCCGTTGGTGCTGCTGCTCCTGTTCAAATGACCCAGACTGCAAGTGCTGTTGCTGTGCCACTGATGAGAACAACAGCTGTCAGTATTATGAGAGCAGATGCTGCAGGAATACCATCTATGCATCATACCTTCCCAGAGCCACAAGGAGACGTCAGTAAGTGCATTCAAAGAATGATTCTTTGATTCTTTTTTTTACATATTGTGTTCCAATGGATATGCTGCTTTTATTTATTTTTTTTGGCAAATCAAAAATTGTCACTTATTCTCAGTGTGACCAAGCTGGGCATGGAAAGTAGAGCTGAGGTAGTGGGAGGGCAGTTTTCCCGTCCAGGAAAATTTTTCTCTGCCTGAATCAAGAGGAAAATTAAAAAAGAAAAAACAATCTAAAAAATGTTTGTGAATCCCAAAACAAAACCCAGACCCTGAAGATTTATTTCAGTTTGGGTTAACTGAAATATTTTTGTTTCAATAATTTCAAAATGCTCCATTTTACTGTTGACTTTTTCTTTTCTTTTCTTTTCAACCCTCATTAAGCATAAATTTCAAAACAAAGTTATTTTAAACCAGGAAACTGGAATTTTTCATTTAGAAAATATAAAAATGAAATATTTTGACAATTTAAAAGCTTTTTTCTTGACATTTTTTCAAGTCAGGAAATTCATTGATTTGTGAACAGTTTTGGTTTTGACAAATTGACATTTTTTTTTTAGTGAAAAAATGTTTAACTGAAAAATTCCCACCGGCTCTAATTGAGTGAAAGCCTGAGAAAAGGAAAGAAAGAGGAGTGTACAATAAGAAGAGACACATGTCTGATAAAGAGAAATGTGAAGTGAGATGTAAGAGAAAAATACCGACTAATGGAAAATGGTGGTCAGGGTAGGGGAGTAGAGGAAACTGAAAGTCAACTGCAAAAAATGTTCTGAAAAGAGTAGAAAGATGGGATGAAAATGATCTTGGTGTGTGAGGGGGAGGGATGGAAAAACTTCAGTACTAAACATAGATTAAATTGAAGAGCAGACAGCGAAAAGAAATGACTGCAATGGTATGCCTGGGGCTCTAAGAAACTAGCCAGACCAAAGTAGTGGTAGTGATGATAAAGATTTAGACTGTGAGTGGAGAACTGGTTGATCTCCAGAGATACATGACCCATAAGTGATTCTTGCCTTTAAAATATGTAACTCTGGCTCTGAAAGTGGGGGAGGCCAGTGGGTGGAACAAGGGCAGCACTGGGAAGAATCTATTTAGTTTATGATATTACACACATATACGGGGGAGGGGATGGGCAAAAACCGAGGGGGAAGGAGCAGCAGTTTTGGAGTATGTGTGTGGGGGGGAAGATATGGGATTGAAAACAGCAGCAACAAGAGTGGAGCAAAGAAACGTAGTGGTGAAGGCAGTATTATGGAAGCAGGGAGTGCGTACAAGGCTGTCCAAGGCTGCAACCCAACCAGATTTACTGCAAAAATTGAATGATGAGGCAGTAATTTTATCTCATGTTTCTGGTGACTATGTTAACCACATGAGCTTATGTCAATCTTCATTGGAATTATCATGGAGAGACAGTTGACCAAGATTTTCAAAAGCACTTACAGAGCAGAGAGATTTACAGAGCACTTCCTGAAAATCAGGACCCTTTAAGGCATCCCAGGCTGGGCACTGCAAAAATTGAGACACCCAAAATCACCAGCCACTTTTTAAACTTTTGTTCACAAAGATCCTTGAGATGGCAATAAGGTTCCATTATAAGGTGAATTTTGATTCCCCTTGTAAGGCAAGGGATAGTTAGATACAGTGGTTAAGATACCTGTTTATTTTACTATTCACATGAATCATAACTCACAGTAATTTTAACAGGCAAAGCATATAAACAAGAAAAAGAGATGGAACAAAAAATAAGTGCTTGATGGTGACATTTGTGTAATAGCTGCAACGCTTGTGGTGGTGGTGGGGAAATGAACATCCTGAAAAATAAAACAGGCAGCTTCAGATGCATTGTACCTGTAGTAAATGTGCAACCACTACTGTGAACAGAAACACTCACTTGTGTGCAATGCTGGCAGAACAAAGCACAGTCATAACCTGTTTCTTGAAATAAAAATTGATGCAGTTGTACAGCAGAATTGTGTACATTAGAATCTGTTTCTTAGTGAGTATCCAATTTTTTTTTTGTTTTCAGTTCAAAAGTTGCCTTGCCAAGCTTTGGAAGTAAAAGTGACACATCGATCATTACACTGGACAGGGATGCATCAGGACATGCTTTTCGTGACCAACTCATTTGTCCATTGTGTAAACAACTGTATCTCTACCCATTTATGCTGCCATGCAACCACTGCATTTGTGAGAAATGCATAAGTAAAAGCAAAGCCCAGGCTGAAGTAACTGAAACTTTCTTCATCATCGTATGCCCAGTGTGTGTCAAAGCACACTGCCTCCCATACACTAATAAAATTCAGTTGAGGATGAATTACCTGAGAGCTAAACTGGCTAGGAGATACATGCGCAGACATGGCTTTCTGAGGTGGAGATTTGACAGAACCCAAGCACCAATCTATTGTCAAGTTTGCAAAGAGAAGACAAGGAAGGCGTCCAAGAGATGTCTCACATGCCGGCTGAATTTTTGTAACGAGTGTCTAAGGTTATATCACAGTGAGATCACCACTCAAGACCACATATTTACCAAAGCCTATCGAGAAGATCAAGGAGAATGCTGTTGTTTACTCCATCCCAACTCAAACCTTTCTAAATACTGTCTAGATGACCACGAGCTAATCTGTGAGTTCTGCAGTGACTCACTGCACAACGATCATGAGACACTACCCTTGCCGGTGGCATGTTCAAATGAGGCTGCTTCACTCTTCAGTGCTATTGCCAAGTTTAAAAAAGGTTCCTATTTCAGCTTTTCTGCTTGTTTGCACTGTTTTTAAAAACTCTGCTGTTTAACTGGCTGTGTGATTTTTGTATAGAAGGGGTAATATTGTTTCAGCTGGACTCCCCTGAAACACACTTTCAACAACAACTATTTTAATGAAGTTCTTTGCAAATTTCCTATCTATCTATCTACACAAGTTTAAAGCACATTAACACATGACAGCCACTGCAAAGTTGTGCTGTGACAGATATGAAATCTATCAACACAAGGCTTCACTGCTGCAGTCATTAGCAAGTCATGCCTGGGTGCTTTACCAGTTTGGAATTCCACAGTACTATGGCTGAGCTCTCTCCCAGAGATGTGGAGTAGTCTAGAGACAACTAAGTCAGATATTCCATCAACGGGGGGACTCTTCAGCTGTACAGTTGTGGCATTTTTACAGTCACTTTACACTGCCAAAGTACCACAAAGGGCTTATAGTATGGGCCAGAAATTGATGCTTACAGTTTAAAAGAAATAAGAATTTATGGATTTCCCACCTCCCCACATTTCCTTGCATCACCTTCCATCCACCTCAGCCTCAGCACCCCTCATCAGGTACCCTGCATCTCTGACATTCCCCTCCATTCACCCCTTTCCTTTGCCTACCCAGTGCTCCCCACTTCAAGAGCAGATACTGTATGCCTCTTCCTCCTAGTTACTCTTTCCTTCATCTGACCCCTCCCAGAATCCTGCCCCTCCCCTTTTCCCTCCTGCTTACAAGGGAATTTGTGTGTATAAACTTTTAAATCAGGATATTACCTGATTCTAAATTAAATAGGAGTCACATGGCTAAATCCCTATAACAACCTTTGAAAAGACAGAGGGACAGAATAAAAAACAAAACAAGAAAGTCAAATAATTGCTGCTATTTGCTAGTATAGTTTTCATAATAAGTAATACTTTGCATTAACATGATAAATTTCACAAAGATTACTCTGGGCTTTATGATCACTCATAAATTAAACTTGAAAATATCCCACGTGAGGTACATAAGCATTATCAGATCTATTTTACAGAAGACCAAATTGAGGCACTAAGAGGATGAGGCCAATTTTTTTGAATTTGGATATGTAAATTTATGCATCTAAATCCCCACTTTGTCATCTAAAGAAGTGGCCACCTAATTTTCAGAAGTGCCAAGCTCTGGCACCTCTCAAAATTAGGTCACGTCTATTAAGGTTCCTAACTTTATCCATTCAGATTTGAAAAGTAATTAATAATTACTACAAGGACACTTAGCAAGCAGTGGCACAACTGAGTAGAGCATCAGAATTCTGATTCCTTGTCTTATATTCTACCAGTCCTGAAGGCCCTCTATGCTATACTAGGCCAGCTAACTGCTACACAACATTTCAATGTGATGTTGAAATTATTGGCTTGATTTTGTTTTACAGTCCGATATGGGGTCGATAATGACCTAATGGAAATCCTTTTGCTAAAGAACAATTTTAAGACCTACAAAGAAACTAAAAGGAAGGAGATCAGAAATGGATTCCTCAAATTACGGAACATTCTCCGTGAACAAGAGAAGCAGATGATGGAATTGCTTGAGAACATTGAACTAAAAAAAGAGAAGGGAATTATAGAGTATGTGGCACACACATCCATAAAAATCTCTCAAATGGATAGCCTTATTCAATATTCTAAGGAGGCCTTGAAGGAGGAAAACCAGATTGCATTTCTGCAGTCTGCAAACTTTTTGGTAAAAGAAATAGAAGATGCAATTAATAATATTTATCAGCCCAGCGCACGACTCAGAGAAGACCCTATTCAGAACCTTAAACTCAACTTTGAAGAGCTTTCAGCCAACTTGCATGACCTTTTCCAATCACCCGTTAGAATGAAGCAATCCGCTGATAAAGCAAACAAAGCTCCTTATCCCTGTAATTCAGACATAATGGTTCCAAGGAAAATTTCCAGTACCCATGTAGAAAAACATCTAACTGTGCTCCGAAGTCCATCTTTATCAACCTTAAATTCACAGTATGAATCAAGTGTGATGAGGAAAGAAATGTGGGGAAGACCAAATTCCACACCTCCCCCTCATCGTAAAGAGCATAATGAAATGTTTGCATTTTGGGATGCATCTACTCAAGTTTCAAGAAAAGAAAGAAACCATCAAAGCTACAGTATCAGTCACAATCCAGAATCATTTGACAATGGATCATCTATGGTTCCAGGCCTAGTTATTATCTACCAGATGCTTGTATATCCAAGTGCGGCCAAAGTAAGACTTATAAATATAAAAAAAATGTATGTAGACTAGGTCCTGGTTTAGCCAAATTGGTTTTCCTTTTAATATAGCTTAAAACATTTATTTTGTGAATGAGTAATGCTGATAAAGTTCATTGTGAGATAATAAATAAGACATTGAACCCATTGTAGTCAATAGGGCCATTATGAGAATTTACTATATGAAAGTTCCAGTACAAAGGAAGTAGATGTATTTTAACATTAAATGTTGGCATAATAGGGCATTGTATGTTGTGGATCATACAAAAATCAAGTAATTTTTTGCTCAGCATATCTCAGAATTGGGTCCTATTTGAGTTGTTGTTTTTTATAAAAAATGTTTTATTTTATGTTTTTACGTTTGATATATTAATTGGCTCTCAGCGCCTATTAGAAGCCCAGTTAGATGAGATGCCAAATAAGTCACAGAAAGTGCTAAATGCTTACACCAGACATCAATTTCAGTGTGAGAGATGAGTGTGCTCTGAACATCCCAGAAGGTACTTACCATTTTTCAAAATGTGATCCCAATTATCATTGCCTTTCACTTATTACATGCTTTGTTAGGCATGTTTTAATTTTTAAATGCAGAAATAGCAGTAACAACGAAGAGAAAAAACATAGTGGCCTGTTTCCAAAAAAATGTAAATGAAAATGTAAGAAAATAAAACAAAAACATATAGTTGGATAATGTAGATCTTTTTTCTCCACAGATTTACTGGACATGTCCCACAGAAGACGTGGATTTCTTTAATGTAGAGTTCTATGAAGTTGTTTCTGTTAGTCCTGATAACATTGTCCAAACACAATTAGCTGGAGAAATGCATGGGATAAAGCATCAGAACCTTGAGATACATAATCTGGATCCCAACACAGAATATCTCTTTAAAGTTCGTGCCATCAATATAAATGGTCCAGGTCAATGGAGTGACATTTGTAAGGTACAGTAGAATATCTGTCCCTCTTTCTGTAGTTACTTTGCCTTTCCATTCTTCTATATGCAGTTCCAATTTTTCTTTGTCTCTACGCATGAACAAGAATACATGTCATCTGGTGCTGTCTCAGGCAAGTGATTCAGCATACTAGCCCACAATCCTGAGAGGTACTGAGTGTCTCCACAGATTATTTTTTCCCTATCATTAGAGTGCTATCATTAGAGTGTTTCTGTCTTTCCCAACAGTAGAGCTGCATCATGGTTACAACCTTCATTCCATTCATTAAATTATCACAGTGCTAGGGGCCCAGTGTCCTACATGCTGTATGGCCACACAGAGAGATAGTGTCCTTGTCCTCAAAGCATTTACAATCAAAAGGTATGTCTAGACTACGAAATTAGGTCGAATTTATAGAAGTCGTTTTTTTCCAGAAATTGTTTTTATACAGTTGACTGTGTGTGTGCCCACATAAAATGCTCTAAGTGCATTAAGTTGGTGGACTGTGTCCACAGGACTGAGGCTAGCATCGACTTCCGGAGCATTGCACTGTGGGTAGCTACCCCACAGTTCCTGCAGTCTCCGCCACCCATTGGAATTCTGGGTTGAGATCCCAATGCTTGATGGGGCAAAAACAGTGCCGCGGGTGATTCTGGGTACATGTAGTCAGGACCCCCTCCTTCCTTCTGTGAAAACAACAGCAGACAATCATTTTGCACCTTTTTTCCTGGGTTACCTGTGCAGACGCCATACCACAGTGAGCATGGAGCCCGCACAGCTGACCGTCACCGTAAGTCTCCTGGGTGCTGGCAGACGTGGGACTGCATTGCTACACAGCAGCAGCTCATTGCCTTTTGGCAGCAGATGGTGTGTTACGACTGGTAGCCGTTGTCATCGTATCCCTGGGTGCTCTTTTAACCGACCTCAGTGAGGTCAGTCAGGGGTGCCTGGGCAGACATGGGAGTGACTCAGCCAGGTCATTCCCGTCTTCTGCTGAGCACCCAGGAGATGACAATGGCTAGCAGTTGAACTGCACCGTCTGCTGCCACCCTAAAGATGTAAAAGATAGATAGAGTGGATTAAAACAAGAAATAGACCCAATTTGTTTTGTATTCATTTGCTTCCTCCCTCCATGAAATCAATGGCCTGCTAAACCCAGGGTTTTGAGTTTGATCCTTGAGGGGGCCATTCTGTGTGACAGTTGTTTGTGTTTCTCCTTGATGCAAAGCCACCCCCTTTATGGACTTTAATTCCCTGTAAGCCATGTTGTCAGTCGCCCCTTCATCTGTCAGAGCAGACAATCATTTCATGCCTTTTTTCAGCCCAGACGCCTTAGCACTGGGATCATGGAGCCCGATCAGATCACCACAGCAATTACGAGCACTGTAAACACCACGCGCATTATCCTGGAGTAAATGCAGAACCAGAACCTGCCAAAGCAAAACCAGGCAAGGAGGCGACAGTAGTGTGGTGACGAGAGTGATGAGGACATAAACATGGACATAGACTTTTTGCAAAGTATGGGCCCCAGCAATGTGGCCATCATAGTGTTATTGGGGCAGGTTCATGCTGTGGAATGCCGATTCTGGGCCGGGGAAACAAGCACAGACTGGTGGGACCGTATAATGTTGCAGGTCTGGGACAATTCCCAGGAGCTGCGAAACTTTTGCATGTGTAAGGGCTCTTTCATGGAACTTTGTGACTTGCTTTCCCCTGCCCTGAAGTGCAAGAATACCAAGATGAGAGCACCCCTCACAGTTGAGAAGCGAGTGGTGATAGCCCTGTGGAAGCTTGCAACGCCAGACAGCTACTGGTCAGTCGGGCATCAATTTGGAGTGGGAAAATCTACTGTGGGGGACTGCTGTGATCCAAGTAGCCAACGCAATCAAAGAGCTGCTGATATCTAGGGTAGTGACTCTCAGAAACGTGCAGGTCATAGTGGATGGCTTTGCTGCAATGGGATTCCCTAACTGTGGTGGCACAATAGACGGAACCCATATCTCTATCTTGGCACCAGAGCACCAACCCAGTGAGTACATAAACCAAAAGGGATACTTTTCAATGGTGCTGCAAGCACTGGTGGATCACAAGTGACGTTTCACCAACATCGACGTGGGATGGCCAGGAAAGGTTCATGACGCTTGCGTCTTCAGGAACTCTGGTCTGTTTCAAAAGCTGCAGGAAGGGACTTACATTCCAGACCAGAAAATAACTGTTGGGATGTTGAAAGTCCTATAGTTGTCCTTGGGGACCCAGCCTACCCCTTAATGCCATGGCTCATGAAGCCATACACAGGCAGCTTGGACAGTAGTCAGGAGCTGTTCAACTATAGGCTGAGCAAGTGCAGAATGGTGGTAGAATGTTCATTTGGACATTTAAAAGCTCGCTGGTGCAGTTTACTGACTCGGATAGACCTCAGTGAAACCAATATTCCCATTGCTATTACTGCTTGCTGTGTGCTCCACAATATCTGTGAGAGTAAGGGGGAGACATTTATGGCAGGATGGGAGGTTGAGGCAAATCGCCTGGCCACTGATTATGCACAGCCAGACACCAGGGCGGTTAGAAGAGTACAGGAGGGCGCGGTGCACATCAGAGAAGCTTTGAAAACCAGTTTTATGACTGGCCATGCTACGGTGTGAAAGTTCTGTTTGTTTCTCCTTGATGCACCACCCCCATCGCCCTTGGTTCACTCTACTTCCCTATAAGCTAGCCACCCTCCCCTCCCCACTTTGATCACTGCTTGCAGAGGCAATAAAGTCATTGTTGCTTCACATTCATGCATTCTTTATTAATTCATCACGCAAAGAGGGGGATAACTGCCAAGGTAGCCCGGGAGGGGTGGGGGAAGAGGGAAGCACTGGGTGGGGTTGGGGAGGAGGGAAGGACAAGGCCACACTGCACTTTAAAACTCTAAACTTATTGAAGGCCAGCCTTCTGTTGCATGGACAATCCTCTAGGGGGAATGCTGGGTAGCTGGAGCCCCCCCCACCACGTTCTTTGGCGTCTGGGTGAGGAGGCTATGGAACTTGGGGAGGAGGGCTGTTGGTTACACAGGGGCTGTAGCTGTGGTCTGTGCTCCTGCTGCCTTTCCTGCAGCTCAACCATACGCTGGAGCATATGAGTTTGATCTTCCAGCAGCCTGAGCATCGACTTGCCTTCTGTCAACAAGCTGACGCCACTTATTCTCCTCAGCCCGCCACTTACTCTCTTCAGCCCGCCACGTCTCCTCGCGTTCATATTGTGCTTTCCTGTACTCTGACATTGTCTCCCTCCATGCAGTCTGCTGTGCTCTGTCAGTGTGGGAGGACAGCAGGAGCTCAGAGAACATTTCATCACAAGTGCATTTTTTACACCTTCTAATCTTCACTAGCCTCTGTGAAGGAGAAACATTTGTAGCTGGTGGAGGAAAAGGGAGAGTAGTAATTTATAGTTGGAGATATACCAATCTCCTAGAACTGGAAGGGACCTTGAAAGGTCATCGAGTCCAGCCCCCTGACTTCACTAGCAGGACCAATTTTTGCCCCAGATCCCTAAGTGGCCCCCTCAAGGATTAAACTCACAAACCTGGGTTTAGCAGACCAATGCTCAAACCACTGAGCTATCCCTCCCCACAAATTTAAGAGAAAAACTCTTTCATGTTAAACCTTGCTGTTCACATTACACAGCACGTGTTTTTTTTTACAAGGTTACATTTTGCCTCTTGTATTGAGGGCCTGCTGGTTTTGTGAGAGAGAGCACTCACGCTTCACCCCTCCCCCCCCATGTGGCTAACAGCGGGGAACATTTTTGTTCAGCCACAGCCAAAAAGCTGAGCAGGAACAGGCACCTCTGAATGTCCCCTTCATAAAAGCACCCTATTTCAACCAGGTGACCATGAATGATATCACTATCCTGAGGATAACACAGCAAGATAAAGAACTGATGTTGTTTGAATGCCAGCAAACACCTGGACCATACGCTGCCATGCTTTGTTATGCAATGATTCCCAACTACATGCTACTGGCCTGGCGTGGTAAAGTGTCCTACCATGGCGGACGGAACAAGGCCGCCCTCCCCAGAAACCTTTTGCAAAGTCTTTGGGAATACATCCAGGAGAGCTTTATGGAGATGTCCCTGGAGGATTTCCACTCCATCCCCATACACGTTAACAGACTTTTCCAGTAGCTGTACTGGCCACGAATGCCAGGGCAAATTAATCATTAAACACACTTGCTTTTAAACCATGTGTAATATTTACAAAGGTACACTCACCAGAGGTCCCTTCTCTGCCTTCATGGTCCGGGAGCATGCCTTGGGCAGGTTCGGGGGTTACTGGCTCCCAGTCCTGGTTGAAAAACATATCTTGGCTGTTGGGGAAACCGGTTTCTCTGCTTCCTTGCTGTGAGCTATCTTCCTCATCCCCAAAACCCGCTTCCCTGTTGCGTGATTCTCCACTGACGGAGTCAAAGCACAGAGCTGGGGTAGTGGTGGCTGCACTCCCTAGCATGGCATGCAGCTCATCATAGAAGCGGCATGTTCAGGGCTCTGATCCAGAGTGGCCGTTTGCCTCTCTGGTTTTTATGTAGGCTAGGCTTGCCTTAGCTCCTTAATTTTCATGCGGCACTGCTGTGCATCGCTGCTATGGCCTCTGTCCTTCATGTCCTTTGAGACTTTTTCTAATGTTTTGGCATTTCATTTATTGGAATGGAGTTTGGCTAGCATGGATTCGTCTCCCCATATGGCGAGCAGATCCCTTACCTCCCGTTCGGTCCATGCTGGAGCTCTTTTGTGATCCTGGGACTCCATTACGGTCACCTCTGCTGACAAGATCTGATGAGATCTAGACTCACCTGCACCTTGCCACGCTGGCCAAACAGGAAATGAGATTCAAAAGCTCGCGGGCCTTTTCCTATCTACCTGGCCAGTGCATCTGAGTTGAGAGCGCTGTCCAGAGCGGTCACAATGGAGCACTCATGGATAGCTCCTGGAGGCCAATACCGTCGGATTGTATCCACAGTACCCCAAATTCGACCCGGCAAGGCCGATTTCAGCGCTAATCTCCTCATCAGAGGTGGAGTAAAGAAATCGATTTAAAGAGCCCTTTAAGTCAAAAAAAGGGCTTCATCGTGTGGATGGGTCCAGGCTTAAATCGAGGCAACGCTGCTAAATTCGACCTAAAATCATAGTGTAGACCAGGCCAAAGAGAATTAGAGAGACCTGGAGTGGGAGAGGAAGTTTCAGAATGTCCCTCAGCACCCTTGTCAAATGCCTCTCTTATTATGGTTTTAAAGAAAAAAAATTAAACAAAAGCAAGATTTTCAAAAATAAACACCTAATTATCACAAGTGCTGAGCACCCAGCATCACACACTGATGTCACTTCTGTGTTCTAAATCTTGTCCAAAAACATATATTCAGTCCATTTATTTTTCCACTTGGAACCATTATACATACAAGAGCAAATCATCCCAGTGCAGAGAGCCAGTAAAAGGCTCTATGCACCATTTGAGTCCCAATAAAGGGTTTATGTGGGACTTCAATACATAGCCCTTTGCATAAGTTCTCTGTGAAAGGGTGGATTTCACTCTGTGGTTCCATGCAGAACAATCTCACTTCTCTCTTCCCGGTTTCACTTTACACTGAGTTTTATCCCTCCAAGGCTTCTAGTCCCTAGTCACCTGGATTTAGTAAGAGTCTAGCTTTGAAATGGCACTCAGATAATTCACTAGGTGAGTGCTAATGATAACACTACCTATGGGCCACCAGGGCAGCTCTACTTCCCATACTTAACATATTCAGCACAGTATTTTCTTTTTTATCTGACACACTGGAGTACTATATTGATTTTTCTTTTGAAAACAGTTCTTTCCACAGGCAGCAGAGTTGTATTAATATTCCAGAGAAACACAGATTTGCTTAACATCTGCTGTAATTTACATAAGCAAAGAGTTCCGTGGCAAATGAAAATGAAAAAGCATGTTTGACAGACATTTATAGATCTTTTTAAAAATAACTTACTGCCATTCTTTTTGCATAAAATCAGAATATTTTACTTTACCAGCTGCATGGAAACTTCAGAAGAGTTACATTTAATGTAAATGCACCCTGAGAATGTAAGATGTTTTATTTATACAAAACAATACAATATTTTCTGACATATCCAATTATCCAAAAGGAATTGATCAAATACATATCATATCAGGGCCACATTGTCCCAGGCTCTATACCCACACAGAGACACAGATAATCACAGTTTCTAAGTCTAAGCTGTAGGAGCACGGGATCTGTTCCCTTCAGACACCCCTTGTGGGTGGCACATTGTCCCAGAGGTGAGGCACTCCTCTCTCACCTCAAGCCTCTGGGGCGGGTTGGGCACACTGGAGGTCCTGAAGAATGGCACAGACTGCATACTACCCCTAGGGTGACCAGATGTCCCGATTTTATAGGGACAGTCCTGATATTTGGGACTTTTTCTTATATAGGCTCCTATTACCCCCTCACCCTCATCCCGATTTCTCACACTTACTATCTGGTCAGCCTAACTACTCCTGCACATTAGGAACCATGGGGCGGGATCACTCTGTATTGCCCCTAATCACAGCTGTGCTTTAATTGCCCAGTCCAGTCCTTAATTAGAAATGTGGCTTGTTTAAGTTCTTTTAGTCCTTGAGAAAGTTCCTGGGTTAACAATGAAAATTAAGTCTGCTCTGTGAACAGAACAACTGCAATGCAGCCAGTGGTAGTGTAAGAAAGGCTACAGATGTGACTCCACCCTGTTCTGGCAAGACTGTTTCTAGGGATGAAGTTCAATTGCCATGTCCATTTTTAAACCTGTCTGATGAGATGGCCAACTTGGAAACTAATTTGTTTGAGTTCTGATAGCGTTTTTTGTGATTGGACACTTGTCCACGAAAAACTAGGGAGAAACTTTTCAAAAGCACTCAAGAATTTAGGATCACAAGTCTCAATAACTTTCAATGGGATTTGTGCTCCTAAATGCCATTTGGGTACCTAACTCCCATTGACTTCAATAGGCAATAGGTGCCTAAATACCTTTGGGGAACTGGGCCCAAGTGCTTTTAAAAATCTCTCCGTAGCTGACCTGCTACTGGCACTTAAAGGCTGGTGCTAGGTAAAATTTAAAAATCATTACATTGTACACAGAATACCAAACAGCAGCCATCTGGTGATGATGGCTTTTGTTTACTTCCTACTTGCCCTAAGGGCCAGATTTTCAAAAGAGCTCAGCTTCCATTTAGGCAGAAAAGTAAGTGACTAGATTTTTTCAGAAGAGCTCAAAATGGGTTCTTTTGAAAATCTGGCCATAAGTGGCAGCTGGGCTGTTCTGAAAATCTACCCTCTATTGTGGAAGCTGAGTACTTGAAAATCTGACCCTGAGCTCCATTGAAAATGTATACCACATTTTGAAGAACTCTATTACTCTATCATTTAACACCTGAGATACCAAGTCCCTGAAAATTGTATGTACGGTATTTTAAAATATTCCTAACTCTGAATTTGTGTTATTTTTTTCCAATTCCAGGTAGTTACTCCGGATGGGCATGGGAAAGCCAGAGGCAGATGGGGCTTGCTGCGGAGTATTCAGTCTGCTTTCTATAAACAGCCTTAAGCTTCAAAGAAACAAGACAGTATGTTTTATTTTGTTTTTAAAGAAAAGGTCTGAAAAAATCTATTATATTTTTGACTGAAGCTAGCATGCAGCCTAAGATCTGAAAGTAAACTCTTCAAAATAACATATCCATCCAATAAATAAATATCTCAGCATTGTCTTTTGCCTTCTTTAGTCTAGAAATATCACCAACACATGAGGAAAATTTTGTGTTCTACATGAAAATATAAAGTGCAAATCTCAGAAGCCAGCTCTGTGGTGCTTAGCACCTTTAAAGAAAAAGTAATATAGACTGATGTCTTCATTTCATTGCAGGAATCTGCCAAGTTAATACTTTGATTATTACTTCCTAAGAGGCCAAGCCTGAACTTGTTTATACAGTAACACTCTTTACATAGTATTAATGCACCTCATAAAGCCCACTCTACAAATATCTGTGATTTGTGCCAGGAGTTCATATCTCACCCTGATGACGCCATTCTTGGACCTTAATCCTGCACAGTGCGGAGTGAGAGTGTTAGGTGCAAGGTAGAAGGTGATAGGTTGCACAGGGTTGGTATTAATGAATGTAGGAGCACATGACCACAAAGGTACTTATCCCTAGTAAGAAAAGCCAGGACAAAGAGGGGAATATGTCTTCCTGCACTTCAGTCACATGCTGAGGATCATGCTCACTTTACCTGAAGGTCCTTTACATGAAGGTCACAAAAGACAGGCAACTTGTATATTATTGAAAAAATAGTTACTCCTGGTAAATACCAGCAGTAAGAGAAACTACACCAATTAAGAGCAAGTTACAGCCCTGGAGTAAAAAATGTCATTCACCACACAGGCACACAGCTCCTAGGTATCTACTATGTCTATTTCATTCCATGGAACTGTTTGGATTTACCTTAAGGCAAACAATAACTTATTTGTATGTATGATTAATATTTTGTATTTATATTGCACCTTTCATCAGAGTCAAGTAAAGTGAAGCTTTCTCTAGCTTCACTTCATTACAGTAAGATAGTAATACTATACCCACTTTACAGATGTATAAACTGAGCTGCAGACCATGGGCAAGTATCTGCAAAGGTCACATATAGTCAGTAGCAAAGCCAAAAATTGACTCCAGGAGGTTCAACTTCTTATCCTTTTTGCCAGTCATTAAACCATTAGTGATACTTAATGTAATGTACATGATCTGGGCTCATCCTCTTTCTGACAGATGATTTCAACTTGGACAACGTCTAGAGATACTACTTGCAAACATTTACATTTTCAAATGGGTCTAGTAATTTTGAATGCCTCTGTTTTTGGATGCTCACCACAAAACATCTTACTGGGGCTTGATTTTCAGGAGTGCTGAGCACCCACCCTCAAAGATGTGTCAGGATGTACATCCAAAAAATTGAGGCCTCTAAAATCCCTAATTACTCTAGAAAATATAGGCTAAAGGGCCATAAAAAATAAGAATGTATTCTTTATCACTTTTGGCCTGCATAAATCAGGTCATTATATTCTGTAATGTATATTAAGACAAGGTGCCAAAACAGGTTTTTCTTATTCATACAGCCCTCATTGAAGCAGGATTTGAAGTCAAAGGGAGTAGTTGAGGTGTTAAATATGGTCCCTCACTGGACCACTGAAGACTATTATTCATTCTCTCCTCCCCCTTCTGCCCCCGATACTAAAACATAACTATCCTTCCTTTAGTTACAACCCTTTAAGCACCCATCACCTTCAGTACTGATATTACTTGTTACCCTCTCCAGTGGCATATGATTTCCTGGGTTCCTGCCACCCTAGTGATTATCTGCATCTATTCTTCTCCAGGATCCAAACTTCTTGGACACTCCTCTTTATATTTTAAAAATGTCTTTATAAAAAAGAAGAAGTAGAAGTAAATTTTACGTACAAAGCTTCACTCCCTTTTCAAGTCCACATAGCAGAACCCACGGTGTACTGAACAACTGAATTGAAATATAACAATTTGGTAATAACATGGATGTTCCCATTACAGAGGGTTGAAAGCCAATGGATATTTAACAAAAAATACTTGTTTTAGTCCTGTAACATTATTTTGCTTCTGCTGTGTGTGCATAATATGTTGTGAAAGGCATAGACCACATACTCTCTTAGGATTCACAGAAGAAAGGTCCCGAAAAAAAACTTCAGAAGTGATTTTTGTAAGGGGAGGGAAAAAAGTAAAGATCATATCAATGTCAGAAGTAGATTGACTTTTTTTGTACTGCAATTAGACATCCATAATTTCTTTTGGTGTCCCTGTAATTCAGTGCATATATTCAGCCTAAGTTATATATTAATTACAACTAAGAATGAAAGAGTTTGCTTTTTATTTTTATGAATTTTGATGGATAATACATTTTCCCTAGGAGGTGGCAAAATTGACTATGCACCATTTATGTGCAATGAATGAGGCTAGGATCCTGTCGAAATAATATACAGTCAAATAATTAGAGATTGTATTATAATTCCTCTGCACTACAGGGCACAGCCAGAATTGTGCATGCAACCGTAACTGTTATTTCTTGACTTGAGTGCTTCACTTTTCAGCCTTAGTGTTTCCCTGACATGGGTTTTATTTTATAAGTTACTGCTGGATGGAAACAGGAGGAATCAGCTCCACAGGTTCCATGTTTTTCTCAATCTGTGCACTACATTTATTTGTACAGATGAGAGCTGGACATGAAGTGCGAGGACAATACATAACCATTCCATCAGAGCTTGAAGCTGATTCAGTAGCACAGTTTTCTGCACCAGATTTTCAATGGTTTTAAGTCAATGGAGCTATAGCCCCCTCATTTAGCCTACCAACACCACTGAAGGGAGTCTGTTTTCCCAAGATGCATGGGCACAGCATGGTAATTGAAGGGCAGTTAGATACACAGGACAGGTTCATTTTCAACTGTTTTCCCTCCATCCCTTCTGTTTATCAGTGGTACTCACTGTATAGCTTCTGTAGCCCTAGGGCACATAATGAGGTGAGCAGATTTCATTACAGGAGAGTAAGAGAGAATTTATTAGGATACTCAAGTGTATAAATTACACCAAAAAGACCTGACAAGCCTGGAAGATGCTGAAAATCTTCTTTGAGCTCCTGGAAGCCCTTGGCTCCCATTGAGGCTCACGTGCTTAGCAGTTCACAAGAGATGCACCTGGCAGCATTGGGCCTCACATAATATGCAACAGCACAACCAAACAGAGGCCCAATTCTGATCTAACTGAAACCATTTTTATACCTGAGCAACTCCAGTGATTTTATAGCAGCCACATCTGATTTATACCCATGTGAGGCTGGGATCAGGCACCCTGCAGGCTTTAATGTTTTTGATTAATTTTGTGGGGCTGGTGGAGGCATTAGTTTCTTTGAAAACGAACACCTTTCACTTATTCTATCTCGGTTCCATTTTCTCTCTTTTTTTCCGGGGATACCTCTTTTTAAAGAGAAAAATGTGTTAAATTCCTTACACATCGTTCAGTGCCTGCCTTCTGCAAGTACAGCCAAATCCCATAGTGATTGGATGTCTACAGCCCAATTTATTGCATTTCTTCCCTCTATAAACAGGCAAGGCAAAGAATGGGACAATTTTGCTTATATACTGCTCAGTTTCAGTGGGGGTGGGGGAGAGTGGCTCACTCTCTCATCCCATGCACAGGTTTTTCAGCTGCGTGCCCTGACATTGAAATCTTGAGATTATTTATAAATAAATAAAACCCCATTTGAGTTTAATGCAGTACAATATTTACATAATTACTTCTCAAGGTAATGAGTGTGACAGAAGCCGGAACACAGAAGCTGAATATCTTTAAAGCAGTCTGTGCCGGTAAATAAACACAGAGGTCCTGTAAGTATTAAATTGGATTGCAGTTTAGAACCACATAATTTTTTTAGGGAATAATGAGCATCCATTTGTGTTAGGCGAGTTGCCAAGGTGAAAAAATGAAAGACATATATGTAATTAAATATTAGGTGAGCCATCATTTCATTTCCTAACCAGTTGTCATTTGAAATATCTGTAACCAACCATGCTGAAGAAGATATCAGGTAATAAAAGTGGCTGTCAAATCATCTTCTTCACAGCCAAGAGCTTACCAGAGGATACAGCTGGCCTGAATCAATTAACACCAGTTTGAAAGAAAATAAATCTGAGGAGTTCAGTTCTGTGTTTATAGTTTTAAGATTTGTCTATTCACAAAGTCTCCCCACCCACCTCCACTTTGTAAGTGAGACAAGCCGTAGTTTATACACAGAGATACTCTTAATGGGATCTCCATCTCTCCTAGTCTACAAGGCCTCTGGAAGATAGGGTGGGATGGACAGCATATGACTGATTAATCTGTGACAATCCATATCCACTGGTGAAACCAAAATTCCCATGGATGCTATTGCAACTCAAGAATACAGTAGGGTATATCTGCTGCCCCACTACAGCCAAGAGTAGGAAAGGCTTCTATTATCGCAACTTCTGCATAACTTTTCTAGGCACAACTAAGAGCTTGTCTACACTTGAAATGCTTCAGCAGCCCCACTCTTGCACTTCAGTGTAGACAATACCTATGCCGATGGGAGAGTTCACCCATCAGCGTAGGTCAGTGGTTCTCAAACTTTTTCCACCGCTTGTGCAGGGAAAGCCCCTGGCAGGCCAGGCCGGTTTGTTTACCTGCCACGTCCGCAGGTTCCGCCAATCGCGGCTCCCAGTGGCTGTGGTTCACTGCTCCAGGTCAATGGGAGCTGCTGGAAGTGGTGTGGGCCGAGGGATGTACTGGTGTGGATTTTTCATACCTCTCAATGAGACCAGGCCCAATTGTTATAAAAGTCAATGATGTTAAGTAACTAACTGCCACTTGTGCCTTTGAACATCTCCAATAATTTTCTAATACCGATATTGCACCCAATATATGGGGAGTCCATATTAGCGGTCATGCCAATAAATAAAGATGACTTGATTACTGAACTAAAATTA
The DNA here is from genome assembly GCF_016161935.1 of Mauremys reevesii. NCBI lineage: Eukaryota > Metazoa > Chordata > Testudines > Geoemydidae > Mauremys > Mauremys reevesii. Next base: position 39,657,962 of record NC_052631.1, on the reverse strand, counting down.
AAAAGTTGCCTAAACTCAAGTGATTGCATCGTTTATGCAAACAGAATATAGTCCCAACAAAGGAAGACACACTCAGGCACACACCACAGTTCAAGGGAAACATCCCAGAACCAGAATTATTATGAAAATTGATTGAGACAAAAAGTGGAAACTGGGAATTGGTTAAGAATATTTGCTAGATGCTTGAAAAGCCAAAATTACTTTGCAAAGAATTTGACTTTGGTTAAAAAGTCATCCAGGGATACAGGGGATGTGAAAGCCTTGGTAAAAGTAAAATTATTACACCACAAATGGAAGTGATGTGGTACATTGTAATACATAAATATAAACAGTTAAGAAATGCAGGTAATTATAAGAAGCTGCAGATATCAATGAAATATAGATGGCCAATAGCATTAAGGTAAATAAGGATTTTTTTAATGCATCAGGAAAAGGAAACCTAATCATGGCATAGGTCCATTAATAGCTGGAGATGGTAAAATTGTCATTTAACAGAATGGCAGAAGTGTCAAACAGATATTTCTTTTCTGTAAATGGAACCAATCTGAACAATGTGTCCATATAACATGATGAGGACAAAATACTTTTTTCAATAATAACTATGGAGGTTGATAACAGTATGTAGTAAATTATTTCAGAGACTTGGCTGAGGAGTGCTTTGCACCACTGATTTAATTTTTAGTAAAGCGTGGAAAATTGGGAAGGTGCTAGCAGACTGAAAGAAAGCAAAAGTGGTGTGAGTATTTAAAGAATAAACTGGCCACCAAGGCAATGATAGGCCATTTAGCTTGATACCAATCCCAGGAATAATGATGGAACACTGATACAGAATTCTATCAATAAATAAAGTAAGCTTTTTTTTTAATTTCCAAATTTCACCCATTAAAATGGTATATGGGTCAAAGTCTGCTGTTAGTTACACTAGAGTAAATCAACAAATATCAAGAACAGCATACATCACTGCAGCACAAACAGTTTAGGGAGCAGTCTTGCAGTGAGTTGAAATTCCTACCACCAGTTCAGCAAAGCACTAAATAGCATGCTTAACTATAACCATATGAATAGATCTATTGAAGTCACAGAATCCATAGTGCAAGACACTAGAAATGAAAGAGTACTGAGTATGCTGAAGAAACTGCCAGCAGCAGACATGGTTCTTGGCGTTTACGTATTTTTATTATCATTTCTTCTTTCAAGAAGACACAGATTTTAATATAACAGAACAAATTCAGGCTTATCAGGTTTTTAACAATAGAAATGCCTAGATTCGCTTGGTACTCCTATTAGGCACTTTGAGTGGTTTATATTAATTAATTCATGATTTTTTGCTGGAGTTTAGAAATATTCTTTTTAACTGGTTGAAGGCTTTTTTGGGAAGGAGAATATATGTTCAGTCAGAAACAACGTTGTGATGGGTTTGGTCACAGAGACCCCCTTGGGACTGTCACCTGATGTGCTGAGACTACCTCTGAGCCCATTTTCTCTGCCAGTTTGGGCCTTCAGAACCCTGCCTTTTTGAGCCAGACATGCAAGCCTGCTGCAACACAGACCCAGGGTCTGAGCCGTGCCCCCAAAGATGTGGACTTAACTGAAAACAGCGTAAGAAGTGCTCCTGTCTCCAGCACCCAGACACTCAGCTCCCAGTGGGATCCAAATCCCCAAAAAATCTGTTTTACTCTGTATAAAGCTTATATAAGGTAAACTCCTAAACTATCCGCCCTCTATAACACTGATAGAGAGAGATGCACAGCTGTTTGCTCCTCCAGGTATTCATTACTTACTCTGGGTTAATTAATAAACAAAAGTGATTTTATGAAGTCTAAAAAGTAGGATTTAAGTGGTTTCAAGTAATAACAGATAGAACAAAGTTACCAAGCAAAATAAATCAAAACACGCAAGGCTAACTTAAACACTAAGGATCTAGGTACAAATACTAATTTCTCACCCTAGGTGTTATCTCAGGTACAATCCTTTTCAGACCAAGGTTGTAGTTTATAGCCTGGGTCCAGCAATCACTCACACCCCTTTAGTTACAGTCCTTTGTTCCAATTTCTTTCAGGCATTTCTTTGGGGTAGAGAGGCCATCTCTTGAGCCAGCTGAAGACAAAATGGAGAGGCTTCCAGGGCCTTTTACATTGTAGCCACCTGGGCAAGTCACATGTCCATGAATGATTCAGCTTTTTGCAGGCCGACACGTGTTAGTTTGAACATTCCCAGGAAAGCTCAGACGTGGATTGGCTTTTCCCAAAGTCCATTGTTAGTTAAGTACTCCCTATTACTTGAATAGACCCTTCACTAACCCTTGTTGGCCAAACCTCCCTTATGTGTTTCCTACAGCAAACACTTCAGATACAAGCATAGCACCAATGTTCATAAATTCAGATATAAAAATGATACATGTCTACAAATAGGATGAATATATTCAGTAGATCATAACCTTTGCAAAGATATGTTACATGTCATATCTAGCACAAAGCATATTCCAGTTATGTCATATTTACATTCATAAGCATATTTCCATAAACATAAGGAGTTCAACATCAGAAATGTATGAGTATATGTGTAATTGATTAAGCAGTTGATCGAGGCACCAAGAACTAATGTGATTGGATAAGGACCAACCAGACTCTGGCCCTGCTCCCAAAGAAAGATCAGCTAGTGGGTCCTATCACAGAGATACTTCAAATCAGCACGAGTTACAAGTCTCTGCCAGAACCCCCAAATTAGAAGCACGCAAGCCTTTGATTACTCTGTTTTTTCTTACAAACAGTTCTCTGAGCAGTAAAAGTCCTCTCTGGATGGTTAGAGTTTCCAAATGCCCACATCCTACTCCTAAATCTATAGAAGAGCCCACCTAGAATTTAAGCAGGTACCTTTGCATGAATATGTTTTTCTTTGCCTCCAAAATAAGATTTGCCCACACAAATCAGCCACATTGTTGACATGCAAAACTGAGTTGACAGCAGAGCTGGCTGAAAATTTCCAGTCACAACACCTAAAAAGCTTCAAAGGAAAATGTTGATGATGACAACAATAATTGTTTTTGTCAAATTTTTTCTACAACAAAATATGCCATTTTTCAGCCAACCCCACTTGATATCTTGGCAACAAACTGGCTGCCCGTGTTTGTGGTATGTGATTATGGGTATTCATACTTTTGAGGGCAATCTTAAAACCTTGGCCCTTACACTTTGTGAAGTATTTGAGGAGCCATTAATGTGCCCCAGCAGAGATAGTAACTTGATTTTGGATTGTTAAGAGGTGTTCTTCCTGCCATGAGCTGGTGATGCTGAATAGCAGGAAACTCCCTGAGCAACTAATACCTTTATAAATGCAAATACACATCCAGAAGATTGTTATTTGCAGCTTGAAAGCCCCAAGAATTTATAGAGTCTGTGTTAGTTACTAGCGTGGAGGGGGGAAAAAAACCTCTGAACTCTATTAAAAAGATTGATGCATTGCTGGGAGAGTTACTGACATTCAAGCTGTTCTTCTGAAGGGTTGCTTAACATATATATAGCAAAAAGATAGTAGGGAAGGATGCAAATTTCCCTATGAATTTTGAAACTAGTAAAATAACGAGATGATCGAAGCACAAATTCTATGTAATTGAGAACATGCAACTTCCGACTTTAAAAGAAACTAGAAATTATCTAGGGGAATAAAGTCAGAAATATATACATGGAATTAAAACTATAGGTAAGGTGTATGGCTATGCATTCAGGGCCAAATCAAACTTCACCATTCCCTCTGAGGTGGAAGAATGAATTGATGCAAAAAATAGCAGGCCATCTGTGAGAATCCCAAGCAGAGGGTCCACACTACCTGGGAGCTGTGTGCTACACAGCAGAGACTCTTCCACTCTGTGTAGAGAGGCTGTGTTGCCGGTGGACAGACCACTAGACTGGGACTTAGGAGACCTTGGTTTCATTCCTAATTTTGCCACTGGGTGACCTTAGACAACTAATTTCTCAGCTGAGTCCCTCAGGTTCCACATCTGTAAAATGGAGATAGTCACACGGCACTTTTGTAAAGAGCTTTGAGATCTACTGTTGAAGAGTGCTATATAGGAGCTAAGTATTATTACAGCAAAAGTCAGACTCAGGGGAAGGAGTGGGCTGCCGGATCAATAGCTACACAGATGCCCATGTTGAAGCCTATCTCTATGGCTTGAAGAGAAGAGGTCCTCCCTTTTCCTCCATCTGGACCACAACAGGATCCCCGACCCCCAATCCATTCACCAAGTCTGGTTGCTTGGGATTGTCACAGATGGTAGAATTTGGTTTGTAAGGATAGTTAGTGAGTGTGTGAGGACAGGACTGGGATATCTACCCAAATCAAACAGGAAATATAATGTAAAGGGTCTCTAATTATCTTACATCAAATTGTAGCAACCACTGTTGGAGACAGGATGGTGGACTTGATGGACCAGTATTGCAGTTCCTATGTTCATGTGAAAGACCCATTGGAGAAGCTGGTCCATTTCCCTGCCTGTGCAGCATTATTTTTTACAGTACATTGTCTACTGTTTTGACCAGTTTAGTTTTAAGAGTGCCACCACTTCTTTGGGAAACTCCCACTGCCTAATATATATATACACCTCACTATCAGCCAGTGTTTCCTGATTTCAATCTAAATTCCTCTCCCATTTTTATCCCATTGCTTCTAACTATTCCCCTGTTTTCACACAAGATCACAAGCTCTTTGGGGCAGAGACCTTCATTACTTATATATTTGTACAGCACCTAGCACAATGGGGCTCAACATAATTGTGGCTTGTAGGCATGACCACAATATAAATGTTAAGTGACAATAAATAATTCCTTTCCCTCTTTGGCGTTTACATCCTTCCAGTGCTTGTAGGATGTTATGTCCTCCCTCTGTTGTTTCTTAACTAAAATTATACAGTTTCATCTTAATATCAGCACCAAGTAAAAAATAAACAATGGGAGTTGCAGGTGCTCAGACTCACACAGGAACAGTCCCATGGTTATTCTAATCTTCACTTAAAAATAAATCCCTCCACCTGCCATGTAATTTCTGTACGTCTCAACTCCCTGCAATTTATTGTTAGCTTCCAGGTAGTGTGATGCTCAGACTTAGACACAGTATTCCAGGTAGAGTTGATGCTACTTGTATTGTATTTTCCTATGTAAGAGCAAACATACTGTAGGTCTGCATTTATGTGCATGTGATTTATTTGTTATAATATTTTATTATTGTAAAAAATATTTTCTTAATGGACTTTTATTGCAGAGCTCATAATTTATTTTTATTAGAATTGCATTTCAGGATGCTTTGAAGTAAACATAGCATGGGGTAAAATACAAGAGTTTCCCATGGGACATGATCAGGGCCGGCTCCAGACCCCAGCGCGCCAAGCGCGCGCTTGGGGCGGCATTTTGCCGACAGGGCGGCAGGCGGCTCCGGCGGACCTTCCGCAGTCATGCCTGCGGGAGGTCCACCGGAGCCGCGGGACCAGCGGACCTCCCACAGGCATGACTGCGGAGGGTTCGCCGGAGCCGCCTGCCGCCCTCCCAGCACACCCTCCGCAGGCACGTCTGCAAGAGGTCCCCCAGAGCCGCGGGACCGGCAGCGCGCCCCCCGCGGCATGCCGCCGTGCTTGGGGCAGCCAAATTCCTAGAGCCGCCCCTGGACATGATAACTAATATCCAAAAACTACTTCATGAATTTGGCAAATAGCTTAAACTGGTTACTAAAAATCAAAAATTGTTCAAACTGGCCATTTAAAAATATATTTATTAATACAAGTGCAGCTAGTGCACAGGTGGGATGATTGCCTGACACTTCCCATCATAAACCCTGCATTCACTTGCTTATTAAAAAAGCTTGAACCTTTTGGACTAAAATTTTGCATCAAGTAGCTGCCTCAGGCTGAATATTTTTTGAAAGTTTTCAGCCATTCCTAGGAAATTAGGCTAGGAAAAAGATACATTTTTTACGTATATAGTGAACAAAAAAACCTGGTGACCTTTTCTCTGAACAGCTCCAGCACTGCCATACACCGCTGAATTTCATCCCTACTCCAATGGGATGGCCTTTCTCAGCAACATGCCTTCTGTCATCCCTGTGAAAATCTGACCAATTTTAAGCAAGTTATAAGCTTTTGAACAAAAATCAGAGTTTAAAAATGTAAAGTAGAGCCCTATTAGGGTTTTGCAGCTAAAAAATCCACACAAAATGTAATCTTTCTAAAGGAAGATTTTATTAGACCCAAGACCAATAGAAATGTTGCTGCAATTTTAAAATTATAATAAAAATAGATTAAAAAATAAACAAACAAACCACCACCACCCAAAGCATCCCACTACAAAAGTGTTAAATACATAAATCTCAGAACTCAAACCATAACTATCATTGATTTTCAGGGTACAAATTAAGGGGAAGTAAACAAAAATATTAGTAGGAAGGCGCATATATTTGAGCCATGCTACCTAGTGGATGGTGCACTGTACTGTGACTCAAGAGACCTGGATTCAATTCTCAGTTCTGCTGTGTAACTTTGGACAAGATGGGCCATGTGCCTCAGTTTCCCCATCTGTGAAATGATGATAGTGACCTCATTTTGTGAAGTGCTTTGAGATCTACTGATAGAAAGCATTGTATAACAGCTAGATGTTATTGTAACAAAGTACTCTTTTAATAGTAATATAAAGACATGTTTACAGCATACAGGACCAGACCCTTAACTGGTATACAGTTGTATATTTCATGGACTTCAGTGGAGCTATTAACACCAGCTGAAGATTTGTCCTATTATTTTAAAGTTGAGAGTGATTATATAAATAGAGATGACCCATGCATTGTAAATACAGTTAGGCCCAACTTTTCAAAAGTGTGTGGATCTCTATGTTTATTCAGTGGAACTTCTGCTTATTTCAGTGACAATAATAAGCTTTTATATACATTACTCCTGTAAGCTATTCTGGCATCTAAACCTAAAGTTCAAATTTTGTGTCTTTTTTTTTTTAAATGACAATGGTGTTGTACAGGTATGTGCAGAATTTAATCTACAGCTCTTAGTTACTATTGGTGAGGAAGCCAGAAAGAATATATCGTCAGATGCTCGGCTGCATGTGTGTATTCTCCCTGTGTGCTGTCCCAGCTCTGCGCAGACAGCTGGCACAGCAGACCTCAAGTGAACTGCCCAATGACTACAAAATCTGTTAAGGTGCGAAAGCACTGGGTCAGGTTTATTGTCAACGAAGGACAGCCCTAGTTCCCCGGATCAGTGTCTATAGTTATACTGGCATATGTGACAATGGATGCAGCTCAGCCAGTGGCGGGATTTTCCACTGTCCCCTAGGCTGGCCAAAGATACTCCCTCTGAGAAACATCTTTATATACCAATACAAACAAGTTATGTATCGCCCCTGTCCTATCAGGGTGCCACCCTCTGACATATTAGGGTGCCACCCACTGCCTTGAACCTGTAGGTTTGATCAAAACATGCAGTCATCCTGACCTTATCCTTAATGACGAGTTAGTGTGTTCCTGTTATCTTTGGGGAATGTGCTTATCAGAGTATTTGGTACCATCCTTCTGGAATGTCCTTAACCTCCACTCCATCCTCAGTGTTTAGCAGTTCCACTTCTTCTTTCTTTGTTTTCTTCTTATTTATATGGCTAGAGAACCTTTTAGTATTGGTTTTACTTCCCTTTGCAAGGTCCAACTCTACATGGCTTTTGGCCTTTCTCACTTTATCCCTACATGTTCTGATCTCAATAAGGTAGCTTTCCTTTCTGATCCCTCCCATCTTCCATTCCTTGTAGGCTTTCTGCTTTTTCTTAATCACCTCTCTGAGATGCTTGCTCATCCACCTTGGTGTTCAACTCCAGCCTATGAATTTTTCCTCCTTTCTTGGGATGCAGATCTCTGATAGTTTCTGCAACTTGACATGAAGTAATCCCAGGCCTCCTCCACCTTTAGATCCACAAGTTCTTCAATCCAATCCACTTCCCTAACTAATTTCCTTCATTTTCTAAAGTTAGCCCCTTTGAAATCAAAAAGCCTAGTCACAGATCTATTTTTGTTTATCCTTCCATTTAGTTTGAACTGAATTAGCTCATGATCGCTCGAACCAAGGTTGTCCCCTACAACCATTTCTTCTGAGGTCCTCACTACTCACCAAAACTAAATCTAAAATGGCATCCCCTCTTGTTGGTTCAGCAACTACTTGGTGAAGGAATCCATCAACTATCGCATCCAGGAAAATCTGAGCCCTATTATTATTACTAGCACTTGTCCTCCAGTCTATATCGGGGAAGTTAAAGTCTCCCATGATCACACAATTGCCATTAGTATTTACTTCATTAAAAACATTAAAAAGAGGTCTCTATCCATATCCAAATCAGATCACTGTGGTGTATAGCACACCCTAAGCACTATCCCAGGGGAAGCTCTAGTAGCTTTCTTCCCCAATGTGATTTTTGCTGAGACAGACTCTTGTCTTATCCATTCTATCACTTCTTATTTCTTTACAGTCTACCTCATCATTGATATACAATGCTACTCCACCACCTTTGCCTTTATTTCTGTCTTTCCTAAACAGCACATACCCTTCAATACTTGTACTCCAGTCATGACTACTATTCCACCATGTTTCTGTTATCCCTATAATATCTGGTTTCACTTCCTGCACCAATAACTCTAGTTCCTCCATTTTATTATCTAGGCTCCTCGCATTGGTGTACAAAATCTTAATTTTTGCTGTTTGGTTTTGCTTACACTCTTTACCCGATTAGATACAGACATTCTACCGCCAGGATCACCTATTAGACTGGTATCTACATCACCCTTCCTTCTTATGTCCATTTGCCTACCCACAGCTGCATCCTTTCTTACTTCGTTTTCTTCTCTCTCCATGTTAAAGTCCTGCATGGAGATTGCCTGGCCATCTCCCAACCATCTCCCCCCAATTCCTAGTTTAAAGCTCTCTTAATCAGCTGTGCCAGCCTTCATCCTAAAAGTCTATTTCCCTCCCTACTCAGGTGAAGTCCATCCCGAGAGAACAAGCCTCTGTCCATGAATGATTCCCAATGGCCATACATCCCAAAGCCCTCCTTATAGCACCACTGCCTGAGCCTTCTGTTGATCATCATAATCTTGTCACACCTTTGTTGTCTCTCTCTAGGAACAGTCAGAATCTCACTGAAAATCACCTGAGCCTCGATGTCCTTAAGCATCTTCCACAGCCTGGCATAGTCTCCCTTGATACATTCCAGCGAGAATAGCTGTATCATTTGTTCCCACATGAAGAAAAAGAAATGTGGAGTAGGGACATTACAAATGAGGCCTTTACATATAACTTTTTGTAATTAGTTACTACAGAATACAAGTTGCATGCTGAATATGAAGGCTGGCTACTAGAAAACCTTTTTATTTAAAAATAAAACTGTAAAATGATCAAACTTGACCTAGAAATCACTGAATCACAATAAACATGAAAGCATATGAAGGCACTTTGTAGTCTAGAACCACACTAACATATTACAACTGTCATACAACTGAATCAGTTTACTTGACCAGTAAGAAGCCAACAAAAATCCTAGGCAAGGTCAGTAATGTTGATGAATCTGATGGCTCCCTCCTGGATCTTACCTCGAGGAGAGAATGATGATCCCAAGATTGCGTGTGAAGATTTCCCTCCATGCTCAGATAACTCATTGATACCCCTCTCCACCCTGGGAGGGAGGAACCATTAGTACTGGTATGTGGAAGGGGATACGGAGATGAAAGTTGGAGCAGGGCCAGGAAGATATGCATATGTTCCTGAACCATTGCGGAGGGAAAACTGCAATAGTGGAGAACGTGATGTATTGAGGACTGTGCTGGAATTACGAGCTATCACTTTAAGAGTGTTCTTGTCCTGCTTACTGGCTAGGGGGCGCTATAGTTAATCATGCAATGTGGAAACAACAATCAGTCTGGAAAGAGCCAGCCTAGAACAAGGTGAGGTGAGATGTGTCACTCTGCCTTAGGGAGCAGCCTGCTTTCTCTCTCATTTTTTTGGTTACAATGTGTTATGCTTCTGGATTCTAAGAAGGAAAAGAGTGTTATATTGCCACATTTCAAAAGGAGTATTATATTTTCTTATCTAACGTCTGTTTATATGCTACAAATAGAACTCCATTAACACTCCAGGAGCCAACGTGTAGGGATCCACTGGTAGGGAGAGGCCCTGAAATCACAGCAACATTGAAGCCAGGCTGCCAGGGAAGCAGAGCCAAGGAGAAAACCCTGCATCTCCTGATCATCATCAGGTGATTTTCTGCTACTTTCAGTAACGAAAGGATGAAACAGTGCCCAGCCCACTGCGGGTGGGGATGAGGGAACCCATTATCCAACCGAACAATTTGGGGAAACTCTACTGGGTTCTCTGTACAGAGTTTTCCCATCATAGTCTCTCATGAGGAATCACCCTCTCATGAACAAATTTCAAAAGGTGCCTACCAATGGCTCCCTAGTTCATTTGCCTGCTGTACCTCTATTGTTAAGTCCAGGCCTGGCAGCTGCAAACTTGGATATATCCAGCCATACAAACGAACCTCTACTTGTCTAAGTTAGCTAAGTACATTAAAAATATTTGTAACAAAAGTCTCCTCTCAGCTCCCTCTTAACTCAGTGGGTCTGTTGTGGTGAATTATGTACTGCAGGAGTCTTCAGAGGCTATGGAAAGCTGTAGAATAGAGTTCTGCATATCACTCTGTAATCCAGCAGGAATTCAGCCTAGCTACAGAAGTGTTTTGCTTTACATTTTTACAAGAACCATCTTTAGATAGTCAATCAGGGATAGAAGATTTATATAATGAGATTCTTTACCCCTAATCTGCTCTGGGCCTTGCCCTGGAGAGCTAAATATGGGTTCTTTGAGAGTGTGGAAGAGACTGCATTATTTGAAAAGCTGAAGTTAATCCAGCTCAAGGCTGGATATTTTTGCCCATCTCATACTCAGATCACATCCTATTCCCTGCTGGCAAATTTATTTGACAGAAAGCTGCATCCATTTTGGTTAATGCTGCACTTGAAAATGATACATTTAGGGCTACATTATCAGGCTTGCGGTGCACCAAGGACTGTGTTGGAATTGCAAGCTATTAGTTTAAAGGTTGGGGGAGGGGGGGCATGGTCCTCGTCCTACTTGCTGGTTAGGGGTCTGTGTAATGAAGCTTGCAATTGGAGGCACTGTGGAAAAAGCCAGCCTAGCACCAGGTGGAGTGAGTTGTGCCTCTCTGCCTAAGGGCATGTCTACACTTGCAAAGTTACAGCACCGCTCAGAGAGCACCCAAGGAAAACCGCTGTTGTATGTTCACACTGACAGCTTCCCACGCAATAGTGGCACTTGCGGCGCTATTCAGAGAGGTGCACTCTGGGCAGATATCCCACAGAGCACCTCTTTTTCTTTTGCTGCTAAGACTTGTGGGAAGGAAGAATGGGTCATGGGGCATCCATGATGCATTGCTTCACATCCCACCAATCCCTGTGCTTCCATCCACATTTGGCACCATCTTTCAATGATTTGTGTACTGCGCGCCTTGCCCTGCCTCTTTCGGGCTGCAGGAATGGATCCCAAATTGTTGACCAGTACGCTGCTTGCACTGACCAACGTGTCACGAGTGGCAATAGAGTTATTCCTTAAACTACAAAGGCAAAAGGAGTGTGACATTGATCTCGCCACGCATTCTAGCTATGACACGAGATTGCTTGTGGCATTCATGGAGGTGCTGACCACAGTGGAACACCACTTTTGGGCTCAGGAAACAAGCACTAAGTGGTGGGATCACATCATGATGCATGTCTGGGATGACGAGCAGTGGCTGCAGAACCTTCGCATGAGGAAAGCCACATTCATGGGACTGTGTGATGAGCTTGCCCCAGCCCTGAGGCACAAGGATACGAGAATGAGAGCTGCCCTGTCGTTGAAGAAACACGTGGCGATTGTACTGTGGAAGCTGGCTACTCCAGACTGCTACCGATCAGTTGTTAACCAATTCAGAGTGGGAAAAATCGACCGTTGGAGTTGTGTTGATGGAAGTGTGCAGGGTCATTAATTGCATCCTGCTCCGAAAGACCATGACTCTGGGCAACATGCGTGACATTGTGGATGGCTTTTCACAAATGAACTTCCCTAACTGCAGGGGGGTGATCGATGGCACCCACATTCCAATTCTGGCACCAGACCACCTAACCACCAAGTACATTAATCGCAAGGAGTATTTCTCAGTGGCTCTGAAAGACAACAACCAGTTTCTGTGCAGTAAGTGGCTTGGCAGTGTGTACACCTCGGGAGTGACAGTGCTCAAAGCTGCTTTACTGCACACAAATTTGTCGTGTAGATGGGGCCTTAGGGAAAAGTGAGCTTTGTCTCTCTGTTTAGGGTTACCTTGTGCTATCATTCTGGCTTCTAAGATTAAAAGTTGCATTAGGTTGCAACCTTCCTTATGGTTATTTAATTTCTCTGTTTGTATGCTGTGACCATGACAAGGGTAATGTGGCCTATAGGCCACCCTGTGTAAATGCTGGCCAGCCAAATGGTGAGGTACAGAGCAGCAACACCGTAGTGGGAGTTTGGAGGATCTTACTGGATCTCAGGAGTATGAGGCCTGGCCAGAAAACAAGAATCCCATTATGAGGGAAAAGGGGAGTTGGGGAAGGTTTCAACATTTGGTTTCATTCCATACTGGTGGGAAACTGAGACCCTTTGGAATTTTTCCATTAAAAATGTGAGAAAAGAAACTGACTCACCCTTCTGCAGCTGAATGCCTGAACCACAGGGCTATAGAGTCAGTCTCTCTCTGGCACAATGAATTAATTAAATGAACTAGAACAACTCCCAAAGAAGCAACTAAGACTGACTCTATAGCACTATAGTTAGGAAACATAGCCTACTATCCGCAATAGGTAAATCCCAGGTATCTAAACTAAAAGCCCATCCACTCAAATGACAGGAGTGAAGGTCAGAGGGCCAGAACTAGGGATCCAGCGGATGACACCAACATAGAACCTGTACAGCATGCACTGTTCCTCAAAAGATAGCCAAGAAGCCAGTAGATGCCACGCAGGAACTCTACTCAAAACCATGAAGCAACGAAGGACCAGAAGCAGGCCCCACAGTCACAGAGCATGATCTCATCATGCTTTCTCCTTGTCTCTTTGTGGGGCACGGATGGGATGTCCAAATATAAAGAGAAGTGGGTCAAAGTGCAACCATAACCTCTTCAGGTGGTTCTAGAGGAGCCAGAAAAGGGGCTGCAGCCTGGAACAGTCTTTGCAGATGTGCTCCAGGGTCTCCTTCTCACTGAAGAACAGGGCAGGTGTCAGGAGATTCTATCAATTGTGCCAACCCCACACCCATGCTCTCAGCTCCATGGAAGAGCTGCCAAATGTCTAGCAAGTGGATTACAATTGGACTACTGGGGCTCCCTCCCCTCTGCAGGGGCAGCATGTCTCGCCACTTGGTGTTTAAGTTGAACATGAGGGTGAGGAAGTGGATGGTATGGAGCATAAGAATATGGACATCTTTGCAGGGTGATCCATGAGGCAGCTGGGGGTTGGGTTGGGGCTCAAGGCAGCAACTCCAGAGGACCAGGGGTGAAGAGTCAGTGCAGAGCACACTCTCACAGGACCCACTTGAGAGAAGCAGGGGGAAAGGCTGCCTCACCTTCTAGAGCACAAAACAGGGGGTCACATGGGCGGGCAACCCCATGCAACAGCCACGTGTCACAGTTTGACCCAGAAGGTCTCCAATTCTGGCAACACCAGCCAAGACCATCTTCCAGCACACATAGGGAAACGCCATTGCCAGCACACAAAGGTCTCTGTTGTGTTAAATTGGTTCTGACCTTCACTCCTGTCAGTCTGACACTTTTTGTCCCCTGAACTCAGTTGTAGTCAAATTACACAGTGGACTCTCTAAGTGATTTTTGTAAAATCAGTGTAAAAAAGTGATTCCTGCTTGAATTTATGATCAAGGATCAGTATTATCTGAGTTGAATGTATATCAATCCGAAATAGTGTTTCATGGCAGGTTCTCTCTGACAGTACTTAACAAAACTGTTGCATCTCATATGCACTGATATAATTACCCGTCTGTAATGAGAAGGCTGCCTATGGCAGCATAATATTAGAAGCATTACCATTTTTGTTTAGCAGGCCTAGAAAGCCAATGCAAGAGGAAATAGAGAACCAAAGAGACTTTTCGGTGAAGATTCAGACAATTTATTATTATCTGTATTACATTGGTGCCTAGTGATTCCAACCAGGCTCAGGGGTCCCACTGTGCTAGGTAGTGTGCACACAGATTGATCTTACAGTATAAACAGACTCACACTACAAGACAGATGGTGGAAGGGGGAGAGAGGCCCAGAGAGATTAAGTGACATGTATTAGATCAAACAGCAGGTTAGTTGTAGTGCAGGTATTAGAACCTGGGTTTCCTGACTCCCACTACCTACTAGCCCAAACTGCCTCCACTTGGGATGTAGGGGACCCAGGTCCAAGTCCCTTCTTCAAAATAGGCTAACCATAGATTTGAACCTGGGTTGCCCACATCACAACTATCTTTCAGGTGCTCTGCTGGTTATTCTGGGGTCTCTCTGCCTTTTTCACCCATCACCCTCCAAAATTCCATCTTGGACATGAGAAACCTTTCCCATCTAAACTGAGATGTTTCTGTGAAATGTTTCCCCATCAATTAATTAGCATTTTCTGACACCCCCCAAAAAAAATCACAAAAAAAATCCCAGCAAACTCTATGCAGGAGGAACATTAACACATAGAATTTTGAGCATCCCTAGTCACAATATCTACTATCTTGAACCTGTCACTAATCCTTAACAAGGGGTACAATAGAGTAGTCTATATAATTGGTTACTTTACCACTTTGTGATATAACCAGTTTCCAGCCATTGTGTGTCTACTGTATCATGTGCGTCTCAGCTGTATCATTAATCTAATTTAGAATGTAACCATTAGTGCTCAATAAATAATAATTCCTTAGTTGAAGGGCTGCTTCCTCACATTCTGCCAGTGGGGAATGAATCAGATCATCACTAATTGGAGAAGCTAAAAGTGCCAGGGATTTGGAAAGGAACAGGTAACAATTGACTTGGTGATAATTGAAAGCTAATTTTATTCAGCTACCAAGTGGTCACCAGGTGTTCTGTGCTGCATAAGCCACCAGACTGATAGAAAGCAGCCTGAGGCTTTTTGGCTTAGGGAGTTGATTGAAGGAAGAAAACAAAATACTTCTAGTGGTTGTTTCTATTATAGCTTCACTTATCCTTTATGTAGGGTAGCAACCGATTAAAAAAAATTGCCTAACTTTTTCTGGAAAGAGGAATAACCCTTTTGCTTTCTTTATTTTGTACATTTTGAAGGTAAATAACTTCAGTCAAAAGTCTCTTTGGTTCTCTATTTCCTCTTGCATTGGCTTTCTAGGCCCGCTAAAGGAAAATGGTAATGCTTCTAATATTATGCTGCCATAGGCAGCCTTCTCATTACAGACGGGTAATTATATCAGTGCATATGAGATGCAACAGTTTTGTTAAGTACTGTCAGAGATAACCTGCCATGAAACACTATTTTGGATTGATACACATTCAACTCAGATAATACTGATCCTTGATCATAAATTCAAGCAGGAAAATCACTTAGAGAGTCCATTGTGTACTTTGATGCCAGAATAAGACATCTAGAAGTTCAAAAACAAATAGACATTGTAACATTGGGGTATCCAAGGGAATGGACATGAAACTTCACTGTCTCAAAAAAATCCAGCAAAATTTTAATGCAGCCAGAGCCGCTCCCAGCAGTATCTGCTTCCCATACAGCTGGCCACTGGCAGCCCCTCATGCTATGTGTCAATTCCCATTCCCCTAACATCTCTTAAACCCCTCCCACCTGCAATTCAGCCAGTGCGGGAAGGGAAGCCCATGGCAATACTTTAAATTCATATTCTGCCTCATTTTTAACTATCTAGAGACTTACCCAGCTCCCAGCTCCCCAATAGTGTTATATATGATCACCTCACTAACAGTAACTAACTTCTCCTTTCAATTCCCCTGTAAGGTAGGGAAAAAGCACAGAGATTTGGACCTAGATCCCCCCAAATGTATTTAAGCACCTAGTTCACACTGATTTCAAATGGGAACTAGGGGTGGCTACAGTTGTGGTGTGTCCCCATTTGATGCAGCAGTGAGGGAAGGCTCCTTGCATCCTCTTTTCCATGCTCCCATGCTACACAGGACAGGGCAGGGCAAGGCACAATATATCCTAAAGGATACAGATGAGAGATACAGACACTTCTTGGGGATGTAAAAGACTTCTCTAGCCCAAGAGACTGACAATCATTTCATGAGATAATAGAAAGAAGCCAGGAAAAAATATCTTTAAATATTTCAAAACAAAATATTTGGTTACAAGTTTTAAGTTGTCCAACATTATCTGTCAAAGGCAAATCTTGGTCCAGAACAATTGAGCTGCACTGAATCACATCTGCTAAGTCACACACAGCCTCAGGATCCTAATCAAATCAACAGCAAAAAAACCCCATTGACTTCAATGGGACCCATTTGTATTTGTGTTTAAAAGGGTTTCAGCTCATTTTGAACTAGGTTTGCCTTCAAGAGGGCATTATATGGCCCAATACATATTTTCCTTTTGATATATAACCTCAATTGCAAGGCATCCATGACTTTTAATAACACACAATACAGTATCAGTTTTAGGCTCTAAAAGATTAAATTAATATACTATAGCTATCTGCTAACAATTGCCAAATGATAAATCTTCTCAACTCATTGCATTCCATGAAAATGAAGAGAAGATTTTAATTAAAATGTCATGCTTGGGATGCTTGAACAGGATTCCTACCATCCATCATCAAAAAACAAATAATTTTGGAGTGATTTAAAGGCAAACAATCTGAAATTATTGATTTTGCACAATGTAAAGAAGAATTGCACTGCATCAAGTTGCTTACTTAGATTATTCCATACATACATGATGTTTCATATTCAAGACTAACGCCCTTCACATAGTTAGGTAATTCATTACAGTGAACATACAGACTGCACAATATGATTTTTTAAAGGATGAATTCATATGCTAGTTATCTGGATTTCAACAAAAAGTGACTTAACAGTCAAGAGAATGGACTTCTCAAACATCCATACTGTAGTATGCTTGCAATGGACTTCATAAACACATTTCCCCACAGTTATCGTGCAACAGTATTCAAGATGTTGCATTATTTTTGTTGAACAGGAAATAATTGTGCTGGCAATAAGTGTTGATTATTTTGAGTGATTACCACTGCATCGGCACCAAGACCAGTCCCTACAGAACTTATGGTGCTGATCATGCAAAGCAGAAAATCACACGTTTAACTTTAAGCATGAATTGACCTATTGAAGTTAATGGAAAGTTAAGCATATGTTTAAGTGGTTTGCTGGTAGGGTGCTAAATTAGCAGGAGGCAGTTGCACTTTGGGAAGTGACAGTGTAAAAAAATGGCACCTTCTTAGTCAATAGATCTGCTTCTTGTGAGTATTTAAAGGCAAGTGCGCTTGAGTGACAAAAATTAGTTCATACTGCTCATTTCTCCTGTTAGCACGGAAGATCTGATACAGGTAAGAGAGAGAGGTGGACTACTGGTCAGTAGTTTCCTGTCAGTTACACCTGTGCAACCCCGCTGATAATGAGGTTGCACTGATGTAGCTGAGGGCAAACTTTTACCCGAAGAACCTCTATTACTGGTGATTATAAATGAGAAGGAAAGAACTCAGTTTGAGTTAGAGCCCGGGTTATGTTTGTAGGATTGGGAGTCAGAAAAAACACCATCTTTTTCTTTGTAAATTGAGCATGTTAGATATGGAAGACATTAAAAGACCAACAATCTGGTTTTTACAGAGTTCTTTTTCAAGGTATAATTACACTTTAATGACAGAAATAATAATAAATAACATTGGCCCAAATCCCAGTTACTCTTCTCCTAATCTATGGGAAAACTCCCATTGGTTTCAGTTGGATCAGAATTTAACTTTACTAGAAGCCTACATAGAAGTTTATTCTAGCACCATGGCCCATGAATTAGAGAAGCAGGCATTCCAGATTTCTACCCACTAATACTTTCCTTTAAGAATCTGCATTTTGACAAATCCATTAGGATGGGCAATCAGTTACCCCCTAGGTTTCCTAGTGGATAGTTGTGTTGTCTGCAAAGTAAGATCTTCAAACCCCTTTTCTTAATGGTCTCATTCTTTTAAAATGACTTGGAGAAAATCAGTTACCTATGAGCTTTAGAAAATGTAGTCCTTAAAGGCTTTATTTTCTTTCTCCATTGATTCTAATTAACTTTGCACTGGCCTGTGAGCATAGTGAACTTGGGAAAAATCTTTTCATTCACGCTCTTGCTTCTGTAGCCTTAATAGACATGTACTATTCATATCTTTCTTCAAAATGAATATGCAAATTGGGCACTGTGGACAAAAAACAGTTCTCTATTAAGACTATGAAGCATTTGAATGAAGAATGAAGTAGCACTTATGTATGGAATAAGAGAATAATGAATCATGACAAATGACATTTCATGCAAAATGCAGTGATAACACTCATGCCCTAAAATGTTAGTCACACAGCGTGAGGAACAAACTGATTTTTTGCAACAGGATATAATAGAATAAAGCTTTTAAGGGAGACAAGTGCTTAACATTCAAATATATTATTTATATTACTCCAGAACATTTTTAGACTGGTATTGTTATGTATTAGCCTAACTAGCGAGTGCAGGAAATACAGAATCAAGGCATTGAACTGGTTATGCTATAAACATTGTCACAACGGGCTTTTGCTTTATTCTGTTTCATAATTATTTGTATCTCATTCATTTTTAATCAAGATGCATGTATTGCTCCATCTTCTAGGCAGTGTGACTTTATTAGTAATAGTATTACAGTAGCTCTTCGGGTCCACCAATCAGGGGCCAGAACCTCACTATACTAGGGCCCACCCAAAAGAGCTTGTCAGCAAATATTTGAGGGTCATTAGAGAGAAACTGTTAAGGTAATTAGACTTTAAATAATCTAACACTTTTAAAATGTAACTTTGATTGTGCTTAATTTTCATATTCAACCAGTGTTCCTTTTCCATCTCAATCATTACTAAGTTATTAAAAATTACAACAAAAGGCAAAATTCCTGGCTTCATCTCATCTTTTGGAGAGAGTTGGAAACCCTCCACAATGAAGAAGAAGACAATGAAGCATCAGGGTTGAACAGAAAAGGAACATGAGGTAAAGATATCAGCTTTGTCCAATTTGTTTCCACTTTGGGAATATTGTGAAACTCCCAGGTAGAAGTTTCCAGCTCCTGGAACACTGCACTGAGCCTCTAGAGGGGCCCAACGCCCTCGGCCATAGGTAACACAAGCACTGCCTTCCAGACCTTTACAAGCCCCACTCTCTCTCTACAGGTTAAAACTGGCACATTCCAACCCTAAAACTGCCCAAGCATCTCCTCTGGAGTGTCCAGCCCCTGATTCACTGGACACTTGCAGCAGAGGCGATGCATGGGGGGAACATGGAGGTGTCGTGTGCTCCCCTAGATTTGCTTCTTGGCTTGTACAGTGCATGCTCACATAGAGTGAGCATGCTCAGTAACATTGCTGAAGCTGGCTGCCCTCACTCTGCCCTGCCCCGCGTCTCCCCCTCCCCCATCAGTGGGCACAGGTTGTCTGTCTTGCAATATTCACAAACTTGCTGCTTCCAAAGAAACAGTACCTCACATTTACCATTTCCACCTCAAATCACTGCTGTACTTAACACACAGCATGGACGTACGTCAATAGAGAAATCAAGTATACGTTTTAACAAAGCATAAAGATTCATGTGATAGCAAGTAGATGTATTTGAAACAAATGGTTACGTATAAAATAAAATCATAACACGTTCCAGAGCCTGTATTTACTTAACTAGATACCTTCATGTCTTGTAGAATAAAGCTCATCCAAAGTCCCTGGATAACCCCAGGAAGCATCACAAGGATACTTTAAAATCCAGGGGCAAAGACACAGTAAAGGGGAATCTTTTGGTTTAAGCCAGCCAACACTCACAGAACTGCATCACTCATCTCCATCCTTGGCATACCATCAGTCTTGGAAGGTGCAAGGGAAGGGTTTGGGATGAGTTTGGAGTGTTGGGAACTGGGAAACGTTGATATTTTAGTACGTATTGGTGAAACCTAGCCATATGTTCCTGCTTCCTGTAGAATCCCTCTTTATTATATTATTTTGGGGGGTGTCATTCCTTTGTTGGGTTTTGTGTTGAGGTACTTTATTGTGTACTGCATGTTATACTCCTTGCCAACAGTGGTAGCATTATTTATTTTCCCATAGGACAGCACCTCTTGTGTCTTGAGCACAGAGGAGTCACCTTTTGTGGAAGTACCAGGCATCCCTTAAAAAGAACTTTGCACCCAACACATTCAAGGAGATGGAAGAAAGCCACTCCAAGTAGCAAGCAACAAGGAGGAGGGCTTGTGCCACATCTCAGGGAGGGGGCTACATTTTAAAATACTAATGTTATCTTTGATCTAGGGATATTGAGCAACTAAAGTCAATGGAACTATGCCAACTGACACTAGCTGGTGCTTACTTATAGGGTATGTCTACACTACAAGACTATTTCGAATCAACTTAAGTCGAATTTGTGGAATCGACGTTATGAAGTCGAATTTGTGTATCCACACTAAATACACTAATTCGACTGTGTGAGTCCACAGTAACGGGGCCAGCGTCGACTTTGGAAGCGGTGCACTGTGGGAAGCTATCCCACAGTTCCCGCACTCCCCGCTGCCCATTGGAATTCTGGGATTTCCCCCCAATGCATGCTGGGGGGGGAAACTGTGTCGTGGGTGGTTTTGGGTAACTGTCATCATTGAACTGTCAATCACGCCCTCCCTCCCCGAAAGCGCCTGCGGGCAATCTGTTTGTGCACTTTTCTGCTCAGTGACAGCGCGGGCGCCACAGCACTGCGAGCATGGAGCCCGCTGCAGTTATGGCCGTTGTCAACTCCTCGCACCTTATCGTCCACCTCTTCCACAGTCAGCTGCTGAGAAATAGGGCTACTTTTCAATGGTGCTGCAAGCACTGGTGGACCATGGGGGACGTTTTACCAACATCAACGTCGGGTGGCCAGGCAAAGTTCATGAAGCGCGTGTTTTCAGGAACTCTGCTCTGTTTAGACGCCTGCAGGAAGGTAGTTTCTTCCCGGACCACAAAATAACTCTTGGGGATGTGCAGATGCCTACAGTGATCCTCGGGGACCCAGCCTACCCGCTAATGCCCTGGCTCGTGAAGCCCTATGCAGGCGCCTTGCACAGCGACAAGGAACTCTTCAAGTACCAGCGAGCAGCGTGACCTGTGACTGTTCAGTTTCTTTACAGAGAAGCTGAACCTGCCCCTGTTTCTTTACCAAGTTACTGTTGACTAGCATCTGCAGTTACATACCCCGTCCACCCCACTTCCCCCACTTCCAACACACGTTTAAAAATAAAATACATGTTCCACTGTAACTTTACAAAGGTTTCTTTATTGATGACTTTGCATTAAATGGTTGAAACTGGGACGCAGACTGTGCTGGGTAGGGTGTGCGGTGATGTAAAGACTGCCTCTAAACTCGAGGAATGACAGGCTCCTGCTCCCAGAGCGGTCTGCAGTGCCGGACTGGTTGTTTCAACGGAGCCTGCCATTCCTCCTTTTTGGGACTCTGTGTGTGGGGGCTATGTGGCCTTGTGGCGGGGGAGGACAGATACTGATTCCTCTGCTGCGTGGCTCTGTGGTCCAGGACAGGGACCGTTGCATGAGATCTGTAACCACCCTCCCCCGCTACAAAGTCACGTTCCCCCCCACCCACACAGAACCATCAAACCACCTCCCATAACGACCAGGGTGCCTACTGACTGCAGTGTGTGTGTGACCTGCTGCTGATCCTGCCCCCGTCTCTGTACTCTGCTAAAGGTGACTGTCCTATGCAATACCCTACCCCCTTCCCCACCCACCCACCCACCCCTTCAAACGCAGCGTTGTGTAAAAAAGCATGACGGAAACAGTAATTAACAGCAAAGTATTTTTAATAATTAACCAGACAGTCAGGGTATTAAACTGGGATTGGGGCTAGGGTGAGTCAGGAAGGGAAGGAATTCTTAAAATTTAGGGTATGAGAGCTTTTGGGTACTTGAGCACTCTGCTGGGGTGCAGTGACAGTTTTCACGGCCCCTGGCGCCACTCCTTCTGGTTACTTTGGGTGACGGGAGGTATGGGACTTTGTGGCGGGGGAGGGCGGTTGCAGATACACTGCGGGGGGGCTCTGTCCTCCTGGCTGCGGTCCTGCAGAACATCCACAAGGCGCCAGAGCATGTCCGTTTGCTCCCTCATTAGTCCAAGAAGCGTTTGAGTCACCTGCTTGTCTTCCTCACGCCACCTCTCCTCCCGTTCGCTGTGTGAGCGCTGGTACAGAGAGAGGGTCTCCCTCCACTGGCTCTGCTGGTCCGCCTCAGCTCGGGAGCAGCCCATAAGTTCAGCGAACATCTCGTCCCGTGTCTTTCTCTTTCGCCGCCTAATCTTTGCCAGCCTCTGTGAGGGGGATGCTGTGGCAGGTCTGGAGACAGTTGAAGCTGTGTGATGGGAAAAAGGGAGTGAATTCCTTGCAAAGATACATTTTTCCGAACAATGAACACAGTCTAGTCTGTGTCTGTGAACAACACCATGCACAGCACCTATCTCGTCCGCACTCCTGCAGCAGGCAATGCTGAAAGCATAAACTCTGCCCCTGTTCCACCCCATCGCAGTGTCCCCCGACCCTTGCACTTCTGGGTTGAGATCCCAGTGCCTGATGGTGCAAATTTCATTGTCGCGGGTGGTTCTGGGTAAATGTACTCAGTCATTCCTTCCTCCGGGAAAGCAACGCCAGACAATCATTTTGAGCCCGTTTTCCCTGGATTGCCCTGGCATACGCCATAGCTTGGCAACCATGGAGCCTGTTTTGCCTTTTGTCACTGTCACCATATGTGTACTAGATGCCGCGGACAGAGGCGATTCAGCAGTGCTACACAGCAGCATTCATTTGCTTTTGCATGACAGCAGAGATGGTTATCAGCCATATTGCACCATCAACCACGCCAATGTAAATTGGCAAGGTGATGACGGGTAGCTGTCCTATTGCACTACACCTTCTGCTGCTGTCATAGGTGCCCCTGGCCGAGATCAGCCGGGGGCGCAAAAGACAAAACTGGGAATGACTCCCTGAGTCAATCCCTCCTTTATGGTATCTAAAAATAGAAACAGTCCCACCTAGAATATGGGGCAACTGTACTAGGGTTGCAGTGTATCAGAGAACTACAGAGCACAGCCGCTCTGTGTCAGATCCCGCAGGAATGACGAACTGCGTGCCATTCACAGGGGGTGCCCCTGCAACAACCCTACCTGTTGCTTCCCTCCCCCTCCAGCCTTCCTGGGCTACCGTTGTAGTGTCCCCCCATTTGTATGCTGAAGTAATAAGGAATGCAGGAATAAGAAACAGTGACTTGTTAGGGAAATGAAATGAGGGTAAGGCAGCCTCCAGCTGCTATGATAGTCCAGGCAGTACAGAATCTTTTCTTTACACATGAAGGGCGGGGGCTGATGGAGCTCAGCCCCCTGTTGCTATGATGAAGACGGTTAGCAGGCCGTCTACTTATGGGCTGATGACGAGGACAGGTAGAAGTCCTATTGCACTACACCATCTATCGCAAGGCTGATGATGAGGACGGGTACCAGTCATTTTGCACCATCAGTCACCCATGAGGCGGGGGAGGGGGGGCGAGGATGCTACCGTAGCGTGCCGCAGCATCGCGTCTACCAGCAGCATTCAGTACACATAGGGTGACATTTACAAGAGTCAAGAGACGATTTCTTTCCCTTTTCCTTCTGGGGGTGGGGGGTGGCTGTACATTGACGAGCTATGCTCTGAACCACCGTGGACACTGTGTTTGACCCTAGAAGCATTTGGAGCTCAGCCAAGAATGCAAATGATTTTCGGACACAGCGGGAACTGTGGGATAGCTTGCGTCCTCATTCCCCCCCCCCTCCCTCCCTCCATGAGCGTCCATTTTATTCTTTGGCTTTCCGTTACGCTTGTCACGCAGCAGCGTGCCGACTCTCTGCTACGCCGTCTGTCCGGAGATTTTTTAAAAATACTTTGGACCAGGCGTAACATTACAGTAATTTTCCTAATTAGATGCAGGAGTCGCAGAGCGAGATTGCCCTGAGGAGGGTCACTGAAGGAGATAGAGAGCGCATGCTGCGTGAAAGACAGCACAAACCAGGGGCCTATGCAGCCGTGCTCGGGGAGGCAATGCTCCCTGATTACCTCATGAACGCCTGGCGCGGAAAGGTGTGCTACCACGGAGCACCCAATAAGGCAGCTCTCCCCAGGAACCTCCTGCGGAGGCTTTTCGATTACCTCCAGGAGAGCTTCGTGGAGATCTCCCAGGAGAATTTCTGTTCTATCCCCATATATATAGAGACCTCCTTTACACATAGTTCAGATTCCTGTTCCATTAATAATAAAAGTTTACATGTTTAAAGCACTTACCGACTGATCCTTCCCCTGATTCAGGGTCCGGGTTAACGGCTGGGGAGGATTGGTAGGGGATCTCCGTGAGGGTGATGAAGAGATCCTGGCTGTCAGGGAAACCAGCGTTGTAAGCGCTGTCGCCTGCCTCGTCCTCCACAAACCCTTCCTCATCTTCCCCGTCCGCGAACATCGCCGAGGAAATGGCCGTCGACACTGTCCCATCGTCAGAGACCACGGTCACTGGTGGGGCAGTGGTGGCAGGCTCTGTAGCGTCCGTTTGCCGCTTTGATTTTTTGGTAGCCTTGTCTGGGGTCCTTGATTTTCACGCGGCGCTGTGTTGCATCCCGCCTGTATCCTCTGTCTCTCATGGCTTTGGAGACCTTCCTGTAGGTCTTTGCATTCCGTTTGTTGGAGCGCAGCTCCGAAAGCACAGACTCCTCGCCCCACACACCGATCAGATCCAAGACTTCCTGGTCAGTCTATGCTGGGTCCCTCTTTCTATTCAGAGATTACATGAACTCCTCTGCTGGAGAGCTCTGCATTGCTGCCGGTGCTGCTGAGCTCGCCCCGATGTCCAACCACGAAATGAGATTCTAACTGTCCAGACAGGAAAAGGAATTCAAATTTTCCCGGGACTTTTCCTGTGTGGCTGGTCAGAGCATCCAAGCTCGGACTGCTGTCCAGAGCGTCAACAGAGTGGTGCAGTGTGGGATAGCTCCCGGAGCTACTAAGTTCGATTTGCATCCACACCTAGCCTAATTCGACATAGCCATGTCGAATTTAGCGCTACTCCCCTCGTCGGGGAGGAGTACAGAATTCGAACTAAAGAGCCCTCTATGTCGAATTAAATGGCTTCCTGGTGTGGACGGGTGCGTGGTTAATTCGAATTAACGCTGCTAAATTCGAATTAAAGTCCTAGTGTAGACCAGGCCATAGACCCAGACCTGTGTAAGCTGGGGCAGCTGAATGAAGTTGCAGTCACTCACACTTGCTCTGAATTTGCCCCAAAA
Source organism: Mauremys reevesii (assembly GCF_016161935.1). NCBI lineage: Eukaryota > Metazoa > Chordata > Testudines > Geoemydidae > Mauremys > Mauremys reevesii. The sequence goes on along the minus strand of NC_052631.1, from coordinate 39,632,322 downwards.
GAATAAAAGTAAGCCAATAGGTAACAATGCATGATATTTATGGACCAAACTGTTGGAAGAGACCACTCGAACTCAGCTGGGAAGAGCAGAGACAAGCAGCTGCAGCAAAGACCTTAAACACAGATGTCTGTGTCTAACAGTGTTTTTTAAGTTTTTACCCTGGTCATTCTCTCCTCTGTTCTGACTGGTTGTTTGCCCCCACACCGACTGTACTCTTCCCTTCAGAGTCTGGCTTAGGACACCTACCCTCTTCTCTGTTTAGCCAATTAAGAACATAAGAATGGTCATACTGGGTCAGACCAAATGTTCATCCAGCCCAGTATCCTGTCTGACAACAGCGGCCAATGCCAGGTGTCCCAGAGGGAGTGAACCCGACAGGCAATGATCAAGTGATCTCTCTCCTGCCATCCATCTCCACCCTCTGACAAACAGAGGCTAATGACACCATTTCTTATGTTCAAATATTTGAGGGTAATTAGAGAGGAACTGTTAGATTATTTAAAGTCTAATTACCTTAACACTTTTAAAGTGTAACTTTGATTGTGCTTAATTTTCATATTCTACCAGTGTTCCTTTTCTATCTCAATCATTATTAAAGTTATTCCTTAACAAATTCCCTAACAAAACTCTAGTGTATTAATTATTAATAATAAAACCATGGCACTAAGATGTTTGTAAACCATCACATTGTTCATGCTGCTTGTACCAAACTTCTTTCCCCCTGCCCTTTGTCTGTCCGGCTTGTTTGTTTAAAATGTAAGCCCTTTAGGTCAGGAATTGCCTCTTATTCTCTGGTGGTGCTAGGGCCCTGATTTTGATTGGGTTCCCTAGGCATTACTGTAATACAGATAATAAAACCAAAAATTAATGGAACTTGGAAAGAGGTGTTTGAAACTAGGGCTAGGACTTTCCTCTGGGAATGCTCCCCAGTATAATGGTCAGTGACTGAATTTAGAATTGCAAACAGATGATTGTGTGCAGTAGGGAGCAAAGTCACTTCATACTAGGGAAAGCCACTCTGTACTGCACTTTGTAAATGTATATATTTGTCCATTGAAAACGTTGTTATGTACTGTGACAAAGTTCCTCCTCTATCTTGGTGGGTCCTATTGGCAGATTTGTTCACCTCAGAGATTTACTATGTGGGTCAGGGAAGAGCCCAGAGATCTTCCCCTCTGGTAGAACCCACAGTCCAGGTCAATTCCTCCTGTGTCTGATCAGGAGTTGAGAGGTTTGGGGCAAACCAGGGCCTGCCCTCTACTCCAGGTTCCAGCCCAGGGCTCTGTGGACTGCAGCTGTCTAGAGTGCCTCCTGGAACAGTTGCGCAACAGCTACAACCCCCTGGGCTACTTCCCCATGGCCTCCTCCCAACACCTTCTTTATCCTCACCACAAGATCTTTCTCTGGTGTCTGATAATGCTTGTACTCTTCAATACACCTTCCCACTCTCAGCTCCTAGTGCCTCTTGCTCCCAGCTCCTCACATGCACACCACAAACTGAAGTGAGGTCCTTTTTAAACTCAGGTGCCCTGATTAGCCAGCCTGTCCTAATTGATTCTAGCAGTTTCTTCTTAATTGGCTCCAGGTGTCCTAATTAGCCTGCCTGCCTTAATTGGTTCCAGCAAGTTCCTGCTTGTTCTAGAACTGCCCCTGTTACCTTACCCAGGGAAAAGGGATCTACTTAATCTGGGACTAATATATCTGCCTTCTAACACTCTCCTGTAGCCATCTGGCCTGGAGGGTGCAGGTAGGCAGAGGGCTGCTGCTGCTTTTGGAAAAAAAACAAAAAAACACTCTCCTGTAGCCATCTGGCCTGACCCTGTCACAATACCCAGTTTGTATTTGGGGCTGTACAGTAAGTTATCATACTCAAGACCATTACAAGTAAAACTTGCTAATGCAACATTAGAAAAGTCCTAATTCCTGTATCACTAGTACCAACAGTGACAAAAAGTCCTGTGGCATCTTATAGACTAACAAAAGTATTGGAGCATACGCTTTCATGGATGAATACCCACTTCATCAGATGCATGGCCTCTGCGTCTGACGAAGTGGGTATTCACCCACAAAAGCTTATGCTCCAATACTTCTGTTAGTCTATAAGGTGCTACAGGACTCTTTGTCGCTTTTTACAAATCCAGACTAACACGGCTACCCCTCTGATACTTGACTAGTACCAACAGTTCTTCCAGGCTATTTTAATATGCGCTCCGTTCTGTAATCTCCCCCCAGTCTTCCTTGTTCCTTGGACACATGGTAGGATTTTTTTTTTAAAGTTCCTAGATCTTAACATTTATTGCATTAAGCTGTTTGTGTTGGCCCTAGTTCTACCCAAATCCTATTTTGTGAGGCTATGAATGTATACCCTTTTCATTTAGCTATGTAAGCCTTTTTAGTAAACAGAGCCCTAAGAACTTTCTAAACAAATAAGACTCTAAGCCTCTTATATACTGTCTAAATATTATAGTTTTCAGAAACATGAACTGCAACAGATGAAGCAGCTACGGTTATGTTTATTCTATGTTTTAAAACCTGTGACACTGGCAGTGAACCTCAGAATCCAGGTCTACAGACTTGGGAGCACAGTACAGTGGTAAAAACAGCCAAGCAGACATTTGGGCACTGAAGTAGACCTTGGCTGAGACTCACAGCCACAGGTTTTTAAAACACTTTGTAGGCATACCCTATATCAGTATTCAGCTTGAATTCAACTTGTGGTTACTCTATTCTAGTTAAATATGAACAAAAATCTCAGCTGAACTGATAAATAATCCAATCTGTTAACTATTAAGGCTGTAGATTGTCTTGCAGAGAAATGAAAGTGTGATTGCCAAACAAATCTTTTACGAGGCTACAGGTCACACACTCTGTTTAGGCAACAGTGCTGGATTTAGTGAAGTGCTTGCAAGGTTCACACTGTTCAACAGATACCCAACCAGTCTTAGTTTCACTTACTGTTCAATACCATATACCTGTCTGTGCCATACTCAATAGCAATTAGGTCTAAATTAGCAGTCAGTGAAACTAATGGATTCATTCTGTGATCAATTAGATTACACTGATGCAGTGGACAGAAAGTATAGTCCAATACTGTAAATGGGAGTATGCAGGAAGGCTATTGTGTAGCAGCCACGAGTACAGATGCTGAAGATATTTGGGTTTATTACGTGACTTACTGTCAAGAAGCAGAACCATCGAATACCACCCTCCTCCTTCTCCCAACCTCTCCCCCACCATACATACCACTTGCTGCAAAACTCTTGATTAATTTAGGTCACAGTTTGTGTTCCTCCTTAGAACAAGAATTAATCCCCTGTACCCATAGCAAAAAATGATTACCTGATAGTAAAGGAGAAAAAAAAATGAGATTCAACTTAATGTTTAGTAAAGTCATTTCGTGAGACATTGCTTGAGCAAAAAACTGTCTGGGCATGTGACGGATTGACAGCAAACTGGCTGGAGGAGAGTTTTATTGATGTGATGCAGACATGAGCTGCAGCCTCTAAATTGATTTATAATTTGGTAATTTGTTAAGTTATTGACATTGGTTGGCTGCACGACTCTTGTATGGTGATCTGAATATCCACAAAACAGCACAGCAGTGCTTGACTCCTGAGACTGTCCAAATACTGTATACGGAGCTCAGGGACAATTAATCTGTAACTCAAATCAGTCTTGCAGATCAAGCAATATCTGACCATGAAAAATACTAGTTTGGTAAGAGGGCATCTGTGATATAAGAACTTGGCTCATTTACCTTTTGCACCTCATTTTTTGACTGATCATTTCATACAAAGAGAAATTCAGTTTGCTATGGAGTAGTTACTCATTTTCCAGTCAATTCCATAATATTGGCTTTCAGAGGTAATTTTACAGTTTATGCACATGGTTCATTTACAAATTAATTGAATTTGGTATCTAATTCTTTACAAGTAAAATAACTTCCCCATGACTTACTGCCACTGTAGATTTTGATAACATGCCATATAGCCTCACATTTCTCTTTATTCTGTCCTAAACTGAAATTGTACAACCTGAGAGTAGTTTAACCTTGTCTTTGTAAGAGACATCACACATAGAGTTGCTCCATGGAAAGGATTTAAATGCCTAAAGCCCAAAATTTAGATCCTCAAAGCCTTCCTGTTCAGCTGCTGTCTAAACCTGTGGGCACCTAAGTTTGCTAAGTGCTTGAACGTCCCCTGAACTCTGAAGTCCCCAGGTGTCTTAATGCCAGTGGGCATGTGCAAAGCTAAGTCCTGTGACCAGCAAGGTCCTCAAACTAGGCGTTTGCCCACCTGTTTCACCTGTGAGCTGCAGTCCGTAGGCATGCTCAGAGGTCACCTTAGAATATACTTACCAAATTGAGCCATGCACAAGTTGACTGGAGGAAGCACCACTGCCCCCACCCAGTAGCCCAGTGGGAAGGACACTTACACGGCATTCAGGAGACCGGGTGCAAGCACCTTTTCTGCCTATGCTGAGCACTGCAACACCCAAATTCCCATTGTGAATATAGCCACTAGTGCCAATCGTTGATAAAAACTAACATGATCTCAGCAACAAACACCACTTAATAAATGACTACGGTGTTTACAAAGCACTTATTATACAACATTACTGAGTTGGCCATAGGGAGCTGGAACGATAAGCAATAACTAGCTATGTTAAGGATACAACAAGCAGAGATAATTTGTGATATCCTTGGCTAAAAAAAAGAATCGGAGCACCCATTTGGGGTCAACATATCACAGCAAACAGGCCCGTGTGACTACCAATGTTATTTACAGGAGCTATACAGTAAGTAGTTTGACAGTGTGAACTGAGCAAGTTATCTTGAGTACAAAAAACTCAGATACTAGAAAGAAGTAGATTTAGACAACAGATGTTATAGGATGACATGCAATGCTAGTCAACCTTATCATAGGGCAATTGACACTGGATTTATGCTGCTTGGATTAATCCATCAGGAGTACAAAGATAAAATGATAAGGGAGTTACTCTTCAGTGAAAGATTTAGTAGTAAACCAGGAATTAATTTATGATAACTGGATGACCGCAATGTTGTCTTTAAAATTATGTTTATAGAAAGACAAAGACAACAAGTAATCCTGTTTCAGCAAACAATTATTTCTTTTCTTTTCTTTTCTTTGTTGTATATTTTACATCTATACCTTTAAGATGAAATTTCATTCATGTATGAGTTTTGAAATTCATTTAGAGACTGGCTGCAATACTTCTCAATCACCGTTCACATGTACAGAAACTGTAGATCAATTAAAAGAGTACATTCTAATGAGACTGGCTTTTATATCCCTGGTGTAGTTTCGCTGACAATGAAATTATACCAGGATACACTTTGATTAGAGCTGGATGAAAATTTTCAAAGTTCGCAATTTTGATATTTTTCATGAAAAAGAGGGATGAGAAGTTTTGTGAAAATTGCATCTCATTTTTTTGAGCAGCTGTAATGTCAATGCACTTAATCACTTCAGTGCCAGACAGTGCTCCAGAAAGGCTAGGCACAATGATTGCCCAACACTATCCAATATATTTGACAATAGCCTACTTTAAATGTGAATACCGCTGACAGATCTGGCTGAAGCGACTCATGTACTTGTGGCCTCTAGGTTTGATTGCCGGAACACATTGCACTTGGAAATGCATCCACAAAACATTAAAGAAGCTCCAGCCAGTACAAAATGTTCTCAGCCTGCCTGTTGGCAAACACAGGTCAACATGAGTATATCTCTATGATGTTCAGCTCATTTCACTGGTTGCCCACCAGCTATCACATCAAATTCATAGTCCTAATCATGATTGCTGAAGCACATAACCTGCAGCTGAGCTATCTCAAAGACCACCACTCCTTCCAGGCCATGACCTTCCAATGCAGCCACCTTCCCCAGGAGCAATGAAACTCTCAATGGGGAAACTCTCTTCCCAAAAAGCCAAGGATGAGAACAAACCTGACCACCTTTAGGACAAAATGGAAGGCCCATCTCTTTGATGTAGACTTCTTGTAATGCTTACATGCACCCACACTGTAGTGCAGGTGCTCAATACCTTCTAAAACCAGGCCATCTATTTAGGTACCTAGATTGGAGCGTGGCTTTAGGCACCCCATTTTACAGTTTTAGTCAAATATAAAAGTTATGGGCATGTAAACAAGTTGTGACCCAGGCAGAGCTTTGACAAGTTCCTGTGCAGCCACAGAGAGAAGTAATTGGGATTGATATTGCCACTAGTTGTTCAGATCATTTAATCACACTTTCCTGCTTTGAGCTAAAAGTGATTTGTCATAATTTCTTTGACAAACTAAATGTAATACACTGTGTTTCTCATTTTAAGAAGTAAGCCTTTTCTTTCAAGTATTTATCTTTGTTTGAAATGTTAATATCATTGAATCCACAGATGAATCATCTTATATTAGCAGGGATACTATAGGATTCAAAACGGAAGCTGCTGTCATTTTGAATCTTTAGACGAATATTTCATTCTGAAATGCTAATGCTTTCCAGATCCCACTCCTACACAATTGGCAGGTCGTATTTTGTGTATTAAAATCTAAAAGTAGGAGGGTTTGCAGTTTTGTAAGGGTGCTTTCAAGCTGTTTTTAAAAAGTTTAAATCAGTATATTATTCAACCTTGATTCCAACTAGTTGTTCTCTGTGACATTTGGTGCCAAACTTCATAAGGCATTATGTTGCTGGGCAACTATATAATTTTATTATAAATACATGAGAACATTTTAGATTGAGTCTGTTCTTGAAAACAAATTTGTAAACTTAGATATGTTCCTTTCATATGTCTGTCCATTCTCCTAGATGCATGGTTGTCCAATCCTTTCTTTATATAAAAACCTACACAACAATGAAATCATTAACATAGTATGTGGTCACATGGCACTTTAACTGCCCAGTTTAATTTAGTAGGTTTTACCTTTATTTTTTGTTCAGCATTTCAATAATTCTGCTTGCAGAACACATATATGTGAAGCCAACGGCAAGTCCCAAATCACTCTTACTATTCTTTATTTGTATAAAGCCTTTTCTCTTAACTAAATGTGATTCACTGAGAAAAAATGGTGTTTCCTTTAATTTAGTCTTCACAAATTATTACATTTCAGTGAATGGATTAGATTAGGTTTTATTGAACAGGCCATCATGCTGTCAGTGTAATGAATGTTGGAATAGATCAAAAGGCTGGAAAGCAAAAGGCAATAGCATATAATTAGCATTTCCTTGTTCGATATTTTAGAAGCATATCTAGCACTAGCACTTCTACTGTAGAGCACTGTTAGCATATCATTGATTAAATCTGGGGTTGGCATTTATAAGAGATGGGCCATAACTTCAAATTTTACATCTGGATCCAAAGTTTATTGGGTTTTAGAAACAGAATTTTGATTTGATATAGTTGATACTTTTGTTTATTTAAAAGAAATAATTTCCCCACTAACAGGTATCCATCCTATATTCTGGGCACCCTTACAGTAATGAAAAATAACAATAATCTAATTCAGCAAGCATGAGGACAGCTCATTCCATCGTAGGTAGCTAAATAGATAATGTCTCTCTATTCTCGCAACAATCAACCCAGCTCCCTTGAACTGCTTCCGCCCTGAGAACTTGGTAGAAAAGATGGACCTTGCATTATGTCTGCAAAGCTAACACATCCAGACTGTGGTAGACCCAGAGGGAAACAAGTTCCATAATAAATGGGCCTTCCTGGAGGTTCTCATGCTAGCAGCCCACTTCCATTTACAGAGAGGTAGTTCCAGCTCAAGTGCTTCTGCTGTTTGCTACTGCATCAGTATGGCATGGAAGAGAGGCACTCATGAGTCATTTAGGGCTTCAAAAGGTTGAAACTGACACCTAAATTCATTGTTAAATGGTGCAGATCCTGGAACACAATGGAATGCACTTTGGGCAAAATGCTTCATTCAAACAGGCCACTGAATTCTGCATCAGGTTCAATTTTCACATTGCCTCCAGCTGTGGCCCTATGTAGAATGCATCATAGAAATCTAATCTAAGGTGACAAAAGCATGAAAATCATGTAGCAAAGTACACGTCCTGAAGAAAAAGTACTAGCTTCATCAAAAGCAGATGACAAAATGCCTAGGCAGCAGACAATACCCCTCAATTTTGGCCAAACTCCCTACTCAAGGATGCCAACACTTCTGCTTCCTCTTATCTGGGCCACATCCTGAGGTGTCCAGCCAAACTGTAGCCCAGGGGTTCACCTTTACACACCTTACAATTATGGGGTTGTTGTGTACAGAGAAGTTGGGTATTATTTCCCACCTCATCCCCAACATTTTGCAGTGCAGGCATCAATGTAAACCAGCTGTACACGTAAACATTGGAAAATGAAACATTTCCACACATTAAACATTTTGGGGGGATGCTGTGGCTTTGCATTAAAATTAAGATTTTACAAGTCTTATGGAGAGTGGTTACTTAGATTTAAGAAGATGTAATATTATATTCAAAAATAACTACAGATCCTATTGTTTAATGACAAAAACAATTGTGATTGTTTCATAGTACAGATCTCACTGCGGTGTGCTACAGTGTCAAATTAAGAAGGGGAATTTTAATGATACCTGAAAGTGTGCTGAAGCCCTGCTAGAGCTAACTTCCTGTCTAGGATAATCAGGTCAGACTGTTGGATGATCATTAGACAAGTTAGTTGCTCAGAATTAAACTAGGACACTTTATTTAAACACATTCTCGGAAGCTCATCAGGGAAAGAGAATGAAAAGGTGGAGCATAATTAGAGGATTGAGCTGGAATCCATTCCTGATGGGTGGGGGTACAGCTGTAAAGACCTCAGAGCTGAATGTAGATAGAACCTCAGATGGAAAAAATCCAAGCCAATCTCCATTCACTCCAATTGAGAAGCTATTGGCTTTGTGTTTTGGATTGAGTTCTTAGGGAAGGACTTTTTCATGCTGCATTGGCCCTGTTCACTTTTTTATCTGTGATATAGTTTGGCAGAATTAGTTTATTAATTATTTTGATGGATAATATCAATGTTTATTTTTAAGCATTTTTCCTTTATTGATTTAAATTCAGAGTTGCAGAAAACTAGGGGAGATGTCAGAAAATAGCAAGCGGGGTCAGCTATTTAATGACCTTCAAAAAGTTAAAGCTTTATAAGCTAACAAACTGTTGATACCACAGGTCAAAATATACAAAGTAAATATGCTTAAATCTAACTTTGATAAATTCTCAAGCAATAGTTTTCTTACTTGATCTATGTGTATATTTCAGTATTATTGGTTTCTATGAATATAGTGAAATTCACATTTACCAATAAAAATCTAATCCTGCCAAGTCTAGATAGAGTACAAATAGGAGATAACTAAGGCAATTCTATTTATAATATCCTTTTAGATGTTAAAGTGTGTGATTACCAAAGGAACCCTGCTATAATCCAATGAAGATATGTTATGATGTAAGGATACCAAGAGGTAGGGAAGCAAACATTTGAAAGACAGTCTAAAGAAAAACACCCATTCAAATGAAAAATACTCTATCCAAATCAATACAGGAAATTTTACTTTGTTAACAAACAATGTAAAGAAAAAAATGTTAAAAAATTGTGATATGCTATCAATATTGGTATTATTTTTACAGTACCCAACCATGTGCTAGGCCAGGGGTTCTCTCGCCTCAGAGAGTGGCCACCAATTCTTGCTGGTGGCCACACTGACACTTTTTCATAAAATACTTAATTAACTTCCAGATAAACAAATAAATATGCATGTATACACATCCAGATTATTGTAATTTATTTATGTAGGTTGTTTTTTTTTTGCAGACTCACTAAAAATAATGCTATGAAAAGTGGTATTTGTATGTTTGCTAATATCACTTTTCACAGTAAGTCCTGGCAAATTAAGACCTGGATGGAGGGGTGTGGGATGCGGCAGCAGGGGCCAGGGAGGATGGATGGGGAGTGGGTAAGGCCACAGAGGCCAGGAACGATGGATGGCAGGGCCCTACCACCACATGGTCGGAAGTGTGGGTCAGCACCTGGGGCTGGGGATCAGTGCCATTGGCCAGCACTCACTGAAGCCCAGGGTTGGCGCCTGCAGTTGTGTGGCCAGGGCCGAGGATCAGCACCCACTGCCATGCAGCCGGGGGTCAGCACCCAGAGCCGGCACCTGCTGCTGTGCATCCGGGGCCTTTGGGGAGGTTGGTGTTTGGGGTCGGTGCCCAGTGCTGCAGAGTTGGGCTTAGGAGTCAGTGTCTTGGGCCAGCACCTACCGGAGCCAGCTGCTGAAAAACCAGGACTGGAGGTCAGGATTCAGGGTCAGCACCTGGCAGAGCCTGGGGTTGGTGCCCACCGCTGCATGACTGGGGCTGGGAATCAGCGCCCATGGCCAGCACCTGCCGGAACCCAGAATTGACATCCAGGAGCAGTGCCTGGAGTCAGCGTGCGTGGCCAAGGTTTGACTGCTGCCGGGGTTTGGGGCTGGCGCTTGGGGTATGCACCTGCTGCCTCATGGCCACGGCTAGGGGTCAGCATCCAGAGCCAGCACCCAGCGGAGCCCAAGGCCAGCACCAGGGATCTGCACCCAGGGCTGGCAGCTGCTAGAGCTTAGAGTTGGCACTTGGGGCTGGCAGCCAGGGTCACCTGGGGGTTAGCACCTGAGGCCAGTGGCCGCTGGTGGGATTGGGGTTTGGCACCATGCAGCCAGAGCTGGGGATTAGGCCTGGGGTTGGAGTCTGAAGCCCCATGGCTGGAGCCCTAGTCTGCAGCCAGGCTCCCAGCCTGGGCTGCACTAGAGAGTTAGGCCGAAGGAAGCCGCCTTAAGTCAACCTGTTAATGTATGTCCTAGGTCCTTTGCATTGACCTAAGTCACCTCTGATGTCAACTTCTGTAATCTACCTCTGCGAGAAGCATAGCACTTAGTTTTATTTTCATGGACCGACTGCTGCAAGGTAGCAGTTGAAGTGTTGTGTAATTTGACTTAATTGGCCTCCAGGTGGTGTCCCACAATGCTCATCTGTGACCGCTCTGGAGATCGTTCTCAACTCTGCTGTACTGCAGCCAGGTACACAGGAAACAGCCCCTGCTAAAGCCCTGGAAACTTCTGAATTCCAATTTCCTGTTTGATTAGCACTGGGAGTGTGCCAGCTTGAGCACAGTCGATCATGGAGACTACACACCCCAAACGTGCTCCAGCCTGGTCTGCACAGGAGGTGGTGGATCTCATCACTGTGTGGGGAGAAGAGTCTGTGCAGGCAGAGCCCCGATCCAGCAGAAGAAACGCTGACATCTATGCAAAGATCGCTTGTGGAATGGGGTAGAAGGGCTACACGAGGGACACACAGCAGTGCCGCGTGAAAATAAAAGAACGTTGCCAGATGTACCAGAAGGCAAGGGAGGTGAACAGTCGTTTTGGTGCTGTACCCCACACATTCTGTCTTTATAACGAGCTGCATGTGATTCTCAATAACCGGCGTGGGAGGGGGGGCTACTCACCATGGCTGGAGCAACAAAGCTGCACAGTGAACGGTTACGGATTCTGATTATGTTATGGCTTGCACCTAGTGTAATAAGGGGGTTTTATTTATGAAAACGGCCTTGCTATGGAAACATTTTATTCATGTACAATGGCTCCTTTATTTTTTTCCCCTGACTGACAGATGGAAATGTGTCCTTCGGTGTGTCATCAACACCTGAAAGCAGACTTTAGCTGATTAGAAGGAGGAGAAAGAGAATGCAGGCGAACATGTTCAACAAGATAATGAATGCCTCCGGGACAATTGATGCAGAAGTTAGACATGGACATGGAGAACAGGAAAGCTTCCAATGAGCGAGAGCATGCGGCATAGGATGAGATGCTTCAGATTCTGAGGGACCAAGCAGACATGTTGAGGCATCTGGTTGAACTGCAGGAACAGAAGCATGAGGGTAGAGTCCCTTTGCAGACTGGTGGACAGCCATCCAGCATCGCCTGGCACAGAATCACCCTCTCCAAAGCTTTCCATGAGGCGTGGGTGAAAAGTCCATTAGCCCTTTCACTTAACTCGGGGCAGGGGGAGGGTACAAGGAACAGAAGGCACCCATTCACAGACCTTCGATGGGCTGTAATGTGGTGTTATGTTACACAGCTGAAAATGTTTCTCTCGTTCCAACTTTACAACCCCTTTTCCCCAAGGTTACCTTTTCTTTCTGCTCTCCCTCTTTACTTATGTTTGTTAAATAAAGTAAATGGATTTGAGAAATAAATGTTCTTTATTGAGTAGAAGCAGTGGGCTTGGGTGAGGGGTTGGCTTTACAGGGACAATGATACAAGCCAGGTGAAGGTTTGGGAAAGCAGAGTGCAGACAAGCAGCTCATGTTACTGTGACTCATTACTGAAATGGCTTTTTCAAAGCCTCGTGGATATGCAGCGCCCCTTGCTGTGCTCTTCTTATTGCCCTGGTGTCTGGCTGCTCAAAAATGGCTGCCATGCAATCTGTCTCCCTGCGAAAAATTTTCCCCCTTCTTTTCACAGATATTATGGAGCACACAGTAGGCAGCTATAACCATGGCGATGTTCTCCTCACTAAGGTCCAACCTTGTAACAAAACTTCTCCAACACCCTTTCAAGTGACCAAAGGCACATTCAACCATCATTCTGCACTTGCTGAGCCTATAGTTGAACCATTCCTTAGTGCTATCCAGATGGGCGGGGTATGGCTTCCTGAGCCATGGGAACAAGGGGTAGGCTACGTCCCCCAGGATAACTATTGGCATCTCAACATCATGGAAAGGAAGTCCCGGATTGCAGCTTTTTGAACAGACTCAATTTCCTACAGATAGATGTCATGAACCTTTCCTGACCATCCTATGTTGATGTTGGTGAAATGTCCCATGATCCACCAGTGCTTGCAATACCATTGAAAAGTACCCCTTTTGGATTATGTACTCTTTGGCAAGGTGGTCTGGTGCTAAGATGGGGATATGTGTGCCATCTATCACCCCACCACCATTAGAGAACTATATCCTGGTGATACATCCACTTTGTCCTGCACATTTCCCAAACTCACTACCCTTCATAGCAGAAGTCTATTAATGGCCCTGCATACTTGGAGCACAGCAGCTCCCACAGTTGATTTACTTACTCCAAATTGATTCCTCATTGACCAGTAACTGTCTGCCATTGCAAGCTTTCATATAGTGATCACTCCTTGCTTCTCCAAATGTCAGAGTAGCTCTCATTTTTGTTTTGCTGAACTGCAGGGCGGGGGAAAGCTCTGCACAAAGTTCCTGGAAGGTGGCCTTCCACATTTGAAAATTCTGCAGCCATTGCTCATCATCCCATAACTGCAAAATGATGTTGTCCCACCAGTCAGTACTTGTTTCACAGGTCCAGAAATGGTGCTCGAGTGCAGCTGCTCTGTGACTGCCATCAGGAACTGTGAATTGTTTTTTTAAATGGCTTGCAGCAGGGCTGCTTGCAGGACATCAATATGTTCTGTGCAGCAGACCCTACTTCGGCTCTGGAAATACTGCAGGAGAAGGCGCAAGGTGTTTGAGATGCTCACAGCAATAGTGCACAGCTGAGCAGGCTTCATGCTTCTGGGGTTATGGCATACGCATGGTGGTTTTAAGGCATGAAAACTACTAGGTTGTTTGCTGTTGATGTGAGGGAGGGAGCACAGTGCATCATGGGATGCTGATGCAATGTTCCCATTCTCCTCTGTGACAATGTTTTGGTCCCATGAGGCATTGCACAAACTTCCCAAAGAACACTGAGGCAAGTTGTACTTTGGGATAGCTACCAATGATGCACCGCTTTGTGCGTCGATGCAGGTGCTGCTAGTGAGGACGCACTCCATCGAGACAATGGCCACGCACAATCAACTTCATTAATTCGGGGACTTGAGGTCGAATTAGATAAAGTTGACTTAATTTTGTGATGTAGGCAAGCCTTAAGTCCCCACCACCCAACTACCCCAGTGGCTGACGTCTGAGCCACACTAAGCCTCCCCACCCCAATCTCCCCTCTCCAGATAGAGAACTCACCTTGCTCCTTCAGTGTTGTGCCCCACCAGTCTCTGGAGACATGCAGAGTGGCACATCCAGGACCAACAGGGAGGGGGAGGAGCCTATGCTTTGCAAACCGTCCCCCACTCAGCACCCAGGAAGCTGTTGTAGCTGCAGGGAAACCCCCTGGTGACCGCATACAGCCACCGTGGCCACATTTGAGAAATGGTGTACTAGGCTCTTTGCAGAACAAGTAATGTTAACATTAACATTATTTCTCATGTAATGTGCTGACCAAGTAACACAAACAAGGAAATTTAGAGAAAAGGCATATCAGCCTATCTCATCTTTGACTCAATTCATATGGGGCCTGAGCCACAGCCCATTGAAGCCCATGGAAAGGCTTCCACTGAAATCCCATTTAAATCAATCAGGCCCATAGCATGATATATGGTGCATCTCACTGTTGTCAGAACTCTTCATAGACAACTTCATCTGCTGCTGTTGGTAGATATAGCAGCTCTTGCTGCTTTAGCTGATTTTTCTCTTACTTGTATGGGTTTCTGCTAGAACCGTAACATTTTCATGTAGGTTTGTTTGTGCATGTGTTTAATTATATATGGCTTGCATTTAATTTGGATGTCTGATTTTAAAAACAAACACATTGCAATTATTTCAAAGTGAAGAACCATCACAAAGGTTATCAGTGGATTTTAAAATAAAATTACTATAGGGAGAACATACAAAGAGACACCATGTCATTGCCAATATTAGTTCCAGAAGCCATTCATAGATTTGCAGCAATTTCAAATGCCACTTAAAATGTTAATTTAAAATCTCTCCCTTTCCAGAGTGATCTACTTTTGTCCCACTCAGCATTACATTTGCTTGAAATTTTCTTTAATATGCAACAGCAGATACCACTTTTCTATTAATTCACAGACAATTCATCTCTTTGTTTCTTCTTAATAGACCACCTGGCACACTTCAATACATTACATATATCCTTTTAAGGGGTGAAGCTCTAGATAAGAAAGATGGACTTGGGTACTGTATAAGTGCCTGGATTTTATTTGTGGTTTAGAGCAAACAAATGGTTGGTGTAAATACCACATAAAAATAAAGAACTGAGCTATGCAATGGAATGTATTTGTATTATGTTCAGTTTGATTTCACTGGCTCAGTAGTGACTACCATTTTGATAATAAAATACTTTCCTGAATAATTTAGGTCTGACCTCAGTTTTTCATCATACATATAAAGCAGACAACACAAAGAAACTAGATCAGAGTTAAAATAATCTTCTAACGCTATATTGATGAAGTGATCCAACTTTTTAATTGATCCTGTTTTCCGTTATACACGTTGTTGCTCCAGATTGATTAAGAGATAATTGCATTTGATGCAGATCTTATAGCAGGAAACAAATAGCTCAAACAAAAAATGATGCTGCTGCAGGTTGAACCATCGACTGATTCATGCAACATTTATCTCAAAGTTCTCCACATTAAACTTTAGTAGTACTCTATTCCATTAGAAAATGCCCTATTTGCATGGTTTTAAAGGTTTCATTCCAACATTTACAGGTGCAACATTTACACAATTAGTCAAATATTCATAAATGACTTGTCAATGTCTTCAAATTTCATTAAATCGCAATTGATTAAGTTCCCGCATGTTTATAACAGCTGCATTTAGGGTCTGATCTAAAGTGCATTGACGTCAATAGGAGTCTATTGACTTCAATTTCAATGGACCTTGGATTAGGCCCTTGATAATGGCTATCAAAGCTAGCACTGAAAAGTTGATTTACGTCAGTCTCTTGGGGTATATCTAAACAGCAGAAACACCCTGAGAAGCACTGCCACAGGTCTATGTCTACACTCTAATGAGACTCATGGCTGACCTGTGTCAGCTGACTGGGACTTGCAGGGCTTGGGCTGCAAGCTATAAAATAACAGATAAAGATATTCAGGCTTGGGCTGGAGTCTGGGCCCTCGGACCCTCCCCAGCTTGCTAGGTTTTAGAGATCAGGCTCCAGTCTGAGTCCAGGTCAACTGACTCTGATTCATGCTGTAGAGCTAAAAATAGTAGTGTAGACATTTGGGCTTGGGCTGGAGCCCTGGCTCCCAGAATCCCCTCCCATTCCCTCGCTCCCAGTTACTGGGTTTCTGAGATAGACTGCTATTTTTAGGCCCAAAATATGAGCTGGAGTCAGATGACTTGGCTTTGAGACTCGCTGCTGTGG
Organism: Mauremys reevesii; assembly: GCF_016161935.1. Taxonomy (NCBI): domain Eukaryota; kingdom Metazoa; phylum Chordata; order Testudines; family Geoemydidae; genus Mauremys; species Mauremys reevesii. The sequence continues at coordinate 39,616,082 of NC_052631.1, read as the reverse complement.
GGTGTTTTTTATTGTTTTTTTTTTTTTTTTTTTGGTTGTGTAGACATACCCCTAGTCTCTAGTATCTCTTAGTCTCCTGCACCATGCTTTGCCTACTCTGAAAGATAGGGTGAAACCATGGCCCCATTGAAGTTAATGGGAGTTTTGCTGTTGATCCCAATGGGGTCAAGATTTCTCTCAGTTTCTCTGAAATTACATTAATTTCTCCATATAGAAAAAAACAGCAACAGCACAGATTTATTTAAAGCTCAGTTGGCAATTTACCCAGCTGAGATCGTTTGGTTTCCTTTTGTACCAAGGGAAAAATGTTGAAGAAATAAAAAGTGAAATTATTATTTTGTTTTGAATTAACTGTTATTTCGCTGCTCATTTTGATGCTTAAATCCAAGAAATCTAAAGTTATTATGTTCAGTGATTTAATAGCACTTTTGATGCTCCCATTTTCACTGGCAAGCTTTTGGTGGAAAAAAGAACACGTTTTTGAGCTTACATAGAGCTCTTCTTCAGGTCTGGAAAAAGTATTCAGCTCTGGTCTACACTACAGAGTTAGCTGCCTTATGTTGACCTAAACATCTACACTAAAATGTAGCTCCCACTGATGTAACTCACCCACTACTCTCACTTAAAAACTCCACCTCCATGAGAGGCGTAGCACTTAGGTAGATTCAGTGTCACTGTGGGCACTGCATTGCCTACAGTGACTGTTGCTGCCTTTCAGAAACCATCCTACAATGCCCCATGCTGATTGTTAAAACAGTGCAAGTGCTCCTGGTGAGGATGCACACTGCCTACACAAGGAGTGTCGTGTTGGCATGCAAAAGCGATTTAATTGCTGTGGTGGCTGTTCGTCAATGTAACTTAGGTCAACTTAATTTTTACTTTAGACTTTCCCTCAGCCAAATACAAGAATGAAACAGATAAGGTGTTAACACATGTTGCAAGAGACCATTCAAGGTGTAGTGGGCAGTTAATATCTCTTCAATCATAGGACAAAGGAGGGTTAGGGGATTACCGATTGTTTTAATGAGCCATAAATCCAGTGTCTTTGTTTAATCCATGACTGCTAGTGGTTGGCAGAGTTATAAATGTAAATTCTCAGGTTCATCTTTTGAAGGTGTGTAGATTTCCTTTGAGGATAAGGACTGAGAGGTCAGATATGGAGTGATCATTTTGTGAAAAGCATTTGCCAATGGGTGATATAGTGTTTTTGTCTTATTTTTCTGTGACAGTTCATTCAAGGGCATATTAACTGTCTCATTTCATCCACATAGCTGTTATTAGGTGCATTGGAAGAGGTACACCACATGTTCTGATAATCATGTTTAGGACCCTGAATCTTGAAAGTGTGTTGTAGGGTGTATTGATCATTGTAGCAATAGAAATATGTCTACAGATTTTGCATTTGTTATGGCAGAGTCTAATGCTACTTTGAGTTGGCATGTGCTGGTTGGTGGAGAGCTTGCTTCTGATGAGCTTGGTGAGGTTGATGGGTGGAATATCTGAAAACGTCTTGTGAATTAGACCTCAGACAAGCATATAAAAGAGATGTGAAGTTTTTAGACCAAACTGGGGTGGAGGTTTTTTTAGATAAGTCTTCATAACAACACATGAATGGACTTATAAAAGGAACTATTTTCAGAGTTCCATATTTTAGAAGGATTTTGACCAATACACTTCAGCGTCTACTAAAATACTCATCTGTGTTCTCTTATTCAATGCTGGCTTTGTGCTGCACCAAAATGCAGTCAGCCCAAAAGCCAATGTAATCTCCTCCCGTGGCATAGAGCCAAAGTAGGGAATCTTACACGACTCCCCTCCTCCCTGTTATGGTACCAGTGGAGCTGTCAGGGATCCCTCCCCACTCTGAACTCTGGGGTACAGATGTGGGGACCTGCCTGAAAGACTCCCTAAGCTTATTTCTAGCAGTTTAGGTTAAAAACTTCTCCAAGGCACAAATCCTTTCCTTGTTCTTGGACGGTATTGCTGCCACCACCAAGTGAGTTAGACAAAGATTCAGGAAGAGGACCACTTGGAGCCCTATCCCCTTCCCAAATATCCCCCCAAACCCTGTCACCCCCTTTCCTGGGAGGGAAGGGGCCTTGAGAATAATATGCCAACTATTAGGTTAACAAGGTGAGCACAGACCAGACCCTTGGGTTTTTAGGACACTAAAAACCAATCAGGTTCTTAAAAGAAGAACTTTATTATTAAAAAAAAAAGTAAAAGAAGCAGCTCTGTAAAATCAGGATGAAGGTAATAAAAAGACTTAAAACAGAGGATTCCCCTCTAGGCTTAACTTTGAAGTTACAAAACAGGAATAAACTTCCCTCTTAGCAGAGGGAAAATTCACAAGCTATAACAAAAGATAAGCTAACGCATTTCCTTACTATTACTTACAATTTTTGTAATCTTAGATGCTTATTTCAGGTAGGGTTTTAGATGTTTTTTTTTTCCTGCCCTGGTCCCTCGCTGTCTGAGAGAGAGCAAACAAAGAGAGCACAAACAAAAACCTCCTCCCACAGATTTGAAAGGATCTTCTTCCCTTATTGGTCCTTTTGGTCAGATGCCAACCAGGTTATTTGAGCTTCTTAACCCCTTACAGGTAAAGGAGGGATTTTATGCTACCTTTAGCTTTATGTTTATGACAGAAGCACAGTGGGAGGAGAGATGTTATGGCCAAGACATCCCTAAACCATACTAATCCCTTAGGTTGCTCTATCTTGTTGCAGAGTCCCTCATAAAATAGCAGTAAGATCAGCATTGGGGAAAAAGATATACAAAAGCAACTTCAGCAGCTGACCACTGCCACTCACTTTCCAGGCTTGTGTTCAGTGTAGCCATAGCTGTGGATCTGGCCCAATATTCTCTGGTAAGAAGTTCATATTCAAATTTTTAATCAGAAAGGACTTTTCAGGTGGAAGTGGGGGAGAAATAGATGAATGGCAAAAAAAATCAGGGTCGTACTGGAAAGCTGGTTACATGTTTCATTATGGAGTAGCTTCTGAGGCACAATGGCATCTATTTTGATGGCAATTCTGCAAGCTAAAAATTTTAAAAGGGGCAACATACCTATAAAAACACAATACACATGTAAGTATATATCATGCATAATAGTTATATTGTCAGTTATTCAGATCTTCAGTGAGGGTAGTTAACAACTAGAACAATCTATCCAAGACTGGTGGATTCTCCATCACTAGCAATTTTTAAACCAAGATTGGATTTTTTTTTCTAAAAAGATATGCTCTAGTTCAAACTAGAATTATTTTAGGGAAGTCCTATGGCCTGTGTTATAAAAAGGTCAGACTAGATTTTCACAGTGGTCTGTTCTGCTTTGGAATCTAATGAAACTTCCATTCAGATTCAGCCATTGGCTTCAACAGAGTAACGAAGGTTTACACTAACTGCGGATCTGGCCTAATATTTCAAAGAACTTTCTTTCCAAAAATGTGATTTAAGGGGATAGGGGAGTAAAATTAGCAGCGCTCATTGGAATTTTGACAAATAGATTTTCATTGAGGAAAATGCCAATTCATTGAAACCAAAACTGTTTTCAAAACAAGGTTAGGATCGACAAATTTATTGACTCCAAAAAAGCTGAGAAAAATGTTGACATTCTCTATTTATTTATTACATTTTAAAATAAATTCCAGTTTTCTGATCCAAAATGATTTGTTCTGAAATGTAAGCTATTATACTGGAAAAGATTAGGAAAAGGAAAAAAGAGGTCAATATAGAAACTAAAGTGTTTCAAATGATCCAAAAATAAACAATTTTGGTTTACAAATATTTAACATATTGACTTTTTGTCCTGATTCAAGATGGAAAAAAATTTGAACTCTCAAAAATATTCATTCATAATGTTAATTAGCAGGAAAGACTTTTTCTAATACTTGAAGAAATTACTTTTATTACCTCATTATTAGTTGATTTCCAAGGTATCAGTCTCCTGCTTTGCTACAGATAAGGCTATTATGTCATTTAAGCAGTATATTTACTAAAGTCAGTCAATAACCACAACTGACTTCAAAATGTGCCCTACATGCACAACCTAGTTTGTGCAGAGTAAAAATATACTGAAATGAGTATTGGGAGCACTTGGTGCACCTCAAGAGATGCTGGAAATCCTCAGCTGAGGTAGTTACAGAATGTACAAAAAAATAGAAGAAGAAAAAAATGAGCAAGAGGAATACAGCTGAATTATTCTTCAGGTTGAAATTATTTATACAGCACTGAGCCTCAATTGTTGAATATACTTTTCCTCGTTAATGTTTATAATGTTTTATTGCACACAAGTACAAATAAAAATGTTGATTCTTTATTTGCCCCCGGTACACATCAATCTTTAATTACATGATCACATTTTCCACAGGACTCCTTGCTCTTTCATTGCATAGGTTGGACACACAAGGGGACAGAATTAAGGATGCATGGGCAACCATAAATCTGACATTTGTTAACTCGAGCATTTCCCTTTGAAACCTGAATGAGTTTCTTTAAATTTTTTTAATGTAATAAATTAACACTAAACATCAGGCTCAGTATGAATAGCTTTGAATACCCAACAATTCCAGTTTTTAATTCTTTCACTTATCACTGACTTCCTGTATTACCTTAGGTGAGTCACATAACCTCTGTCTGTAAAACAGGTATAGTGATTCTTACCCTCCATTGTAGAACACTGACATCTATGGATGAAAAGTTCTGTACAACATCTAAAAATGGTTAGTAATATTAAAGTAAATGATCTATCCTCAAGTGCTCCACTGAGACTAGAACTTTGCAGGGTGGAGTATTTCTTATCATCTTTGCTTCAATATATGGAATAAATGTGAAGAGTAACCCAAGTGTGAAATTGTTAAGGGTAAAAGACATTAACAAGTCAGCAAACAAGGTGCCCTGGGGAAGTAACCAAGATGAAGTTGCCTATCTTGAATTGCTGTTCCATCACTGTCTACATGTACAGTTCCTTCTTGGGATTGTAAACTGAATGCTACACTAGCTAGGTCTGCGGATATCAACTGAATGCTTTGAACTAGCTTGTGTGGTGGGGAGACTTCATTTGTCATGACTAAGAAGCACATCAATACGCTCAGATGGTGTGTTCATTTGAGCCTTTCTGGGGCTTTGGAAGTGATATTATTCAAGCATTTGTTTGTCTGATGTTTAGTGTTTTCATCAGTTACTGTGGTGGAAAGGAAAAGATTTGGCTGTATTGAACTACAAACTTGGTGTGGTCCTTTGTAGTTCATCTATATGTATTTCATATTCCTTTAATCATCCTTGGAAGCAGGGGTGGCTCTAGCCATTTCGTCACCCCAAGCACGGTGGCACACCGCGGGGGGTGCTCTGCTGGTCGCCGGTCCCGCAGCTCCGGTGGACCTCCCGCAGGCGTGCCTGCGGAGGGTCCGCTGGTCCCGCGGCTCCGGTGGACCTCCCGCAGGCATGCCTGCGGGAGGTCCACCGGAGCCACCTGCCGCCCTCCCAGTGACTGGCAGAGCGCCCCCCCACGGCTTGCCGCCCCAAGCACGCACTTGGTGTGCTGGGGCCTGGAGCCGCCCCTGCTTGGAAGTGTAAACTAATATGTTCATGTGGTGACTAATTTCTTTTAAACAGTTTGTTTTCAGGTAAAATTCTATTTGTATAGAATCATAAGGCCAGAGCAGCCTCTCTGCTACCATGCACAAGGGATCCCACATGGGCACAAATCGTCCTGGCCCTGATGGAAAGGTGGATACACCTTTACTCCCATTACCCTCTGAGGCTCCTTGCTGCTTACAGAAACCACTCCATAGAAGAATCTTTGTGGGGGCTTGGGGATGGGAGAAGATGGATTGAGGCTCTATGACATTATCCCATACTGAGCCCCTAAATACCTGGCTGGAATTCCTGCAGAGTGTTGCTTGAAGCAACATTAACTCCAGCAGAGTCTCCTCAGTGGCTGCTGCTTAGCAACTGCAGGGGGACTCGGCCAATGGGACCATGGCTCTTGTAGCAAGCTGCCAAAAAGTTAGTGTACCCATACAAGTTTGCTGTGGCTTCCTAGAAAGCCATGGAGATAGCTAACATTGACTCTTGAAGGCCTCTTAAATTTGTAATTTTAAACACTTGAAAAGGCAGTATTACCAACTTTAAGTGGGGGAAAAAATCAAGGTTGGGAGCAAGGAATTTGTTAGGATGTGTGTGAATTAAGAGTAATTTCTTGAGATATATAGTAATAGTTCTAGCCTAAGAAGTTTGGCATGGCTGAGCAAAGAGGAAAAGTTCAGAATGGGGATCGTCTCCCACTGGTTGTCTCTGTTGCTTATGTCAGTCTTCTTGAAATTTGTTTCAGCTTTGCAGAGGCATTGCTTCTGGCTGAGCCAAGAGGAAATAGCAAAGACTGCTCAAACATGAAAGGAGACAAGCATGCAAAAGTGTATATGTAAAAAGTGTAATCTGTAAGCAATACACTCGTTAGTGAGAAACCATGTCAATCTTTCAACACTTGGGAACTCTCTTGGGCTATTTTGGCCACATAAGTTGTTTGTTTGCTGCATTTTGATCCCCCTGGAATGTCCTCAGAAAGACTTGTCAATGCAGCTTTACATTTTCTAATTTGATTGCCTCTAGGGTAAAGCAGTCAGAAGCAATAATTGTTCCAGAAAAGAAATCCTCCTAAAGTAATACAAAGGTGATCTTAACATTTGTCTCAAAGATTTGTCCAAGGGTCCACAATGTCTACAGTTTAAGAGCTGTTCATACCTACAATTACTCACTGTGTGAGCATAAGTGCATGCTTTCTGCAGGCAAACCCTTGTGCATGAATGCTCAAATAGAAGCAAAGCACAAGTCTAATTTCAATGGAGTCAGTTGAGTTAAGCTCTATTTAAAATAAATAATTTAGCCTCTGATCCTGTAAACCCATCTGTCCAGGTACCCAGGGTGAATGTGAGGGTCCAAAGATCCATCTATGTTGATCAGCTGCAGGATCAGGAGCTGAGTCTATGAAGGATCCAGTACTGTAATAGATTATTATCTATCAATTAATCATCCCATTGAGTTTAATGCTCATTTTGCCTGACTAAAGATGGCAGGATCAGATCTAGAGTTCTTAGGTGTTCTAAATTGGTTAAAACACATGAGTTTTTTTGGTCAAATATCCTATACAGAACCTTATTTATACATAGGTTAGCACTGAAGACTGAGAATTTTGGATAATGTTCTTTAATGCTGTGTAAAGTCACACTTCCTCTTTACTGGGTTGCAGAAGTTAATCTGCAAATAACTATTCCATTTTTCTCTAACCTATTGCCAGTGATGAGCTGCCAAAATCTTAACAACCGGTTCCCTATAAAAAGTTCTGATTTAAGGCGGGGAGCGGGGGAGGGGCCGGGGCAGGGGGAGAAATACTCGTGGGGCCGGAGGCCCCTGCAGGGCCTGGGGCAAATTGCCCCACTTGTCCCCTCGGCAGCCCTAGAGCTTACAGCCCCCTCCCGCCTTACCTTGCCGGCAGCTCAAAGCAGCAGGACAACTCCGGAGCTCAGCTGAGCTGCCCAGCTGATGCTGGCGGCTGGCCATGCTGCAGCTGTGGGGAAGCGGGGGAAGGGCCAGGGGAGCCTCAACCTTCCCAGCTGGGAATCCTGGAAGCAACAGGATGGTCTGGCCCGTGGACCAGAGTTCTTTGCCCACTCCCTGGCCCTTTAACAAACGGTTCTCCATGGAGGTCTAATTTTAGCAACTGGTTCTTGAGAACCTGTGGGAACCGGCTCCAGCTCACCACTGCCTATTGCCCTTTCCTCTGTCCCAGTGATCGGTGTGGCCATTTGAGGATTACCTGTTGGAAATCTGGCTTTGCTGCCTTCTTGTGAGCATGCCATGCACTTGTATCCAATTTGTTTAGGTGTTTATTTATGGTAGAATAACTGGGAATGAGAAAGTTACTATAACTTCAGGCAAACATGCCTATATCTAGTCAGGTTGCTGTTTGGGGCCTTTTATCCAGCAATGAAATCAGAAGTCTCTGTAGAACTTCTATTAAGAATTTGTGTCAGGACTCATGAGAGATTAATCCCCTTAGCAGATTCTATTTAAATTCAAATTCTAGTGTGTTAAATACTTCTATGGTTCTTAGTAAAAGAGGATCAGAAACAATATTGACTTTCAGAGAAACAATACACCAGTTTAATGCGTCACCTACACTAGCAAGTATACATGATCCTAGTTACTGATTTAGAAACTGGGTCAGAGACTTGACAGGGCTTTCGTTGCCCAGCTTGGTTTGCAGGCCTTCTGTAGAAGAATGTCATTCTGAATGTAGACTATAGAATTATCAGCTTGTTATAAGAATCTTGCACCCTTAATGCATTTCTGTAGCTGGCAGCATTAGAGTGGAACAATTACAGTGCCTTTCAGAATAGTGATTAAAAATTAATAAGCCAAAAACCAAATGGTAAATGTGTGAAGAGTACTCAGGAAACCATAAATAGACAAAAATGAAATCAATGCAAATTAAATGCTGACAAAGGTCAACTCAAGAAAAATAGTATCAGAGGGGTAGGCGTGTTAGTCTGGATCCGTAAAAGCAGCAACGAGTCTTGTGGCACCTTATAGACTAACAGACATTTTGGAGCATGAGCTTTCATGGGTGAATACCCACTTCGTCACATGCATCCGACAAAGTGGGTATTCACCCATGAAAGCTCATGCTCCAAAATGTCTGTTAGTCTATAAGGTGCCACAAGACTCTTTGCTGCTTTTTCAAGAAAAATAGTGCTCAGCACTGTAAATCTGGCCCTCACCCCTGTAGACTACTCTGATTATGCAGGACATTTATCTAACTGTGATAAAGCTGTTCTCACCTCAGGACATCAGGAACCTAACCTCTCTCCTTCTGGCTAAAAGAGAGTCAGAAGGATTTAGACCTTTGATGCTGAATAGATAGCTCATGAAATTCTCCTGCAACCTTAATTGTCACCGACCAGATGCCGACATAGATTGTTGGGGGACGTTTTAAAAATAAAACTGCTTGAGATGGACAGATGGTAGTTATATACTGGGCCATATTCATGCTCGATGTAACTATGCTAATGTCAATAGAGTTATATCAGAAATGAATGTGTCCCCCCCACTGCTAAGAAATAGTTCATTGTAGAACACCACTTTAAGGACCAACTCCTACTGTCAATTTTATGAGTGGAAGTGTGGCTTTCTAGGAAGCCACAGCAAACTTGTATGGGTACACACACTTTTTGGCAGTGTAACAGAACAGAATTTGGCCCTAAATGTAAAACAAGCTACACCTATTGTCAAACAGCTGAAACAGTAACCAATAGATCTAAAGTGATGTTTTAAAATATAAGAGACTTGCACTTCTACCCCAGTAAACTGGAAATTGCCCACAACAACTGCAGCAGGAAGAGGGAGGCAAGAAGCAATGCTTCTGCAAAGCTGAAACACATTTCAAGAAGACTGAGACATAAGCAACAGAGACAACCATTGGGAGACGACCCTCATTCTGAACTTCATTTAAAAAAAAAAACAAACAAAAAAGTAAAACGCCATCAGATTCCTGATTTAACCATGTAAGAAAGAGCAGAATTATTCTCAGAGTGTCTATCCTCTTGATTAAAACTCAGAGGGAGGAAACAAATACTGTAACTATCAAGCTCTGCCCACATTCCCAGGATAGTTGTTTCGTCAATAAATAAATAAATAAATAAATCAGCTAGCTCTAGCAGAAACTCCCCCCTCATCCCCCATCTAAAAATACCATTTTGTCAAAACAAACATTTCATTGAAATATATTGGTTTTAACCTTCCTGACAGAGCTTTTGTTAACAGAGGGGCTAATCCCTAGGCTGACTCAGGCAGAGCAGGGACTTGAAGCTGGGTATCCCACATTCCAGGCAAGTGTTTTTTTTTCTTTTGGTACAAAAAAATTTGCAAGGTCTGCACCAGATCAAAAACTAGTTTAAAAACCTTTATTTTTTTTCCACAGAACAGATTGCTTTCCCAATTTGCCCTAGATTCTGCTAAAGTGATCAGTTGTAGTTTGCTAGATTGATAATTTAATTTGTCATTATTAGACTTGAGAATCATCATCCATTGAGACTGAGGGATATTCACTAGAGGTATTGCTTCAGTCTAAATTCTGGGCCACGGAATGTTTTTGCCTCCTATTTAGAAGGTGTCTTCAAAACTATAAGGACTATTTTTTTAAAGTGAAAAATATATTTTGGAAACTCAGGAAGGCTGACATTTTGGATTAACCAACTGGAAAAGTCCCAGTAGGATGCACCAGGCGTACCTGCTCTTTTCAACCCCTGCACCTCCTGATTTAAAAAAAAGTATGGGGGGGGGAGAGAAGGAGAACCATTGACTAAGCAGATGCCAAGAGAAGACCAGACTAACCTTTGAGAGTGGAGGAACCTGTTCTCCCAATGACTTAGGACCCCTGCACTCACCTTATACTAATGATTGGCTTTGGAGCAAGAACTGTAAGAGCCTGCATCAGCCTAACTGCATCCAAAGAACTCTCTGCCCACCCTTCCCCCACCTCCAAAATATAATGTTGCTATGCATGATACTGCAGTTGAAGAACCCACCACAGCAGATGGTGGTGAACCACAGCCCTGCGAATGCTCGAGAAGGCAGATAAGATCCTTCCTGTGGCTCTGCCGAGTTGCAGGTGAAAAGGCTATAATAATACAGGAGTTGTTACTGCCACTCCAGCATCCTCATCCAATCATCCCTTTAGTGCCACTACAAGTGTCATCTGCCCTAGCTGCTTTCCCCAGTTATTTGAATTGGTGCCAGTAGAAATGATGCCTTCTTCTCCCTCCCTTTCTTTGGCTTACTATCCAAAAACAACACCCACCATTTGTTTTGTAACTGAAAGAAAAGCAAAGGAACAATGGAGAGAGGAAAGAAGCACTTAAAGTAAAATTCACTGGTTTGGGCATTTCAGGATTTACCACCTGGCCTCTCCCTACACCTCCCTTTTGTTGTGAGAGTCCTGCTAACATGCAGGCATTGACTCTGCTCTTGAAAAGCTGCCACAGCAACCAATATTCCCTCCTTGACTTTCACCTGCTGTCCACTCTGATTCCCAAGGCTGAGTTTTTGTTTATGGAGAACATTTGTTAAATTGCATCATCATTCAGCAATAAATGCTTATATACACACTGAACACCACAAATTAATGGTTCTTTTGGACTAGGCTGTTGAACAAGTGTTACAGCTATGACATGGGACCTAAACATAGTTCCTGACTATTTGCTCAAGGCGCCAGTTAAAGATATAAAAAAGCTGATGAATATAAAAAGACTAAATTTAAATACTAATGCAGAAGTTCTCAAGCTTCATTACATCGTGACCCCCTTTTGACAACAAAAATTACTACGTGACTCCAGGAGGGGGGACCGAAGCCCAAGTCCACCCAAGCCCCACTGCCCGCCCCAGGTAGGGGGCAGGGGGTGGCAAAGCTGAAGCTCAAGGGCTTCTGTCCTGGGCAGGGGGCATGTAACCTTATCCCTGGGTGATGGGGCTTGGGCTTCAGCCCTGCTGGCACCCAGTGCCAACACCAACCTTGGCAACCTCATTATAAAACGGGGTCACAACCTACTTTGGTGTCCCGACCCACAGGTTGAGAACCCCTGTACTAATGTATTGTAGTCACTGGAGTTCCACTAGTGGGAAAATGAGATCAGAACAAGTCACCTATGGTAGTTATAATATTACTCCATTGTAGAGAGCAATGAAGTATCTTTATACAGCAATTCCCAAACTGTGGTCCAAGCAGGGTGGATTTGACTTAAAACAAATGGATTTAAATCATGATTTAAATTACTTGTCAGGAAGAATTGATTTAATCATGGTTTTCTACATAAAAGTGCATTCTTGTTGGTTGTTATAACCTTAATACATATTCTTCACAACTCAGAGATAGATGTAGATTTCATTTTTAGAAGGTACATACTATACATTTTTAAATTGATTTATTTTGAAAAAACTTTTCAGATTAGTTTTACAGCTATATCAGAAAGTGAATGATTGTTTGGTTATTTCATTTACCAAAGATAATTGAAGCAGATATTTATGAAGTCATTGCGAGGTGAACTATCTCTAGTTCAACAGGTTAATCATTAATATTTGGAGGATTTTCTTGCCATGATGTATTAGGAGGAGAACATCACCAGACAAACATTTAAATTGTTTTATTTAACTAAAACAACAACATTAAGTATTCTGGAATTTTCTCTTCATCAGCAAACATAATATTTTAACAAAACAAGCATATGTCCCTCACTTCTCACATTTATCTCCAGACTTCTTCTCCTTGTCCAGATCTATTCCGCTCCCAACAATCTTCTATTCATTGAACTTTTTGAAACTTTGTACTGTTAGAGAAAGGTAAGGGATTGACTCTGTGTACACAAATTTGCAGATGGACAATAGGTTTGAGGTCTGTTATTTATTTATTTTAAAACATTTTTGCTGTTAACAAGCATGTTACCTTTGGAGACGCAAATCCACAGTTTGAGAACTGCAAAACTAAGCATCTCTGATGGTATCTTCTAGACTGAGCACTGAGTTCCATTGGGTAGATAGAAAGATTAACCTAAATAATCAATACAGAAGCCCCTGGAACCCCATAAGATTTTGTCCACAATTAGATATTTTCTTTTGGGAAGCAGTCGTGTACTCTCGGACTAGATCCAGTTAGTTAGATCTGACACTCACCCATAGATGACGCAAAGAGGGATTGGGTGGGTTTGAGATAGGGTTACTTACCTGTCTTCGACACCTGTGATCCACCGTTGGTGTCCATCACTGATCTCACCAGTCCAGATTCTGCAGACTCGCTACCGGCAGTACCTGAAGGAGGTAGAAAAACATCTTTGCTTTATTGAGTGTGCATGTGTATGTTTATATTCCAAATCTTCAGTGTCCTTAAACCATCCCCTCCCCTTCCTTCCTTCCCCTTTAGTAAATAAAGTGTTGTTGTGAGTTCATATCTGTGTGGTGTTTTCTTTTATTCCAGCTCTGATAGATGGGCTTAAGGGGGGACGCAGTGGGAGGTATACTGTAAGGCCCCCTGAAGTCTTCTGGTCAGATAGACTCCCTAAAAATCCTTTCAAGCTGGCCTTTTGTCTTTCCTGCTCAATTGTTACAAAGGCTTATACACTTCTACCCCGATATAACGCTGTCCCCAGGAGCCAAAAAATCTTACCGCATTATAGGTGAAACCGCGTTATATCAAACTTGCTTTGATCCACCGGAGTCCGCCTCCCCCGCCCCCCCGAGCACTGCTTTACCATGTTATATCCGAATTTGTGTTATATCAGGTCACGTTATATCGGAGTAGAGATGTAGTCTCAGTAGCTAAACATTCCTCCAACTCCTAATACATTAAGTTCCACTGACCCTGCTGCATGTAATTTCTTTCTGGCTGGGAAAGACCATTCAAGGTTTTGTCTGAAATAGGCAAACTGTGAATTGTAGTTTGATTTGAGCTAACACTTTGGAAGCAGTCAAGGCTGTTGGTTTTCCTCTGATTACGTTCAATACTCAATGTGCTGTCAAAATGGCAAACAAAATGTTTGGCCATATAAAGAAAGGATGGAGAATATAAGAAGAATATTATAATGGAGGAATATTAATCAGTGGTACACCCTAGCCTGAAACACTGGATTCAGTTCTGGAAGAGCCATCTCAAAAGGATATGGCTTAAAATAGCTGGTATTCAGTGGCGGGTGATTAGAGATTATAAAAACTCCTAGGAAGACAGATTGGAAATATCAGGACTGTTCACCTTAAAGATGAAACAAATGAAAGGTGACATGATTAAAACTAAACAAAATTATGAATATCACAGAGAAGATAGATCTGGGATTTCTATTCACCCTCTCTCAATACAAAACAAGGGAACATGCAATGTAAAAGAGAGCAAATTTAACTGATAAAAATAGATCCTTTTCCCACACAATGCACTATTAGTCTGTAAAACTATTTGTCACAGGATGTCTTTGAGACTAAGGGGCCGAGTCCCAGCTGGTGTAAATTTCCATAGCTCCATTGAAGAGACAATTTCAAATGACATTTCAACTGACAATTTAGACCAACTCAGGATCTGCTCTCCAGAGTTTAGCAGGATTAAAAAAAGATTAAATGGAAATTTATACCACTAACAAGAATATCCAAAGATTAAGAATCAAGAGTTTAGGGAGGGATATCAGCCCTCATCCTTCAGGCCATAAGTCAACCACTAGCTCTTGGGGGAATAGGAGGAAATGTTTCCGGAGCGCAGGTTAGCCTATAATTTTGTACTGCAGGCTTTCTTGCATCTTCTTCTGAAGCAGCTCATATTGGCTACTGGTGATGCTAGGATAGTGAATTAGATGGAGCACTAGTCTAATCCAGTATGACTAGTATATTCATCTACTTTGTATTGCTGACATTAAAAGAATAGGCCTACATTTTTCAACTTGGGTTCCTAAATTTGGGCACCCATTTGAAAATGTTCATGTTTACTTGATTAATATAACCAATTCCATTCATGTTTAGTTTATGTAACTCTTTACTACTTAATCTATACTTACACATAAAATCTAAAGGTTTATTTTGGAGAATTAAGATACAACAATATGCTGAGAACAACTTTTCTAAAGTTCTCAACTAGGAAGGGAAAAGCAGAATTCATAAAAAAAAGTTAGATATTCAAGGCCTTCGGCTGAATATATGTAAGCGTACTTCCTCATTCTCATAGGCAACTGCTTGCCATATATTCAGCTCTCTTTTCTCTCTTTTGTGTTGGACTATGTAAGTGGTTGTATTCACTGCCACAGTTCCCATGGCATAAGAGCATTGCAGGGCTCTTCATCACCAGCACCCATTTTTGACCCTGCAACAGTTTGTCAAGTTATGTCTTCTGTAGCCCAGCCCTCCTGTCAGGTCTCCTCTTTCCAGTTCTCTGGACATTTTCCCTTGAGGCCCCTCTTCCTAGCAGATTTTCCCATGGCCTCTCCTCCCCAGAAACTCTGTGAGCTTCTTCTAGGGCCTCCCTACTTCTGACAGGCCCTATCTGCAGGCCCCCTCTCAGGAGCCTAGCCTGCTCTCTAGTTCTCTCCAGCCTGCCTTCACCAGGCCCTTCCCAGAGAGAGGAACAGGGAAGTTCCCTCTCTCCTGGATCTCCTCGCCTGCCACCCCAATGACCTTTTCACAGATGGGATCACTAATTGTAGAGTCACTGGACCAGGATCAACTGCTACATCACCTGCAAGACTGAGCCAGATTCCCATTAAGGACCAGCCAGACTTGACAGACTAACTATTGGTCAGTTATAAAAGTAATCATTTGCCCCCCCCTCCCAGTTACCACAAATATTTCCTGTATTATATTGGGGGCTATTACCACCCAGTAGTATCCAAGTGGTAACCTTATTGCCTATAACCCTATTCCCTATGAAAAGGATCAGTTGTGTAGGCCTCCTTTGCTTTCCATAAACTGGTTTCTTTTCTGCTATAACCATGTCTTTCCAGCATCTAAATTACACTCAGGCTGATTTACTGGCATGTAATTTACACCACCATTTATGTCCCTTCTTAATTTGGATCAAATTTCTTCCAAGTGGCAGCAGGCTGTGCTGTAGCTAGAGTTGCTGGTCCTGACCAGATGGGAAAAAATTGTGTTGCAGTTTCACTGCGGCAAAAAAAAAAATAAAAAATTTTGGAATATTAGAAGTAAATCTCTTACCATCAGGAGTCTAGACGGAAAGTTAGAAGACAGACTGGTTTTTGTGATCTTTCAGATATTTGAAGCTTTATATAGTTACATCTTAGAAGTAAACTTTATACCAGTAATATGAATCCACCTGAATATTCCACAGCTCTGAAAAATGTTTATCTTTTTATTTATTAGCATTGAGAAAAATAGGCATGTGTTTCTTTGTGCACATAATGATTAAGTTGAAGGAACAAATAGGGTATCCTGTTGAGATCGATGGATGAGCTGCATTCACTTATTGTGGGTCCTAAGAACTCTAGGCCTGCACAAAGATGTTTAAAGTGGTATTGGGCTGTGCACTAGTAATCACCTTCTCTCATCCTTCATGGCTATTTTGTACACTGGTGCAGAAAGTTGCAAGAAATGGGCTAACGAATATAGATGCAGCATTTTGTGTGGTGCCTGCAAGACAGTGACATATAGAACCCATTGAAGGCCAAGCTGACCACAGTCCAGTGCCTAGTCTGTGTAGCAGTGCCAAAGACGGCTTGCTAACACCACTGCGGACTAAAGCAGAAAGCAGCTGCTCCACAGAAGTCCATAACTGGCTAGCAGGCCAGGCAGTCCCTGTTTGAATTTAGAGTATGCCTTCTCCTAGCCCAGCCACCTGCCAGGGCTAAGGAGTCTGGTCTACCCCAACAATGGATTGCTTTTTGTCTGATCCCTACCTTTTGACTTGTCTGGCTGGGGTGGCCCTACAAGGAATTACACTCCTGCAGGCATAGCTCTCAGGGTCATTAGTGCTCACAAGCCTTCCCACCAGGTCAAAGTGTAGCCCTCAGGGAAGGAAGTAGCATTTAGCAATACCCATGAATGCTGTATTTCTAAGTGCTATAAGGAAAAGTGAACTAGAGAAATTTTTATAAAGAAACTAACAAGTCTCTGCTGTCTCTCATTAGAAACCCAGAAAATTCTTCCCTAGAATTTACAAGTGCCAAATCAGCACTGTAAAATTCAAATCATTTAACAAAACACATTAAACCATTTGTGAGGAATCCTGGGACTTGAAAGGAAGAGAGTAGAGTTGACTTTACATTCAATAAAGACAAAGAGGATGAGGTGATATCTTCTATTGGACAATATCTGTTGGTGAAAGAGACAAGCTTTTCTTGTGGACCTGAAGAAGAGCTGTGTGTAAGCTGGAAAGCTTGTCTTTCACCAAAAGAATTTGCTCCAACAGATATTACCTCACCCACATCTTGTCTCTCCAATATCCTGGATCAATATGGCTACAACAACTCTGCAAGTGACATTTCTACTCAAGAGGAGTCTGAAATCCTAATTCCTCCCATTTCAGCTGCTCTGTATTTAACCCTAGGCTTCACATCTAATCTGTCATCTATTCATCAGCATAACCTCCACGTGATTTACTGATGCTCAGTTTCTCATGTTTCATCCCACCCTTAGTGCAGTGCTACTCAAAAAAGATCACTTGCCAAGGAACTTAAGCAGCAGGCCTCTTCTCCCTGCTCTGAGGCATAGGGAGATACTGGGGTTGCAGGAATAAACCTCTTTCTGGCTCTGGTCAGCACAAGCAGTACTTCCTTCTCTAACTGGTTTCTTACTATGCTGCACAGGGGTCTTTGGAGCACAATGAGAGGGAAGGAAGAAGAGGGCCAAATAGCTATTGCTCAGGCACTGAGAGCAGCCAATTAATAATTAGAAAGCACAACTGCAAGGGAAATAAAACCTCACCCTCATCCTGTCCTATCCTTGTATCTGAGGGAGTGAGAGAGGGGAAGAGATCAACTATGGCTTGTTTCACTGCCCTTCCTCTCCTGCAGCTGCTCATTTCTGTCCCTCTAGTCCCTTGTCTCTGGTATGAAGCAGATGCCAGCAGTATGCCTCACTTCTCTCCTCCAGGAGGGCTCGGGGAGGTCTGATAGAGGTCAGGCCCAGGCCTGAGGAAGGATAGTGCTACAAGTCTCCACTACTTGTAGCAGGACAATTTAAAAGCCAGGGGACAGGGAAGCAGAGACAGTGGCTGTTGTGGGGAGGAGTAAGGAAGGTTTGCAAAAGGGTGAATCAATGCCTCACCAGGGAAAGGGAATGGTCCACTAGTTGAGGTGCTAACTTGGGATACTAGGTTAAATTCCCTGCTCTAGCACATACTTTCTGTGTGACACTGAGCAAGTTACTTAGGCCCAATCAACAAAGGTATTTAGGTTCCTAACTTCAATGGATCTGGGCCTCTTGCTTCTATAACCCATCTGTAAAATGGGGATAATACCACTTCTTTCCATTTATCCTTACAACACCCCGTAAGGTAAGGAGCAGGAGTGACAAACAGGGGAGTTCCAGAGCATATAGCTGCAGATCCTACACTTGGAAATAGAGGTACTTGATGAGGGCCCCCAAAGCAACTCAGGTGATGCGAGTCTGTTTGTGTTTTGGGGAGAGCTTTGTGGCTGAGACTCTTAAGTCTTTCCCCAGATCCAGAATTTGAAGCCTGGGTGGTTAATCCCTCCCTACTGGTAAGGGGGTGGAGTTGAGCAGCCGGGCTTAGTACATAGATCAATTGAAAGGGGAACAGTAAACAGGGGGTTTTATGGGAAGGAATGTGGTTATTTCTCTTTTCAGTATGGTTCTCCACATGCATTGTCTGGTCTAGAATGAGGTAACAGCTGCGACCTGCCTTGAATGTGCTGTGTTTTCCTTTCTGCTTGAAGGCTGAAGAGTTTTCTAGTGCATGAAGTGCAAGCTAATGGCAATCCTCAAGAAGATACATGCTGCAGAAGAGCAAGTTTCAACACTTCACAGCAGCAGAGAAAATGAAGACTTCTTGGATCACTAGACAGATAATCATTGTCACAGGTCATATGGGAACAGGGCAGATCAGAAACTGAATTTGTAACTAAAAGGGGAAAGAGAACCAGGAGGCATTCAATCTAGTTAGAAGTATTGAATTATCAGATACTTAGTCAACTACGGAGGAATCTACTCTGGGGGAAGAGAACACAAAGCTACAGGGAACATACCTGATGGCATCCTAATGGTATGTAGCAAAAGCAAGTAGCTACCAAGAGAGATTCTTCAACCATCCAAAGGAGTCAAACAAAATAATCAATATAAGTTAGAGGTTATGAAGTGGGAAAACTCTATTGCCGGCAAGGCTAAAAGGACCATACTTAAACTGCTTTTGCAGATGACAAAGATTGACGGAATGGTAAATAATGATGAGGACAGGGCAGTGTAGGAGTAAAAGAGGTATTTCAAGTGGTTGAGTGCCAAGTAATTTAATCCCCCAAATCACTACAATTCATAGTCTAGGTAAACAAGAAATGGTAGGGCCCAAATCTTAATAATTAATTGTCTCTCAGAGTCAATTCAGGGACATGACTCCCCCTATTTTGGTGACATCGGGTTTTTTCCCCATTTCTTAGGGAACACTATGATTATAAACAAGCAAAATAACCACAATTATTGACTATTTTATTAACAAAGAAAGGAAAAGAAATTAAAAGAAAACAAAAATGGAATAGAACACAAATACTAAACAATGGTTACTTTAGTTACAATTTCTTCTGTATGCAATTGTGGAGAGCTTTTAACAGAGATTACACCTTTGAGAGTAGGCCTGCCTCTGGTGGGGATATTCTATAATCTTATTCTTAAATATTTCCTTTTGTTTCATAGGACTTAGTTAAATCCGTTACTTAAAAGAAGCCATTTAAGGAGCTGTCAACAAATGAATCAATGAACATTAAGAACCCTAAATCTGAAATTAAATCCAACTTTATCTCTATAGATCCAAGTCTCTTGTTCCAGAACACATAGTCTAAACTATTTTATGTCTAATAGGAGAAGCCTTTAGTATCTTAAGTTACAATAATATATCACTATCACATTAAAATCATTACAAGAAAAAAAATCTAATTTATTTTATTGGACCAACTTCTCTTGGTGGAAGAGACAAGCTTTGTGCAGACAAGTTTGATAACTTGTCTGTTGGTCCAATAAAAGGTATTATCTCACCCACCTTGCCTCTCTCTTATCCTGGGACCAACACAACACACTACACACATTTCTTGGCAGTGCTTTAGCAAACTTCCATTTCACCAATCCATGTTGAAGTTGTGCTGATGCAGTCATCTGATTTAGAAGGTCACTGCTTCTTGAAGCTTCTATGTGGCTATGTTCTTAGAGGTCTTGCTGAGACAGAGAGTGTTGTATGGACTTGAGAGTGGTCCTGGATGCTGAATTCAGAGTGTTTTTATAACCCTCTGTCATGGCCCACTCACCAATTGTCAGAGGATGCTCTACTCACTACTGGATGGCACCTCTTTCTGGCGGTTTTGAGGATTAGTTTTGCGAGGTCTACAGCCCTTCCTGCAGTTGCACACCATCTCTCTCTCTCTCTCATTTACTCCATGAGCTGCTGCCCAAGTCACTATATTTGTTTTCCCCTTCTGGGGTACCAGTCTTTTGGAGCAACTGTCCCAGGCAGTCCACTCTCCTCTGTCTGATCTATGCCACTTCTCTAGTAGCTGGAAGGGGAACCTGCCTCCCCTCTAATCTAGGTTCCAGCTCAGGGGCCCTCTCGTCAGCAGCCAAGATCTTCCTTATCCCATACCTTGCTGCTTTCCCCTGAGCCTTTCTTACCTTTCTGGCTCTCCTCTGTCTCTGGGTTTTCCAGTCCAAACTCCTCCTCCTAGAGAGTAACTATAGGCTGCCTATTGTAAACATACCTCCCTTCTCCCAGGGGATGACTGCACACTACTTCTGTGCTCAGCTCCTGGGCTTTATACAGGCCAGTCCTGTTCCTGCCCAGCTGAGCTTCAATTAGTTAATCCCTGCTCCCTGGCTTCTCCTGCAGGTGCAGCCTGGGGAATTAACTGGTCCACCTGGCCATCTTAACCCATTCAGAACTTGTGTGGGGTGAACACCCCATCACACCCTCACTTTTCTCTAATTGCATAGAATAAAGGGGGAAAACTGCACCTTTTACAGGGGGTTGTCTTGATTCAGATTTTAAGATCCTTTCAATGGCTCAACACCTTTGTAGGTTAGCCTTAATAATATTTTCAGCTCATGAATATGTAGTCTGTCAATGCATATGCAGCAGGGTTGTAATTTTTCCCTTAACTTAAATTGGTATATTGGCTTTGTCACAGGAAATTCTAAGAATATTTTAAAATGTTAAATTTTTAATTCTTTCTTTTATGTAGCCTATTTTCTGAGAGATTCCTTCACTTCCATCAGCGTTTAATAGGAGTTCAAATTCTGTTTCAAGTAAGTTCAAACACTCCTACTTTCTATATAAAAGGGGTTTTGTTCTCAAAATAATCTTTTTAAACTTAATTTTAAAGAGGGTATTTAAATGCAAATAGCTGGGCAAGATGGTATTGTCTCTTCTTCCTAAGAGTCTTTGGAAAGATGATTCTGTTTTTTTTGTTTTGTTTTGTTTTTTTGAGTTTGATAAGGAAGCTGCTTCAGCATTATCAGAGAACTAATTAATTCCTCATTATAAAATATCCTATGTTATGATGGCTTTTTGTGTTAGTAACCAGTCTAACAAAGTCATTGGATTCCATGCTGGTACATGAAGCTACTTACTATTTACATAGCAATGATTTTAGGAAGTTACTACATTAGAAGCTTTGCATTTAGGTAAGATATTTGGAAATATATATTTCAAAAGAATCTGATGCCATGTTCAAACATTTAAGGTTTGCACCACCGAGCAGAAATATGAGTTAGACAGAAGTAACCCACATCTCCCATAAAATATTTTCTAGCCATCAATGTTTTTCTTAAAGATGACTCTATACTGCTTGCCAAAGAAATTACTTTCAGTAAGAAAATTCTTTAGCGCCTTTTGAGTAGGTTGAAAATTAGAGGCTCTTTCTTGCAACAGGCAGAGGGGAATGGTAAAAGAAAGCCCACTTTTGTAGTTTAGTTTTAAGGCTTCTGATAAGGATGCCTACATTCCTCTTTGCTCCTAAAACAGAACAGCCTTGTATTTTTTTTTAATTCAGGATTTTCTAAACCATAATATCTTACAAAGTTTGTTTTTCAAGGTAAGATAATATCTACATGAACTGGTATCTTATACAAGATAATACCTTTTGTGGCTTTGTTACCTTTGGTGTCCAGGAGTTTAAGACCTGTCATTTGCAGTGTATTTATAACTTGCAGCTAGAGATTTCTATTAAATATTGTATACATAGCACAAAGCACCAATGCTTTTATACAGTGTCAAAACATAGCATAAAAGAAAATCCTATAGAGTAGATACTAAATAGAAGTTATGAAAGCTGCATTTTTGAACCTATATATCATGGGGCGCAATGCTCACTGCTGGGCTGTGCCTCCTCCTGGTCACTGGGGATGAGTTCGAAGCTAATGTACCCCATCTGCTGTTTGTGTCACTCTGGCTTGACATCCACTCTCGCAGCCTCAAGAACTGCAGTGTCCTCTTTATGGCTCAGCCCTCCAGCCATGTCACCATGTGTGTCTTCCCCCTTCCGAGGATCAGTATTGCAGGTCAATAATCATGCCACTTCCCCAGTGGTGGTGGGAGGGGGGACCCAAGCCTGCCCACTACTCCAGGTCCTGAACCAGGCACCCAGTTGATGGCAGCCTCATGCTGCTCTTCTTGCAACTGCTCACTACTTTTCCCTGGGCCTTTTCCCCATGGCCCCTGTGCCTACTTCACCCTTAGCTCAGGGCCTTCAAGCATTATGCTGTCCATAGTGCTAGTGCTTCTTTCACCTGCTGGGAGCCCAATGTTCACTCCCTGAGCCCCAGACAGCTACCAACCCTGCTCTGCCTTGCAGCTCCTCTTAGCTGAGCCTGCCAGACCTGGATTGGTTGCTCTCTGCAACTCCCCCCTGGTCGGCTAAGCCTCACACAGCCTCTCCAGGCAGCTCGAAGGACTTGCCTCCACTTCTCCTTGCTGAGGTTAACCTTTTCAACACCCATGGAGGCAGATACCTCATCACACTATACAACACACTTGTGTTTTATGACTGAGGGTGTCGTCTTCTTTGACACTTTGGGAGCCTGTCGCTAGTTGACAGAAAGCAGAAGCCTTCTGGAATTTCTTTAAATAAGCCTGATATTTAATTTAATAAACAAATTAACCAAAAACAGAAGCATGTGATATTCTCCAAGTATCATGGGTATAAACATTATTGTAGTTATCTTTTAAAGATTCATGTAAGTTTGCAATGACCTAACATAAGAATAAAATAATACTAATTTAATTAAAAACTATTTCCCATCAATACTGTGGTTTCTCCCCTACAGCTGTTATATAGATTCTACTCAAACAAAATGTGCTTTAATAGTAATCCAAAGTTATACATCTAGGAATAAGGAATGCAGGCCATACCTACAGCATGGGGGATTGTATCCTGCAAAAAAATGACTCTGAAATAGACTTAGCGGTCATAGTGGACAAGCAACTCAACATGCACTCTTAATGCAATTATGTAGCATAAAGGACTAATCCATAAGGCAGTAAGAAAATCACAGGCCATGATTTTGTTGCAGAAACTACAACTTCCAATCCTCAATCTCAATTTCCAGCACTCACATCAGCTTCCAACTCATTGCAACATTTTCTCCAATACCTGATGGAGGGGTGGCTGGGCCAAATTTCAGAGTGGCCTGGCAACCTAGGGCACACGGTGGAGGTGGCAGGTAGACGGACGGGGCTGGGATCCCCTGGAGGCTCACCCCACTAGCTGTCTTGGCTCTGGGTCGAGTGCCACCACTTACACTCAGCACTGCTGGTGTTGACCTTGCACTTCATCCAGGTGCAGTTCAGCCTGCGCCAGAACAGAAGCAATTCCTGCACAGCCTCAAGGACTTCGCCTTCCACAGCTACCAGTGAGTGGAGCTGTGCTTGTGCCGCCTACAGGGCATGGGGCTGAGACAGAGGAGCCCTGGTGGTGCCAGCCCTCCACACAGAGTCTCTGGGAGTTTCTGAGCTGGGGCTGGCTCTAGGCTGCAGGGGCTTGGGTCCCACACCCCACTTGGGGATTGGTGGAATGGGAGGATATTCATCCCCTATTGCCAGGAAAAACCCTGCTGCCAACTTGACAGCTAGTCAGTTACAAAGATGAGTTTAGGTTCTACAGCTCCCAAGACACTCATCCACACCTCCACCCTAATGCCTCTGCCCTGAAGGCAGAATATAGTACCTGAACTGACTGCACCAAAACCTCAGTTTTAACAACTGTGGCTGCAACTTTTGAACCAAACCCTCACAACTTTCTTACAGCCCAACTAATGCTGTCCTGGGTTGTATGAACAGGAGAATTTTTTGATTTTACCTCTGTAGAGGGCACTGGAATGCTCCATACAGTTCTGATGTCCATATTTTTAAAAAGGATGTTGAAAAAACTGAAGACAGTTCAGAAAAGAGACACAAAAATGGTTTGAGGGCTGGATAAAATGCCTGAGTAGTTGATTAACTAAATTG